>NC_052615.1:3697893-4071457 GCF_016545825.1 Eucalyptus grandis
GGAGTACCTGTTGCCGTGGAGGAGCGGGAGTGTGTTTTGGTATGGTAGAGAGAGAAAGACGGATGTGGGGTCCGACGCGCATGAAGGCCGACGCTAGGCTCACCTAAGGTGGTGGGCGAATGATGTGGCGGCGGCAGTGTCGTGAGATGCAAGCCGGAGAGTGGAGGTACAGGTTGAGAAGGAGGGGGAGAGAGAGAGAGAGAGAGAGAGAGAGACGGGGCACAAATCAAATGGCGCCTCATTAAATGGGTAAACTAAATGGAAACAATGCATAAATTTGTTATCCACACAGTTCATTTAGAGGTGACAATGCATGAGTCACATATGTTAATTACCTTGACACCCGCAGGAGCGATCATAGGGATTCCCCTCATACCCAGGCTTGCAAAAGCAACGGTAACCCGGTCCATCCGCGAAGTCGCGACAGTCAGTGTTGTTGCCACAGGCATAGCTCGACTGGTTCAAAATGGCCTGTGTGCAAGTGACGTTCCATCCGATCGTCCAGTCCAGAACAAAGTCCGACCTCTTGCTGGAGATATTGAATAACTCTTTGTCCCCCACGAAGGCCACTCCACAGGGGTTGAATGACGAGACCTTCACGTTATCGTTGAAGAAGGAGATTCTAACATAGAGCGTGTCGACCCCCGGAATGGATACTTGACAGCAACCGAGACCAAGGCAAGTGGTCTCCTTCGCCAAGTCGACGTACCTCGTGCAGTAGGGGCTGCAGGCGCCCCGCCCAACTCCGTTGGTCATGTACGCGTAGGTGTCACAACCGAGGACTGTGAGGGCGTTCCGGTTGGCCGAGAATCTGTACTGCGGATATGGAGATAGATCGATGGACAGAGAATTGTTTGTGTTTACTGACAAGCTAGACTTGTTGTAGCAGTCGTTTAGTTCGGGGAGTCTGATGACCATGGTCGAGTCGCTGACTGAGATCTTGTGTATCGAATAATTCCCCAACAGTAGTCGACCACCTCTCCCTTCGGTCTTATTGCAATTGAGCAAAAATTCATTGGACCTCACACACTGGGGTTCGAGCCCGAAGGGATAAGGTATGGGCACTCTCCCACACCTATGTGCACATTGTCCGGCCACGGTGGGAGCACCGCCTTGTCGCAACCACAAGGCTACAGCCACCAGTAGAAGCTGTTGCACTATCTTCATTTCCAAAAAACTCTCTCAGACTCTCTCTCTCTCCCCCTCTCTCCTTTTTGGGACCTTTGTGCTTCTGGTCCTTGTTCACGGAGTGGGATTCAAGTATGAGCTGCTCACCCCAACCCATTATATTGGGAAACGATTATGTGATAGTCTTTAATGTCTTGTGAGAATAGCAATCTATTTTGAACGACAAAAATCAACTCACAAATAATTATAAATTATTAAGGGACTCATTTTTTTAAGAATTTATGGCTCATAATAGACTATTATTTTCACAGTATTCAAAGACTATTATGTTAGCAAAATCTCATTATATTCTCACGTGGACAAATAGGTGAAATTAAGTACAATAATAGAGGGCAGGAGTGCTAATTGTGTCAATAGGACAAATTGAAGCATCCAATTGCATATATGAAGAAATGCAAGACAAAATAATGTGTATATATATATGAAAGACATATCTAGGTTTTATTATCACCATTTCAAGTAAAGCTTACTTTCTGGTTGTTTTGAACATCTCGAGCCACCTTGGTCACAAGCTCAAAACTTCCTGATTGCTTGTTGGCCTTGAGAAATCTCAATATGTTTGTTAGTATATTTGACTGTGCCATGACATAAAATTATCCTGATTGTACTTTCACTATAGCGTGGTGAGCCGACAGTGATGGGCCCACTAAAATTAGCAGTAGTTTAAACGGAACATCATATTACGCATTGGGAGGAGCTCTTATGATAATCCTTAGTGGGAGTTAGTTACCTTGTTGCAATTTCCTTCCACTTTACCTATCCAATATACTATAGTAGTAATGCTATTACGATGCACAATAATTTTTTTTATTTACACAAGTATCCTCGTTGTTAAGGTACATAATTGCAAGCTGCCAAAAGCTACATCGGAAAAAATATCGAGTAATTGTAGCATATGCAACTAGCGTAAGTAAATTTTACAAGAACGATCGCATACCATTGATTTAAAAGATTGATAGTAATAATCTTTAAATCAAAGATGCTGAGACTGCTTATATGGAACTTCTTTGTGTTGGCGATGTATGATCTATTTTTCCAAAAAGATACAGTGAACTATACATGCTAGATGATGCATCATGCGATTTCTTGATAATTAAATGAAGGCATGCATTGTGCTGGGTCTCATGCTTTCAGCAATAAATCGACTAAAAGAATGTATGATGCCGCAATTTTTTCTGATGTAGTTTGTCATAAATAAATCGTTGACACGGTTTTTTAATAATTTAAATTTTTCAGAAAATGATAAGTTTAACATGGTTTGAGAACATAAGTCAATTATTTAAATTCTGACACTCTCAATTTTCTCTTGCTTAATATTCCCATTATTCTCATATTTGGTCAATTCTTCCACTCATTAATTATCTCAACTACATATAAAATTGTTTATATAGAGAAAATTTTGTAGTTGTGGTGTTCTTATTAGATTTTTGTTGTTGTTGAGAACACAATGGAAGAAAAGGCACTTTAAGACGTTGCCCTAAATAAACATAAGAAATATTGTTATTGAGTTCTTAAGAGCAGGGTGAAGTATACGGTTTGGAAAAGGATTTGATTGATAAATATTAATTACATTTATTACGATAAAAATATTATCAATGTACATCTTCTTTTGTCCAACTACTTAATAAGTGTCATAAAAGTGCCTCTTTCTTAATATGTGAAAGTTCATATAATTGTATCGCATGCTCGTTTTATTCAAATCTCTAAATTATTAGTAAATATTATGCATAGTAATTAAGATCACTTATGGGAGAAAACCCATCTCAAGCAACAAATAGAACAAATATTTATTTTTTTGATTGAATCTTCTGAAATTAAATGGTAATTGACTTGCCATCAAAACCTCGAAAATCTCCAATGTAGTTCAGAACAAAATATTGCTTTTTTTTTTTTTTTTTTACTACAAAGAATATATATGACTTAAACAAATGTCACAAATACGTGCAATTCGCATGTTCACATATATCTAGTAAGAGCGCGTTTGGTAACATTTCTGTTTAAAAATTGTTCCAGGAACAGAAATAAAAAAAAGTGTTTCTATTCCTGGAACAATTTTTAACAAAAACACGCGTTTGGTAAACTTGTTCGGGAATAAAAAATAAACAAACACGTTTGGTAAATTTGTATAATTTTTTTATTTCTTTTATTTTTTAATATTTTTTCTATTTTCTTTCTTATTTTCTTATTTCTTTTTCCTTTTTTTTTTTTTTCCGTTTTCATTTTTTCATTTTTTTCTTTTGGCCGATCGCACGGCCTCGCCCGGCCACGGCGAGGCTCGTCGGCCCCCGCGAGGCCCGGCCTCGCCATAGCTAGGCTCGGCTCGGCCTCGCCTTGGGCGGGCGAGCTCGAGCTCGCCAGATCCGGCGAGGCCAAGCTCGCCCATGGGCCGACGGCGAGGCTCGGCGTCGCCGGCGACCGCCGGGCCTCGCCGGATCAGGCGAGATCGAGCTCGCCCAGCCCGACGCGACGTCGTGCTCGCACAGGGCGAGCTCGATCTCGCCCGTCCGGCGAGGCCAAGCTCGCCCGGCGGCCGAGCTCGGCCTCATCGGGCCACCGCTTGGAGCCGACTTGGCGGTGGCCCGGCAACGCCGAGCCTCGTCGGCCGGGGCGAGTCGGGCTCGCGGATCTGGCGAGCTCGCCCGGCCAAGGCGAGCCCGAGCTTCGCCAAGGGCCGCGACTCGGCCTTGCCGGGGCCGCGATGCTCAGTGAGTACGCCGGCCCCCGACGGCCGGTTCCGGCGGTCGCCAAACCTTTGGGCGATCCGGCCACTAGCCAAAGATAAAAGAAAGAAAAAAGAAGAAGAAGAAATGTGTTTCTCAAATTTGTTTGAAACGAAAACAATTTTTTTTTTTCTTGTTTTTCGTTCCAAATGTGTTTCTGGGAACAAAAAAACAATTTTGGAACAAAACGCACCCAAACGCGTTTATTCCTTTTTGTTCCTATAACAGAAAAACAGAAAAGTTGTTTAAAAACAAAAAAAAAGAAGTGAAAACAAACGCCCCCTAAAGCTCTATATATTCGGGAGACAAACGAGATTACTTTGAACATAAGACTATAATGGAATATATTGCATTCAAATTAAATGTTTAATCATTCAATCAATAATTCAAGAATTTAAAACAAAATGATTAGGCGGGGAAAATTGTAAACAAACTTTTTTGATCATTGAGTCCTCTTTCGTTTTGAAAACTTTTTTTGGTTTTTTGAAAGCGCTCATTGAGTCCTCTTTCGGGCAGTCGTCTTTATATTATGCATTGCGCACCTCTATCGAGGCCAAAAGTAAAGCAACGCGTTTCACGGCAAAAGCGAAACATAAGAAACAACCTTTTTATCATCCTTTCAGGCTTTTCCTTTCCATTTGGCCTGAACCTGCGTCCCAACAGTAACAACATGTTCCGCACGTTGATGAGTCCAAAGGATCGCCAACGTTGATTTACATGGGGTCCACATGCAACTAATTCATCTAACTGCTGAAATTCATTGGGATTTTGTGTATCCGGTTCAGGCACGTGTGGCCTGGGTTGCGCACTGAAACCTCTAGGCCCGATGCCTGGTTACCGCATGATCCTAATATGGGAAGACTTGGTGATGACAGTGGAAGAAGATTTGTGAGTCGTCTTGGAATCTTTCTAAGAAAACAATAATATGCGAGAGAAAAAGAAAAGACATGAGATATGTTGGGATTCCCAAGAAAGTAACTAAGATTATCTCTTCCTAGAATTATCTTTTCTTTAATCCGAGAACCATTGTTTTGTTTTGTTTTGTTTTGTTTTTTTTCAAAAAAAGAGTGTTACTTTTCACATTACAAATGGCAGAGATAATGATGTCCTAGTGTTTGGAAAAAAAACAACCCCTTATTTGTATGGTTAACATATATCGTGTACTATTTGGATAGACTCGACATGTATTTGTAATCATATTTAGGGTTATACAAAGATGCATTAAAATTATCAAAAGCAACAATCTTGCAATAATCTCAAGAATTTTCTAATGATATGCTGTAGTAATTGATTCAGTCATCCAAAAAGTACATTTGTAATCTCTAGATAACTACATTTTTAAGCAAAACTACTTATTAAATGTGTTTCTTTACTAGCAAAATTTTTCATGCACCTAAGACTATTGGATTAGATTCCAATGAACTTGGGAGTCATGTCCTTTTGTATGCAATTCTTCAGTGTTTTTCTTGTCAATATCATAAATTGGTTGCATATGGATATAATGTGACAAGTCAATCACAAAATCCATGTCATATGAATTCTAGTTAACTTTGTGTTTGAGTTTTAAAAAATTAGTGCCACCTTCTAATGGAAAAGGATTTGATTTATACACAGTCGGTACACACATAACAATAAAAATTGGTATTAAAATTATTAATATATATACTTTTCGTCACTTAACTAGTGTCGTCATTCTTAATATTTGAACATTTATATAATTGTAGCACATGATGGTGCAATCTAAAATTTCTAAACTATTAGTGGTACTATGTAGTAATTAAGATCACCAACAGGAGAAGGTCCCACTTAGGCACTGAATAGAATAAAGAGCGTATTTTAATTTTCATTAAAAAAATCTTATTTTAAAAGGGTAATTCATTCGTTATCACAACCCAAAAATTCTTGACACTTAGTCCAAAACAAGTTAATAACTTCTTTTTTTCTATTTACAGTTCAAAGTATCCAAACTATTCAACTTAAAAGAATGTCACATACGCACGCAATTCGTGTGTTCACATGCATCTAGTAAAGCTTTGTGGCAAGATTGATTTTGATGTGAGACATTATAACAGAATTCATTGCATACAAATTAAACATTTGATAACTCAACTAATAATTCAAGATTGCAAAACAAAAAATTTGGCTGAAAGTTATCATCATATTTTTATTTTATCAGTCCTTTTTTTTATATATTATATGCAAAGTCCATTGCACTCAAGGAAAAAAAAAAGAAAAAAGAAGAAGAAGAAAGACAATCTCCATACATAAATGAGCCTAGTCAATAGTGGACATTGATTTATGTGATTCTCATATAAGATTGATCTTATTTAAGAACTGAAATTCATTGAGATCTTGGGACCTAATTCATGCAAGTGCGGCTTGGATCCGCACTAAAATCACTAGGCCCAACGCCTGGTGATTGCAAGGTGATAGCGACACGAGAATCTCTCTCGCTACAAGAAGAACCACAAGTCGTCTCAAAGTCTTTTGAAGAACACGACAAATGCCAAAGGAAGAGCATCCAGAAAAGACGTGGTGCGGTTCAGCCTGATCCATGCGGAGGATGACCTTTCTCGATGACGATATATGTCTGCTACACGAGGTGGTCCTCACTCGACCATTCTCTATCGCCATGGACATCCAGGAGAGGAGTACAGGGGCTCCACAGAGTGTCTTTCTCGGTCTTCTTAAACTTGACCGAGAAAAATAATGATGAATTATAATAGTGGCAGCATCCAAAAGAAAATAATGATGTTTTTCTCATTTCCGCAGATTCATATTCCTATTTTTGTATTTTTATCTCAATGAGGTCTTGTCATTTAATTTAAGGATAAAAGCCACAAAAAACCTTAAATTATGCCGATTGTGATGTAATTATTCTAATTTTTTTGAGATACCAAAAATATCAAAATTATACCTATGTGACACATTTAATTTAAATTTGTACAGTGTTACGCATTTATCCCAAAACTTTTGTTTCGTGACATTAAAAAACCCTAGACTTTTCTTTTGTGATACCAAAAACCCCAAACTTTTTCTATGACACCAAATTTAGTGTTTGTTAGTGTTATAAAACAAAATTTTATGGTTTTTGGTGTCACACAAGTATAAGTTTAGGTATTTTGGTGTAAAAAAAAATTAGGATAAATATGTTACAGTTGGTAAAATTTGGAGTTTTTGTGGCTTTTTTTCCTTAATTTAATGATATACTACTTTTATATGTTTTCAGTTCTAAAAATGTTGAATTCATATAGTATAGATGTATCTCTATACTAGAAGAAAGTATCAGCCATTATCTCTGTGGAGAATTACTTTTCTCATTTAGGGAACTATTAGTTTCTAAAAGAAGTCATTCGTTACATCTCAAATTACAGAGATAAAGACATTCTAGTGTGTAAATAAAGCAGTCCTCCCATTTGTATATAAACAAATTTCGCATACTCTTCGTGTAGTCTAGTCATGTATCTATAACCATGTTTATGATCATCTAAAGATGTATTAAAAACATAAGTAAGAAGAAGAAGAAGAAGAACAACAACAATAACAACAACAACAACAACATCGTTGCAATAATCTCAAGAATTTTCTAATAGTGTACCGTAATGTTTGATTAAATAATATTAGCATCCAAAAGTACAATTGCATTTGTAGTTCCCAACAAATATAAAAGTAGCTGACTTGTTGTAATAGTAAAAATTGGCAACGGATGTGATAATAATAATTTTCATTATAAAACATGCTCGACTTACATAAAAAATTGGCCATTAACTAACATGTTTTTTCATGTGCCAACAGATGAATATAGTTACTAGAGTCTCTAGTCTGTGTTTTATTTTCATCAAAACTTTTTTTACAATGTTCGATCAAGCTCGTAATGTTTTTATTTTGACTTGGTCCTTTAAGTGTATTTGTTTTTATTTGGCCATCTATTTTAAAAATTGACGAAAGTGCTCATAATATGGCATTAAATTGTAGTTTATTGCCATTTTAGCATAAAATGTGGTGTTACATTTTGTCGTCAAAAACCTTAATCAATATAGAATAATAAATATTTTTGAAAAATTCAAAAACGAGATAGTCGCCCAAGTGCGATGAGGGCCTTACATCTTGTCAAGCTTCGGCGTGGCCTAGTATTTCAAGAAAACTCATGGAACTTGCGGAATCTAAAATGGCAGTTGTGTGGCATACTGTGCAGTAGTAGTCAAGAAAAACTAAAAAGAGTCGGACCCATTGATTTTCGTTTTTATCATTTACCAGCCACACACACCTGATTCCAAATAACATTAGAAAAATCAAAGTAGATTTTCTATCATTATTGCTCTTGATTTGAACTCTCTAAGGAAGAGCAACTTCCTTTGCTCCTTTAGCTTGAAACAAAGATGCGTTCAGTGCCATTCCTTGTCCAACCAGCAGATGCAATTGACAAAAGTAGCGACGTTTTCCAAATGGTGGGCCCAAGACATCCATTATCTTCCTTCTTTAGGAAGGAATCCTTGACAAGATCGTCCGTCCAATCATGATGTTGGTCTTGACCTGGAAAGCAAAGCAACAACTTACATGGCTGACTCATATCTCTATGATTCGAGCTTCAATAATTGCTCAATCCAATTGTGGAGGCTTTCTTTTATTAGAAGCCTGACTTGTGGGAAATCTAAAGTAACAATTATATGAACAAGAGATTTTTGCAAGCTGTGCCTAAGTCTCTTAAATAACAGCCACTTTCGGATGTAGTGCCATGAAAAAGATGTCTTGTTCTGGTGTGCCTCTCAAAGGTGGACAATAGCATGTCTTTTTAATGAAGAAGATTTTTTGAAATTCCACCAACGTGTTCTTTGAGGTAAGATTGCAAATTTTGCATGATGGACCTGTGTTTTTTTTTTAATTGTGATCTTAGTTTGCAAATTCAACCTTTCTATTCAACACGATCTCTCACAAACATATGTTATTTTCAAGTTATAAGTCATGTGGGCTGTGAAATTCTAAACAAATATAAGAAATTGATTCATTTGTAGTGGTTGATATTCTTGAGATCTAACACTTTTGGCAGGGACAAATATTTTTTAAATGAATGCTCAAAATTATGCTTCCCATGCTTTTGATGAGTACAATAAAACTGTTCAACTTGAACAAATATGACAAACATATGCAGTTCACCTATTCAAACATATTTAGTAAAGCTTCTCCAAATTGTGGTTGGCAAGATGAATTTGAATGCAAGACTTTACGATGAAATTTACCGCATATAAATTAAACGTTTAATCATTCGATCAATAATTCAATATTGCAAAACAAAATGATTTGACAGAAGTTATCACCAAATGGTTTTGATCATAGAGGCCTCTCGAACCGTCTTTTCTTATATTAGATGCAAAGTCCATCATGTTGAATTAATAGTTGTTTCTTTTTGCACGTTTTGCTGATTTGGTTTTGTCGCAACCCAATCTTGCTATCCGATCCCTCTCGCGAGGAAAAGGAAAGGGGAAAATATCGAATTTAGGGATACTTGACTATGAAAGTTTCCTCATGGTTCTCAACCACAGGGATGTCATCACCTCATCCCCTGAATGAACCTCCTGTGAGTTCCCTTTACAAAGTTGTGAGTTTTTCCAAACTCGTGCCCTACGTGACATCAGAGTGTCGCAACCCGTACCTACACAGGCAACACAGCTCGAGAGAGGAGGTCGGGTGTGAGTGTCAGATTTAAGGGTACCTTTACCATAATAGCCCTCCCTCTGGTACTCCATCCTAAGAATGGCGTCACTTCATCCATTAGGAATTTTCCACATGCGGGTAAGCTAAACCATGGTAAGTCCTATTGGGACCCGTACCTTGCGCGACGGGTTCATTTATATGGTCTAGTTGTTTAGGACAACCTAAAAATAAGACGGGAGTCACCACTAGCCTCGTTTTTAGGGGTTGGTTGGAAACCCAATTGAGGGTTAGGAGTATTCCCTCGATTTCTACGCAACCAAATATCTAGATTCGAAGACTTGGGTTACACTAATATTTCTATTAGCTCCTTTTTGGTACCTAAATAGTATGTTATGTTTACCTAATGTGTCCATGTATTTCTTCTTACATTTTCAAGATCGTTAGCCCTAAACTAAGCGATCATGTGTGGTTGGTCATTTTTGTGCTAATCTATTTCTAAAAAAACTGAAAATGAAACACCCAATAGAATTGAAAATTATGATACATAAAGTAAACAATCAAGGAAAACGATTACGCAATCCTAGAAAATATAAAAGGGAAACACAAAAATGATAAGAAAAAAAAATAACTCTCAACTTGTTGGGCTTTTATATAGATGATGAGAATTCAAGACATATGTCGAGGATGAATTGTACAAAATAATGGTTATAATGGACATCAACCTTCACCGTCTTCACGTCCTCTCCATCTTTATAGTCATAATCTAAATCTAGTCTAGAAAATCTATAACTAGGTATATACAGTGGAAAGAAACAAGCATACATGTCAAAACAATCAAAAGCACAACATCGTACTAAAATCAAGCTCTCGAAAAAAATTCAATGCAAAAAGAAGATTTTGGCCTTGGGGTAGGTATTTATAATTCATGCGTAGGTCACTCTAAGACACTTACCTAATTCATTTTATGACTTACAGCCATTATTGATCAATTGTATTATCGCATGACCAATAACACCTATAAGTCTCATAACCTAACGATCTATGTGATCCCAAGGTTTTCCCTCGATATTATGCATCAACCCTATCATACATCTAAAAGTCAACATGTATTGCAGGAAAACAAGCATACAAGTTTTTTAGACATTATTTCTCAATCAATCAAACAAATAATTGAGCCGTCGGCGGATCACTTATTACTAAAAACATACACCAATCACAAACACATGCATTATTAAATGAATAACGTGTTTATATGCATGGAGGGTACATATGATGTTTTGAAGACATCTTTCGAAATCATCAAAAAAAAAAAAAAGTTTTGAGACAAAATGATGTCCCGGCCATGAAAGACATTCAATTGTTAAGACTCGCCCGTGACTCACATAAATGCACTTACAAGCATTGCAGGCATTTTGAATACAATCCAAACTGTGACTTTCATGATGTCAAATAAGGATTTAAGAAAATTTTTGAAAATATTTCATATTAGGAATATCTAGGTTATGTAACATATTCAATTGCTAGGGCTAGCTCGGGGCTCACATACATGCACTCACAAGCGTCATAGGCATTTTGAATATGGTCCAAATCATGACTCTTTCTTAAGCTAAATCGAGCTTTGGGAAAGAATTTCTCAATAAATTATTTTCAAAAAACATCACATGTACCAAAGTATTTTTAAATTTGATTTGAAAAGAAACTTGTCGAAAATCATTTAACAATGAATATCAAGGTAATTAAAATAAATTTTATGAAGATGGAATGACCTAGGTTCATGCACAAACTAATCTAGAAAGTTTACCTAAACGATCACAATCCAACTTATGTTAGGAAATTTTAGAACAAGCATATAAAGACAACAAAATTGGGCAATGTGATGAAAAATTCCCTAACATGCGCAACAGAATAACAAACAACTTTCGTGAAGAAAGTTTTCCTAAAAGAGCTACATAAGATTTTACAAACATCAAACAACAAACAACAGTATGTTAGAAAATTATAAAATAGTAGGATATTTAGTCATTTTTACAAAATTTGTCCTATCAAAACATGTCTAAAAATCACCATATTTTCACAAAACATAGCCAACATGTTGACAAACAAGTTTTATTAAGAGGCCAAGTGCAAGATCTTCATAGAAAAAAGAACAAAAATGTCAAAGGTCTATCCAAACATGAATTAGAACGGGGGCCCGAATTTGATCCCATGTTCAAATTCTGATCTAGTTTTGAAAAAAAAAATAGAAAGTAGTCCAAACGATGAGCGATCTTTGTAAAATTAGTGATATTGGAAACCTCTACGTGTGTTTTATGACTTCCTAAAAAGGCTCGAGTCCAAACTAAGTCAATTTAGGACCCTAAGATCGAGTTTTGTAAAGGTGCGCGTGTCAATAACTAAGAAAAACAAAACACCAGTATGCATTATAAAATCTCAAAATCATTCAAATAATGCACAAAAGGCATAAAAAAAATCACATGAGACTTAAGATTGGATGTGATGGAAAATTTGGATAATCATTTAACCCTAAGTCGAAATGTAAAATGTCATATAATTTAAATGACATTACAAAATGATTCAAGATTCCTAATAATATGCTTGGGAATCCCAAGTGTGATGAACACTTTTGTGACATAAATTTAACATGCAATGTGATACTCAAATGATATGACTTAAACATGTAAGCAAACCTTGCAACATGCGATTCAATTGTTAAGAATGCATAATAGCAAGATTTGATTTCTAGATGACTCAAACAAGCATGGCAAGATGCATATACAATAAGGTTTCGTTCTAATCTCAACATCATAGAGCGAGCACGATTTTGATTATCTAAACACTTGCAAAAATCTAGTAAAAAACCTCACATATAAAACATGTAATGAGAAATATTTTTATTAAGAGTTGAAGATCTAAATGAAATCACATGAGTCATGGCAAAAATGGCAAAACAGACATACATGTCTAAGTTATATGTTACTACAACACATTTTCACATTAATTCATGCCATTGACATACTAGATAATGTTAACACTTTACAAATCATGTATCAATTGAACACATACAAAATTTATTTGATCTTTCACGAAGGATTTGAGACCAAACAAAATCATTTATGGACTCGATTTCATAAAATCACAATTTGAAATAGTGCAGGAGAAACTTTCCTATGTTTAGATCTAGACGATTTTGACCTAATTAAACACATCCAAAAATTCCAAAACAATTATAACACATTCTCTACACAATTTCGAGAAACTTTTATGAAGAAAAGTTCCTACAAAAATCAACACAAAGATTAGTACAAAAATGACAAAGTTAAAAATCAACATAAAGTAGATTGACCTAGACCTAGATCTAAGTTATTTTGATTCAACTATTCACATCCGAAAATTCGGAAAAAAATTAAAGGAAATGCACGAGATAATTTAAAACAAATTTCATGAAGACAACTTTGTAAAAACTCAATCGCATAAAGCTGCACAAATATAGCAAAAACAGAAGGCGGAATAGAAATAGAACTGAAAATCAACATAAACTATTACAAAATCGCTCATTTTTAGAGATGTTTTTTAGCATCAAACGATGCTCGATTGGGGTGTGCAACCTATCGATTTGAAGCTAGCGATGTGTATTTTAAAAGTCTAAGAGGACTCTCGTTGAAATGAGGTCATTTCAGACCTCATTTTGGCCAAATATTCAAATTAGTCCTATAGCTACAAAAATTGCAGATCCAAACCAAATCAACCTCAATCATTCATAATCGTTTAAGAACATTCAACCTCAGTAAATCAACATTCCAATCCATAATTCTAACATATAATCATCACATATTTTCCTAAAATTGAACCCTAACCCAGCCAATTAATCTAGCCTCATTTCATGGGGTTCGAGACTGAGATTATTACATTTATTGTGTTTTTTGTTGATTTTGATCATAATCGATCGAATCTCGAATCTCCCAATCGATCTTCAATATTCAGAAACACTTACTGAACCTCACGGACTTGCTAAGGCCTCAAAATACTAGTCAAGCTATTGGATCAAGGGGTCGAATAGAGCCGGTTCGGCTAGACCAGTTTTTGAGTCACTGGTGATAAGATGTTGATCGCGGGCTATGAATTGGTGATCGATTCGGCAATTCCTCATCAAGTTCAAGTCGGACATCATCTAGAGGCTTGATCGGGAGTGACCGACACCTTCGAGAACCTTTAGTGATGGCCGGTTCAACTTAGGGACAGATTTGGTCCTACTTGGACCGACTTTCAACTACCGATACGAAAACAAATCGCTGGAGGTGTTCCGACGATTGATCCTCTAATCCTCACCCATAACTAGGTTGGGGACTCATGATGATCGGATACACCTAGGACTGTCGCCGATCACCAATTCAACCAATCCAACTAGTTGAAGTTGAAACCGTTCGCTTTTGGACCAATTGAAGAAACAAAGTCAGGCGTGAATCCTAGATGGCCACTAGAGCCTTGATGAACAATAGCAAGGATGGAGGAAAGTTTGAGATGCTGATAGGGGCTAAGGCATCACCAGCGTTACCTCAGTGATCAACCATTAGGCATGGCTGAGGGGGACTAGTCTGCGAGCAAAGAAGAGAGAGAGAGGAATGAGAGTTTTTTTTTTTTTTGGCACAGAAAAAAAGAGAGGAGAGAAAAGATGAATTCCGTGCAAATAAACCCCCTCAAAATGGAGGGAAAATGGGTATATATACCCTTTCGAAATCAAGCAATTTCAGCTGTCGATTCAATCCGACAATCAAAATTTTGATCAAATGTTTAAATTTTGTTTTTAAAGGCTGGATCATGACCTCGAGATGTTGAGTAATCTATCTAGTGGGTTTGATTTACAAAAATCTAAGCCAAAATTGAGAATTGTGTTAAAATATCCAATTATGGGTCAAATTGCAATTTTATGAAATTCAAGGGTGAATATGCGAACTTTTGGGAAATTGAGGACGCGTAAATGAAATTGACATTGTGAGAACTCCAAAACCGGTCATTGGAGGTCAGAATCCGACTAGCAAGGGACTGAACTGATCATCCCAGCTAGCGGCTGATCAGATAGGTTCAATCCGGTATGATCGGTTTTTGACCGGTTCTTGATCAATTTGGTCCAATTCTAATCATTTCGCTCATTTGTGACCACTATGGGTTCAAAAGTTATACAATTTGGTCTCTAAATGACAAAATTGAAAAGGAAATTCATCTTATTTAAAAAGAAATTGGTCGATTAAGATTCGGGTAAGCTAATTAAATCTTATAAATGTGATTTAATGGTCTTTTATTGACCTACTTAAATGATTATTGTGAAAGACAATAGTCAAAACCATTGATGCTTTGAATTGGACCTAAATGGTTAAAATTGTCAAATTTGCAATTCAATGGGCAAAATTGTAAATTAACTAAAATTGAATTCAATTAAAGTCACAATACAACCCATGTGTAAGATCACTTATTGTGTCCGAATTGAAGCGCTCGAGTTATGTCAAAAATGGATCTAGGCCCGATATCTCTATTGGATCTAGATTTATGAAATTAAACCATAACCATGAATGGGTCAATTTGAATTTTGATAATTGAAGCTTAATTGCTTAACTTTCTTATACTCAGGAGGTTAAAATCCATCAAATTGATAAGTTATTGTATGGATTTTTCAAAATCGATATTGAATTTGGACTTATCTTAAGGAAATGAATGAAAACAAATCATATGTTCGCAAGTTAATGATCGACTTTAGTCCCCTAATTAGGGCTCAAAACAGCAAGACTCAGTAATTCGCAAAATTGAATGCACGAGTGGATTTCAAATAATCCCTAAACCAAATATCAAAGAATGAACTATACCTAATAATGACTAAAATAAAAACAATTTTATTTTTGGTCAATTTAGAATCTAAAACCAAAAAAATTAGGAAACTAAGGCTTTTAATCGAATTTTATAAAATTTTCGACATAAGAATCAAAATGACATTAAAAGAAATTTTTTTGTGCTTTTTATTTTTATTTTTAAAATTTTTTTGGTCAAAAGGTTGATTTTTGGTCAAATCTTTGAATTTGAGAAATTATTTTGAAAAAAAAAAATTGAAATTAAGGCTAAATGACCTTTCTCAATGATGAAATGTGCATGAATACAAGACAACATGACCTTTCTCATCATAATTATATTGAGGTTGGAAGATGTGGTATTTTATGAATTTTGAATCCGTTTGTCTTTCCCACTTTCACTCCTATTTAGCATCTAAATTGATTAAATGAACTAAAAAATAAAGAGAGAGTAAAGCAAATTGAGATTTTATTTTTGATTTGCCATCATATCAAATTAAGATCATATTACAAAAAAAGGAAGAACTAGTGAAAATAGACACTTTTTCTGGCCTATTATAATCTTTTTGCTAACAATTATGTTTTCTTTTCATGGAATGAAAGATATATTAAGATTAATTGCAATATAATTAGAGAAAAGTAAATAGTGAAAGTGAATGGAGACTCTCACTTGTCATAAAAGTGAACTAGGATTATAGTAAGAAAAAAAGAAAGATGGAAAGGAGTGAGTAGATTATTTTCTAGATCTACTATCATATGTAAGGGAAAACAAGAAGACAAAAAAGAAAAGATAAAGGGAAAGTGTCACGACCCCAACTCAATCTCCAGGGTCTTCAGCAGCAAGGGTTATTTCCACGACGTCCCAGGCGCGTTGCCGTCCCACTTCTTTTTAATATTTGATTTAAGCACATGCAGAAGCATATATACAACACCCAAATAATAACAAACAGCTAGGAAAATAACCACTTGCGAGTACACAATTACATCAATCTATTTACAAGCCTTTTTTGCCACGGGTCATTATATTTACAACCATTATGTATTCTATGCTCAAAAGGTCAAGGTAAACCTTAGCTCATTTAACAAGACTTCAACTCCTCCATGCCTACAATTCTATAAATAAATAAATAAAAAACAACAGGGTGAGTCATGAACTCAATAGGTAAAATCCCTAATTCTTTACTAGGAGGACATCTCATAATCAAAATCCAACAAATACAACACTCATAATACAACGTCGATAACAGATCAATAGTAAACTTATTACTATCCTCGACTACATGCAGATGTCCATCACAACATGCGTTAATGCATACTTACCTTTGACTTATCAAAAAACATATCGACCTATCATACCTATGCATGCAAATTCATTTACAACCATTTTGGCTCGATTAGGCGCTCCCAGCTCAACCGGGGCTTCCAACTTCTTGCCGGGCTTCCTGGCTCAATTAGGGCATCCTGGCTCAACGGAGGCATCCTGATACTAACTCACCAAGGCATCCAGGCTCAACCAAGGCATTTGGGCTCAACCCAAGCATCTTAGCTCAACTAGGGCATCTTGGGACTAGCTTACTTGAGACATCCTAGCTCAACTAGGGCATCTCGTTCAATGAACAAGGCATCGCCGCTAATGTTATGTGGTGATGGGTCTTTTCCTTTGTAAGTGCATCATACATGGCCTGAAGGTGTGCTCACTCAAGTGAATCTACCATGACTCTTAACATCATACTACATGATATGCCGAGCACGATTCTTGGCTCATGGTTGAGCTGCACGCCTAGGCCGATCTCTGCACCAAGCAAGACTTGGGACTATCATGTTTCAATGCTGATCTAAGGCCTTACGGCTTTAGGCTATCACGACTTGACGTCGATCCCAAGCCGAGTGAACCTCGACCTCGTTTCGAGGCATGAATACACTCAAGCATGCAAACATGAGTAAACCATACAAAAGAACATTACAACATACACGAGTCTTACATGGGTGAGCACACCACTAAACTCAACAATGTAGGCTATCGCCTTAGCCAAGAATTAGAGATTCTACTTACCTTCAATAAATTTCGATAAACTATAGGTGGTTTTACCAAGAGAGAGTCGTCTTGTGAGGTGGTGAGCGAGTAAGGCCGAGAGAGGGAGAAGGGGCGACGGTGAGAGGGCGTGAGAGAAAATGAGAGAACAAGTGAGGGAGAATGGGGTGGTGTGTACGGTGTCGAATTGCGGGGTGAAATGCCTCTATTTATAGGCAAATCTCTTATAATTTCCCTTCTAAGTGGACCAATCACATTTTTTAGGTGGACAACCTAGGATGAAGAGATGGCGAGCTAAAGAGATGGGTAACAAGTTTAATTCCTAGGGAGGACACTTACTCCTCTTTCCATTAGTCCACTTAAAGGATTGAGACATCATGGAATGATTTCATGTAATGATTTCATGTAATGATTGTGGGGACACCTAAACCATATGACTCACTTCTTCATTAAATAAGTGTAATCATTAAAGGGACACCTAAGCATATGACTCACCTCTCTCATTAATTGCCAAGATTTCATGCAATCATTGGCTTAGATGTGTTCACATTACACAACTTGCTGTCCAAGTTTCTTCTCTTTAAAACACTAAGGTCCAAAAGCATTTAATGCATTCTTATAATTAAGTCAAAAAGTCTCTAGATTGGCTTGCTCCTCAAGTTGGACATGCAGCCTCCTTCCCTTCCAAGTTGGGCGTGTAACCCTCTTATCCCGAGGTGAAAGACAGTTTCAAGCAATTCACAAAATTATAACCTTGCCAAATGGACCCAAAAAATTATAAAATTTTGATATGTTGTAAAATAGATCTTGAAAAACTTCTTTTTTTTTTTTTTTTTATGTAGAAAGCCTAGATGAATTGATTTTGTGGAAAGAGCAGAAAATCATTGAACAAAACCCAAAAATTTGTTCGTTGAGCAAGTTCAACGGTCGAGAGAAAGACCTATTTCGAAATCCAAGCCTTCACAAAAATCTTTGAAATTTTCATATGTTGTAGACATGTATGTCATTTAAAATTTTTATAAAGTATGTCCAAATTCAAAAGGAAAATTTTTATTAAAAATCAAGAAGGCAACATGGTCACTACTTTTATTACACTGGGCAGGTGCCAACTGGTAAATGATCAGGCTCTCGTTCCAACCATTTCACCTTAGAAAAATATGAAATTTAAGTATGTTGTAGGGAAAAATATTTTGAACAACTTTCATGAAGGGATTTTCTCTAAATTCAAACCACAAAGAGCTATATAAAATTAGAAAGTAGGAAAGGTCCAGTAGTTGCAAAAAACTAGGAAGTCAAAACCTATGAAAATTAAGGTGGCAAGTCAATGGAGAAGAAGTAGCGCCCTACTAGGCTTGCAAGATCACTTGCCATCATTCTTTTAAGCCATAAGTTACCCCCTTTCATTAATTACTTGAGACACCTAAGTCTCCATATTAATTACCCCCATTTAATGCATTTGACTCTTAATCTAAGAGAAAATTGGCATATCTAGCTTAAACTCCATGTCTTCTTACTAGGCTTATGACTCACCCTATGTTAATGTACAAAAATCCAAAGTTTCATGATTACCTCCCAAGGGTAAAACCATTTGTGCCAAGTGTCCTTCTTTGTTAACAAGCATTAATTAACTACCTTCCAAGAGCATTAAATGCATCAAAGGATACCTAAGTTTGAAGGACATCTCATCGGGTGAGAGTGAATCGAGTCTAACCGCAACCGACTACCTTATTTGGCCCAAGGTTTGTGCATAAGCCATGGCCAAACAAAGTCGGATACAGCCGAGCTCAATCGGCAAAACCAAGCTCAAGCTCCCCTTTACCAATTCAAAGGGGCTCGTGACTAGGTCTACTAGCCAGTCTTTGGGCCAATCGACCGGTCTTGTAGATGGTTTTGCAGCCTACTAGTCAGGATCAAAATAAGAATCGAGATTGAGGATGTTACAAAAAGAGAGATAATGATAATGCCAAAATGACCATATTATGGCCTTCTATAAGTCTACTCCTTTGTGCACTATAATATTAGGTTGTGACAATTAAACTTGTACAAATGCTTGCACAACGATAAGTAAAAAAAAAAAATGGCAAACATAACATATATGTAGAATACAAAATCAACCCTAGAAGTCCTTATGGACAATTAATAGACATGTCATTATAATAACAAAGGATCAGATGATGAAACCTGCTGAATAGAAATGAGAGCCTGTCGTCCCATCTTAGCTCATCTCAGAAGTAGTTGAAGTCGCATGGGAGTAAAGGTTTTCTTCATCAACCACGCTTTTAATCTCTTCATTGTTTTCTTCAACTGTTGAGCTATCAAGGTTGCGATTAATCCTTAGCGAGTTGCTCAGCCACTTCCCTCTTTGTCAGCCTCCTCGCACCACTTGGGTTGAAGCATTTCACTGCAATCTCGGCAACCATCTTTACTCTCTCCATTTCATCTTCACTAGCGGCCTTGAAGCTTATGACATTGCAGAGTGTCTTATCCTTCACAGAAGAGATGAAATAGTGGATAATATTGACTCAATCTTCGGACTTAGTAATAAAACTTATAGCCTTCTTTCTAGTGAGCAACTCCATAAGGATAGCTCCAAAGCTATATTCATCACTTTTAACTATTAGTATATCGGTGGTTAAATATTCTAGATCGACGTAACCCAACATGCCTTGTATTTCATTAGCTATAACATGACTATGCTTTGGTGATGTAAGTATTGAAGTTTCAAAATCAGATACTTTTACAGAGTAATTTTGATCCGGAAGTATGTTTACTGACTTGATGTTGTCGTGAATGATTGGGGGTTCTGCACAAGAATGCATATACTCGAGTGCAAGAGTAGCTTTGGCTGCTATTCTCAACTAGTTTTTCCATGATCTTAAGATGGTTGATGCATTCTACTAGATGTGTTAGAATAGGATACCATTTCAAATGTATTCATAAACCAACAAGGATATTCTAGTCTCCAAACATATGCCATGGAGCTTCACCACATTTTTGTGGTTTATTTGCATCACAATTTTAAGTTCATGTTGGAAGTCCCCCTTGATTAGAGACTTGCACACATCTTTAGGTTTCTTGACTGCAACCACGGTGTTCCCCGCTATTTTGCCTCCATAGACTAAATCAAAATTTTCCTCGCCAAGCTTATTGCTATCATTATAACTGTTCGTTGATTTTGCTAGCTCGGTCTCCGTAAAGATTTGAACACTTAGGTGTTTTAAGAGCTCTCCTCTATTTCGGCTCAAGTTTTTTCTTTTGCCTCTCCTCCTTTGCCACTTGTCAAAGACTAAAAGTACCAACAACCATGAAGAGGAAGGCTCCAATAATCTCTGCCAAGGTATATATTTCATTAGATTGATGATTCGAGCATGTAATCCACATCCGCTCCATATAATTCATAAAATAAGTAAATTTTAAATGGACTACCATTTAATCTATTATTACATAATCCACATCCATTATCATCTATTGGGACGATTGGTCCATCTTTCAAAATATAATTACCCAATTTAACGGTGATAAAAATGGTTTTTGAAAGGCTGTACATATGTATCATATAACAACCCTTATGTGAGTCCTTATCTAAAATTTGATGCGTGTCATTACAAAACCGAATAAGTAATCAATTGAACTCAATTCAAGTACATATTACTAGCGTCTTCTATTACTTCTCCTAATGTCTTTCCTGATTATAATCCAGAAAGTTTGTACTAAAGAAAAAAGAACGAGGAAGCATTCACATCCTATATATGGTATGAAAACTTAGTCAAATCTTTTAACCACTTATGCATGAACATAGATATGGCTCAAATTTTTATCTAGTTAATATATAACACACCAATTAAAAGAAGATGATTGAAGGATATATACTCTAGCTAGAGATGAAAGAAAACACAACCATTTACATGTACATATTAATTATGTCTCTAAACCTAATTTTAACCACCTTGAAATGAAAAGATTACCTCACCGCCAAATATTGCCCTGTGTGGGGGCAGCGCCATGGAATTAATTTTCTTTTAGATGGCCATCAAATATTTTTTTCTATACTAATAAGAATGAATGGTTTCAGGACTGGATTTCATACAAAATGGGCGGGCTCATGTGCTGGTTTTATAGAGCCGAACGACCTCCAATCTTTACAAATTGGTCAACGTGGGATAATGTGAAGATGAAATATATAGAAAACAATTGTACCACATTGCTGACCTAAAGGACTTTTCAAACTTGCATCTTCTTTAAAAGCAAGACTTGTTCAAACCCAAGAAAAAGCTAGACTTATAAGGAGAAGTCGTCGTCGTCGTTCTTCTTATTGTTGTTGTTGTTGTTGTTGTGGTTGTGGTTGTTGTTGTGGTTGTGGTTGTTGTTGTTGGTTGTCGTTGGTTGTCGTTGTTGTCGTTGTTGTCGTTGTTGTTGTTGTTGTGGTTGATTGTCGTTGGTTGTCGTTGGTTGTCGTTGTTGTGGTTGTTGTCGTTGTTGTCGTGGTTGTTGTGGTTGATTGTCGTTGGTTGTCGTTGGTTGTCGTTGTTGTGGTTGTTGTCGTTGTTGTTGTTGTTGTTGTTGTTGTGGTTGTTGTGGTTGTTGTTGGTTGTTGTTGGTTGTTGTTGGTTGTCGTTGTTGTCGTTGTTGTCGTGGTTGTCGTCGTTGTCGTGCGTTGTTGTAAATCGTTGTTGTTGTCGCGTCGTCGTCGTCGTCGTCGTCGTCGTCGTGTTGTTGCTGTTGTTGCTGTTGTTGTTGTTGTTGTTGTTATTACTACAAAAATTATTTAAAATAAAAGAAATAAAAAATATAATTTTTCTTAAAAGTGTAGATGCGGCAGTGTTAATGCTGTCCTAGGCAGAGATTCCTCAAGCCTCGTCCCCATCCTAACAGACCTCGCCATCCCCAGGCTTTTGGGCATGGATACATTCCTTTTTTGTAGCTTATTATCCAAATATGACATTTAATTATGTATATGCTTAACTTCAATAACTTTAAGTATGTAAGAGAGATGAGAAAATGTATTTTTATACCCCGGACAAACTAATACTCCAATATCAATTAAACTATTACCACGAATTATTTACTGTACTCTACAAATCTAATCTCAAATTGCACAAGCAGTGCAAGTAGGATATGTCACGTGTCCAATAGCTACACTTCTGTTTATTTAAAAATCTCTGTTTGTCTCTTTCTACTATTTTACATTTTTTTTTTCCATTTCTTTTTCTTTAATCTCTTTTATTAGATAAACAATTGAACAGCTTGTGAACCATTTACGGGATAATATCCTAAAAGGAATATTTGTTACCCAAATCCAAACTCAACCAAGACGTGCAAGTCTGAATAATAATTCCTGTAAAAGGATCTCGCAAAAGAAAAATAAAAATAAGCCAAAATCTAATCCATCGATGTGATCGTTGAAGGTGAGTTGGGTTTCTTGAATTCTAGTTATCCCGCTGAGCTTCATCAATCTTGAAGGTCATCCTTACGCGCAAGTTCACCAAGCAATGGCCTTTGGCCTTCGTGTCGCTCTAGTGCTTACAAGCCATTATTACTTCAGTAATTCACAAGTTGTTAGAAGAAAGAAATTCTTGAAATTTATACCATTATTAGGGCTATTCTCCTCTTGAAATCAGAAGCTCCACTTGTTCGTTTTGGCCCATGATTTGTGGGTTTGGTAGGAGGGGATATTTTCACTTAAAGGTGCCGTGTCTCCTCCCACGCGTGGAGTTTCAAAGCGTTAGCTTCAGAAAAAGGGGAAAAAGACCAAAAAGGATATACAAAAAATCAACAAAGGAAAGATGTAACCCGCGTTAGCCTAAGACTAAATAGGGACACGTGGCAGCTTGTGGCTCATTGCTTGTGTTGGGGTTACACCAACTAAGTACGGTATAATGATAATCCCTAAAATATATATCAAGTCTACTGCGAAATTAACAATGAAACATCTAGTACCACCAGCCGCGGTAGCTCAGCTGGGTAGGCGTTAGACTTCTATCGATGAGATCTAGTGTTCGAAGCTTCTACAACGCAAGTTGCAGGAAAGCTAGTTTTGAGTCTCTTGACGACTTATCCGGTGGCACGTGTGTGGTGGTTAAGACGTGTCTTCCTCGATAGTTAACTTTCGGCTGCCAGCCATGTGGGGTTCCTTGGGTCACCACAAAAAAAAAAAAAAAAAAAACAATGAAACATCTAGTGAATGATAAGGGGATGTATATCAAATTACTTGAAATAGCTATAAGCCAACTAGAAATTCGGCAATGGACTTTACCATAGCCCTACATTCCAAACTAGCATTGGCATGTGTAGCCCGGGCTTATTCTTGCATTTTCCATGGCTATGGGTGTCTTTTTGGTTCCTTGCACCCATCGATGTCTACATTATGCAAAAGGCAAATTGAACTATTATCTCAGTTAATGATAAAAACAAATTGAAAAAGTGTGTGCATGGATTATTAGACAGATAACGTTAACCCATTTAGCTTTCAATTATAATATTGTGACATGCGTCCACTCTCTCTCAAGATATATTTTCTTTCTCTACTCTCTATCTCTCTCCACATCAAATCCAAAATCAACAATGGCATTGTTCTTTGCCATTGATGGAAATTGACGTTGCCTCGAACTACGTATACGAGACCCATGAAGGGCACATGAGCTAGTAAAGGATCCGGCATACGGAACTTGCAGAAATCGAGCTTTTGGAATAATGCATAAACCCTACGTTGCAAGAGCCAGCGAGGGGTCTTATATGCTCATTGGGGACAATGACTGAGCCTAGGAAGGAGTAGGTTGATCTTTACATACATACAATAAAGTATAAACATGAGATGTTTTTCCATGAGTGAGGTGGTTGTGCTAATATGCATATGAATTACTAAATACATGGACTCGTCAAATCTAACCCTTTAAATGCATCATAATATGCATACCTATATCGGAGTGGAGGTAGAAAGGTTTGAGAGAGAAGGCAAAATTTTCTTTGTAAAATGGGAATAGAGTTACTAGAAATTTTCATTATGATGTTGGCAAGGTGGCGGCAACGTCTTGACTTATTATATTATGAAAAAAGTTTGAACTTCAAGAAATTCTTTTGCCAAACTCAAATATACTCAATTGAGTCTATCATAATCATTAATCACGAGGGTTCCATGTAAATTCGACAATATCAATTTCAGAGATGGATTTGGATATAGATGAGATTTCCCAATTTTTTATAGGCCTCATATTAGAATTATATCATGTGGGAGGACACATCTAATAAATGAGCAAAACTCACTTCCTCCGTCTTCCCCCTATCACCTTCCACTCAACCCAACATCCCCTCCACCAACACTGCGGCCCAGCCATGCTGCAAACGTTGCAGTCATTGTGACCTCTACATCGCCATCCCCGCCCGTCCATATTGATGTTCAAATGAGTTAAGGTCACGACCCCACCCCCATGAACCATTGCCTCATCTCTCTTGATGAAAGGTCGATGCAATTTCGTCTTCGCCGTTCTTGCAAGCAAATTTCATCTCCTTCATTTTGGTTACTGCCGAGATGAGGTACAATTCAGACTCATAAATAGCACAAATCAAACGGGGGCTATCAAATGGGGTAAAACTAGATGGAATCAATATACAGATACACTACTTGACTATCCAGCTCTTAGATGGTGATTAATTAATTAGTTATCCACATCATTCATTCGAGTGTGATAATGCATGAGGAGTTATATATGTGTTAATTACATGTACCCCCTTGGATGCGATCATAGGGATTCCCTCATACCCAGCCTTGCAAACGTAACGATGATCCTGTCCATTCCTGAAGTCCTTAGCATTCTGCGTTGTTACCCCAGGCACAGCTCGATTGGTTCAACATGGCCCGTCTGCAAGTCACGTCCGATTCGACCATCCAGTCCACAACGAGGCCCGGGTGTTGCCCACATCCTCAAACCTCAGGAGAGTCCAGTTTGAGATATAGAATGACCTGTTGTCCACCACAAAGGCCCGCACACAGCGTTTGAGTTGCGAGGCCGACACGTTTTGGTAGATGTGGGAGATGCTAATGTCAAGCGTCTTAAAGCCCCTCTGGGATGGATGCTTGACAGCAACCTTGAGCGGAGCAAATGGTCTCATTGGTGAAGTCGACGTTGCCGCTGCAGTAGGAGATGCAACCACTCCTGAATGTCCCTTCTGTGTTGGCCACGACCGCGACGTTATCGCAGCCAACAACGTTGAGCTTGTTCTGTGTTTCCAAGAACCTCTATCGAGGATTTGGAGATAGTTCGATGGCCAGAGGACTGCTTTTGTTTGCTAGCGTGCCATTCTGATCGTAGCACTTGTATGCTTCGGGGAGGCTGGCGACCAAGGTCGAGTCCTCGACCGAGATTTTGCGTATCGTAAGATCCGCCAACAGTGGTTGAATACCGCTCCCTTCGATGTGGGTGCAACTGAGCAAAAGATCTGTGGACCTCGCAGGCCACGCCCCCACACCGGTGTCCGCACTTTCTGGGCACGGCAGCAACTCCGTCTTGGCAAAACCACCAGGCCACAGCCACCGTTAGAAGCCATGCACCACCTTCATTTCGAAAGAACTCTCATTTTCCCATGAACAAATCAAGTAACTCAAATAAATTAATAAAGCTTTGTGTTGCTGAAGATTATCAATGCACTTAATGATTAATGGTACGTTTATTTTACGGAAAAATTAGAGATTTGAAAAATATTTTCCCGAAAAATAATTCATTTATCACTTAAAAAAATCATTTAATGGAAAATATTTTCATTATTGACGACAATTCACGCTTGCCTACTTTCATGGAAAATGAAAATATTTTTCAATTATTCATTTTCGTGAACAATACGAATAATCATTAATCTTTAGTTTTCTGTGAAATAAATACGAAAAAAAATAATTGATTTGAATAACATTTCCAAAAAACGATAGATCACTCATAAAAATGAATGAATGAAAAATATTTTCATTTGTCCACGAAAATGCTTAGATATGAATTGTCTGATGATGAAAATATTTTTTATTAACTAATTATTTCAAGTGATATAAGTGAATATTTTATATATTTTTCAAATTATTCATTTTTTGTGAAAATAAATTATCGTTAAATGATATATATATATATATTTTAACATAGTGTGGTTACAACACATTCCCTAAATCATTTAGTTCTTTGCTTACACAAGCATCTTTCATCAATATATTACCTTCGTAACGTTGATCGAGTATAAGATTTTAAAAATTTGTCGATAGGAGTATAAAGTTCGATCGGTGTAATGTAGTTTAATTAGTTATTTATTGTTCTTTTGATATTTTTATTGAAATTTACAATGCTTGTATTTTTATATGACAATTCAAACATTAACTCACGTTTCCTTCCATTCTCTGGAGGCAATAATTAATATTTCTATACCTCCAACAAGTCCTTGCTAACGTGTGCCACCTGTTCGCCATTGAGTGCAATGGCCCAGTGGTTTGAAGGCCTAATGGCTTGACCTTATATTTTTATATTTTCTTAAAATTTTACTTTGGATATTAGGAAATACAGTGTTATATATTCTCGATTTTTTCTTGGCATTTTTTTTAAAATCTATTTATACTCCTATAAGACTTGAACTTTATACTTTAGAACACCTAAGAATACATTAAATAGATTCCACGGAGGATGTCAGGAATCAAAATTGGGACAAATCATCAAGTTTTAGAATTAATTTAATTTAAAAAATAGTACATTATACACGTGATATATGATTAAAGCACATGAAATGCTTCTTTTTAGTTGATATGTATTTTTCAATTCAAAAAGAAGAAAAATCATGTGAAAATAATTTTTTGGCTGGCGAGTTTAAAAATAAAGTTTGATGAATCATTCATTCTTTCCATAATTAAAAAAAAAAAAAAAAAGTAATAACTCCCATTACTATGAGCATTGAGATCAAATGAACAATTCTTTCCCTTTATTTTCAAAATCTAACGTAAATTTACCACGCTCATCATTCATGAATCTATCTATTAGAGAATGAATATGCAAACTTTTCTTACACGTCTAATTTTACTCAATGGAGTATCTAGATAAATCTTGGACAATTTGAATGTTATGAGTTCACGAAACACCATTGTTCTCTAACTATCATAATATGGAGAATTTTAAATAAATAAAAAAGATAGGTGATAAGGAAAAATTCAATAGGCGATAAGGAAAAATTTGATCATTCATACTCTAATTCCTTCAAGTGTAAAAATAACATAAGCAAAATAGATGTGCTCACATGGTACAAGTAAATTTATTTACAATAGCCTTTATTTCGCTTGATTTACAAGTAATATTGAATAAATAATTAATGTTGAATTTAACAAGAGAAATGAGCGTGCTTATGCATTTGTTCTACGTAAAATTTCCTGATAAAGGAAAATACTTTCTATGATATTATCCTCAATTAAAATGGGTTGTTTTGTTTTTGTTTGGCAATATGCTAAAAACTGTTCTTGTAAATATTTACGGGCGTTCGGATCTCATTTGTAGTGACAGATATTGAAAGAAGGCAAAGATGCGAGTCTTTGTTAGGAGACTTATTATACTTAGGAATAACGGGAGTTTATTTGTTTCCTTGGCCTCGCTTTCTTCACCATTTTCAAGCAATGTGAATGGTGAGTTGCTTTCTTGAAGTCCGAAGTCGTTGTAGGATGAGAAAAATTAACGTTACCTATCATGCAACTGCAACGTACAAAATGATAAAAATTCGTAGTATTATTGATCCGGCCTTTCTTTTCATTTGCTAGTGTCAACTATGAGCATGCAGGATCTGCATCCAATAACTCCTCCAAGTTCTCTCTTCTTTTTCTTTTTTTCTTTTTGGGGAAAATATGAAGTACAAAACTAAGAATAAGTAACGTCTAAAGTCTAGACTCCCAACTTTATCGCCAAGTGAAAAATGAGATAATTTTTTAGGAGGCTACAAATAAAACGTAGCATCAAAACATTTTGTTATGCCAACATTGGTAAGTATATCAGCAGGCCAATTGTCTTCCCGAAAAATGTGATGTATTTTAAACTCAAAACGAGAGCTCAATAGCCTTATGATATCCTTAAGTAGTGCTGGTCAAGTGTAATCTCCGACTACTTACTATGCCTGGGCTTGTGATGATGCTGATATTATATGCTTCACCTCTGGTATAGTCTTTGCTTTCTATTATTGCCAATAACAACTATTTTCTTTTTCTTTTGTAGTCTTCAGTGGGTGATTTTTTGGGAAAGATGGTTCTGTTACTCTTCAGGAAAGTGATATATACTACTTAAAGACGTGTGTAGGTGCAAGCACAAGTACATTTCACCCACAAAGATATAAATAGGGCACTTTGTAGGTTTTATTACCTTCTTCAAAGTCTCAGTCATACAAAATGATACCAAATGGCTCTTTTTCGGGTTGATTACCTGCTTGAAACATTTCAATCTTATCAGAATTGCCACAGAGTGAACAATATCAGATCTGTAAATATAGATGACTTTCTTTTGGGCTGATCACATGTTATTTAAGGCACTTTACTGACCTTACTTCTGAACAAGACTCCCCAGGGAAGCTTCTTTATCCAATTTTCTTGGCAAATATGTTACAATTTCTCAAATTAAGGATTACATTATGTGATATCGGTTTCTAAATTCAACGGTTGTCTTGCATTCCAATACTCAACAGATATACTTGGATGTAGCTTCCGTTTATGAATTTTCTTTCCTTGCTGTGATTTTCATAGACAAGGTCAATTTGTCAATTATGTCCATATTGATGCCTAAGTTTGGAGAAATGTGGCTTGGTAGTTCGTAGTTTTGGTGTTCATTTCCAGATGTTTAGTTGACTCAAGACCATGAAGCTGAACCGAATGACATATGATCGTATGTCCCTTGGCTGCAATGAATAACATTCGACAAATCCATCCAAATTAATCATCAAACTACAATTTTGGTTGATGTGAGTGCGTATGTCCCACGAGCCGATTGTATCGTACTTTGTTTCCAAAATGACAGAGGACCCATTCAGTTGGAATTGGAATGATATTATATGCTAAAGTTTTTTACTAAGATTAATTCTATTGATCAAGATTCCGTATGAATACATGTAACTTAGCTTTGTTTTCAAAATTATTATACTACCGAAAAGTAAAATATGCTTATCAGGTTTATGTGATCAATTTTTTTCTACGTAGCCCTATATATAAGTTATGACTTTCCAAGCATGGTTGGTTATACGAAATATAAAAATATTTTGGCATGTCTAAGTATTCGTTGCACTTTTTCATTACGTAGTTAAAGAAATATTTTTGGAATACCAACATGGACGGATGACAAATGAGTCAGGATGGGCCGTTCGAGCCCAGTCAATGGGCCTATTTTTTCAGCCCATTTAGGAAAGAAAACTGTGCAATTTGAATATATATTCCCATAAAAATTAATGGACAACTAATTCGTGCAACTTAGGGAATCACATTAAGCTAGTCATTCGACGCGAACAACTTTGTCTTCATTATATGCCCATCACCAATTTTATCCAAAAGTAAGTTATTCTTCAAGGAAAGCATAAAGAAACGAAGATACCATAAAGTCAGTAAAATTCACATATTCTAGCACAAAAAAAAGAAACTCTTTTGTTCCTTGTGATCGGGCAACGGCCGCCCTCACCAAATTTAACAAGTTTAGTGGGCTTTGCCATTGGCTAGCGATGGTCGTGATCCTCACCGGTCACAATGAAGAAAAAGAAAATTAATTAAAATTTGTCCATGTCAATACAAGTCATACCACCTAGGACGGTTAGCATCTATGTTAGTCCCTTCCAGGCAAAATTGGCTGGATTAATTCAATTGGCATAAATGCAGAAGATTTAAGACTAATTTAGTTCAACTGAAATATTTAGGACTAAATGAGTATAAATGCAATAAGTTTGTGACTTTTTTGATACGTTTCCCCTCTTATGTGGCATTTTAAAAATAAATTATCTCTTCTACATGGTATTGGCCTTACCAAAACATGAAAAAAAAAAAAAAAAGCATCATTTTGGCCCAAATGTTTTAATCAAAATTTTAATTAAATGAATTTCAAAAAAGGATTTAAAAAAATACAAAAAAGAAGAAAAAAAAAAGGCAAGGGAATGGCAAGGGCCCTCGCCCGCGCCACACCATAGTCACCGGAAAGGACAAGCAGGAGTTGTCAAGGCCTTGGCTATAAGCGAGGGCCAGCCCTCCACTTTAGATCTGCCCTCGGCGAGACCGCAGGCCACGATTGGCTAATGCAAGGCGCCCTCACAACGGTCTGCTCGAGGGCCGCTTGATTTGGGTGCATGGCGATAATCCTCGCCCAAATCCCACCAACACTTTCTGGTGATAATAGGAGGCAGTGCCGAGGGTCCTTGCCCTTGATTTTTTTTTTTTTTTTCTTTTTTGTGTCTATGTAAAATACATATTTTATATTTTTAATCTAACTTTGTTAAGATTTAAGTTTTAAAAAAATCAGATGTGGATAAAATGATGTCATTTTAACATTATCTTTCTTATTTTAGTCACATCAACACCATGTAAGAGTAAAAAAAAAAAAAAAAACCAACATTAGCTTCTTTCATTATGACAAATTTGATAAAGTTAATGGAAAAGACATAGTTGCACCAATTTGATAAGTTTTTGATTTCATTGCACTTTTTTTTTTTAGTTTTAGAATTCAATTATATTTTTGTGATAAGTTTCAAGACTTGCAGTGCACTTATTCCTAGAAATTTAGAAAGAAATTCAATCCTCAAGTTTATATAGTTGATTGAGGCGTTAAAAGATTATAACCCAAAAATTAAAAAGTTGCATGTTCAAATTCTACCAATTCACGCAAAATGTTCAAAATTGGGATTACTAACACAAGTCAAAAACTCTAATGCCCAGATCTCCCATAAACAATAGCCTAATGACCCACACAAATCTTAAATATTTCGTCACCCACCTAGCTTCTATTGTGGCTTACAAACTTCAACCTAGATAGTGACAACTTTTTAAACATTTGTTGGGGATCGTCCATCTCTGCATGAGAGAGAGGGAGGTGATGATGTCTTGCGTCCGGCAGCATTTGGGCGTGTCTCATGTGGGGAGGCCAATTCAGGATTTGGATAGTAAAAGTTTGCAACAAGGTTACTTTAGGGGAAATAAATAGTGATGTGATATATAAAGACCCTTTTTATTTGTTGTAGTGTTTGATCACACAAAAATGGGGCTGGGGATGCAGAGAAGTTTTGGAAATGAAAGAAGCAAAAGATGGTGATGCAAAATTTTGGCTTCCGAAGAGGAAAATTCAGTAGGGTTGCTAACTTTTTCCATCAAATTGGTAAGGAATTCTCTTTTGACCACGTCATCGCGATGATTAGGGAGTGGAAAATTCATCATGTGGAATGAGGGCATTGAACCACCTAACTTCTCATTTTTCAACCCGTGAAGGAAGGAACTGTTGACTTCGGTTCAATCACAAAAGGACAAGCACACCACGCCGCTGATTGGTCATAAAAATTTCCCGTTTTTCCGCGTTCAGACACAAAACCTCGACAGTTGAGGGCAAAAGAAAGAGAAACTCAAAAAATCTCATGCTCCAACTAATGTTTATTGAAAAAAAAAACTAATGTTTATTTAATTTGAAATAATTGAAATTTTGTAAAATTACTTTAGATGATTACTTGATAAGTGTTTTGATGCACTTGCTAGAGAAATTTCAATAGGTTTTTGTGTTTCAAATTTGTTTGAGAATGATGCCAAAGGCCCCTACTAATTGGTCATACCATGAAGCATTTAATTTGAGGCGAACGATCACTCGTTCAGATCACACTCTCACTAAGAGGCGCATTTACGATTCCAAGAATAGAATCTCACTAGATATATGTGGATAATGTAACATATGTGTATTTATGGAGAATAGTTGAATCAAAAGATTATCCTTTTTATTCAAGAGAAGTGGAAATCGGTTCATTAATAACTAGCACTTGTTTTTCTTATTTAGCCTGGGGGACTGTCACCTGCCGCCTTAGAGAACCAAAAAGGAAAAAAAGTAGAATCCACTTAAGATGAGCCTATTTGAAAGATCAAAACCCGAAAGAGATTGCATCGTTTAATTAACAAGCGTATTGTCACAAACTTTAAAAAAAAAAAAAAAAAAAGTAGGATTCATTATGAATTACATAAATCTAACATTTGATTTATTTTCTTATTCTGTCTATTTTGTTGTTCAATCACTTGCTTCCGCAACATGCCATATGATAAATTTTCCTGCGGAAAATTATCAAAATACTAGAATTTTTTTTCTTTTTTTTTCTTTTTCCTTCTTATTATCTGTCATAGATGAGGGACGAGCTTGCACAAGGCTAGCAAGAGCTAGGCAAGCTCGTCTCTCACCTATGGTCAGTTGCTAATGGTCGCTTTGGCCAGTGAGCAGTCAAAGAAGAAGGACAAATGAAAAGGAAGAGATGAAAAATAAAGAAAAAAATGGAGAGAAGAATTTTAAAAATAAAACTTCGACCTTTTTTAACAAACATTTCATTAAATAAGGGCCCAACTTATGAGGACCTGCATATGACCTTAATGGACCCGAGCCTGAGTGTTGGGGTCTAGAGATTGAGCATTGGGGACTTGAGCATTGCCTTTATGGAATTCGAGTGCCAAGGCATCGAGCATGGGCATTAAGGCTTTGGGCCAGATCTAGATGGACTCGAGCATGAGTGCCGAGGGCCCGATGGACTCGGAGTCAGAGGCCAAAGACCTAGTCTTGAATGTTAGGGACTCAGGAACTAGGTTTGGGGTTCTTGTGTTTAAGTATAAAGTTTTAGGTCAAGTGCTAATACTTAATCATATTTTGAAAAATATTTTCAGATTTTTCAAAGAGAAAATCATTTTCTTGAATATAAGCATAGGTCCTTCGTTAAATAGGAAAATATTTTCCATTATCTAATTCTTTTAAGTGAATGGAACATCGAAAAGAAGGAAAATATTTTCTCAAAATATGTCTTTTGTGAAGCAAACAAAGCCTTAATTTCATGACAATTTTCTATTAGGTATTTATTTATTTTTGGTCGGACCTATTTGGTATTAAAGAAGTTCAATTCACGGGTCTCGTTTGCTTCATAAACCAATTAAAACTTGGCACATTACTTAGCAAGCACATTTTAATAAAATCCCTCAATACATCCGCTACTTTCCTCGATGTCTTTTGGCCAAAAGCATCTCCTTCTTACTTTACTTGACTTTTTACCCCAGCCCCATGTGGTGTGGCACAATTAGTAGTGCTGCTTCGACCCCACCCATGTGTTTCAAGTTCGAATCCTCCAATTTACGTTGCATTTTTCTGGCATCATCTAAGGGATTTATCCGTCGCAATGGACACGGGTCAAGATGATAGGAATTACTCTCACGGCCACAACCAAAAAAAAAAAAAAAAAAAAAAAGTTTTTACTCCTCGAAGATCACTATAATAATAGAGAAATACAAGCAACAGAAAATCCGTAATTTTTTTTTTTTCTGGGAGCGTGAATAAAACTTATTACTAAATTTAACATTAGATTGCTTATAAATAGAGATAATTTAACATTAAATATTTTTATATAGTTAAATCAAATGCTCACAGTAGAGAGAAACAGGCTAAATTCCAAGACTCCATCTATAATTTTCGAGAGAGAGAGAATAGAGAGAGAGAGAGAGAGATGGCGTGCTCCCGAGGAATATACGCCCTTCTAGCTCTATGCGTCCTCTTCTCCACAGATGTTACTCAATCGGAATCGAGAGAATTGCGACCCTCCGACCACGGGCTGCAGTTCCAGGATCCGCCGCCAGCCGGAGTGAAGCCGCCCTGGGAGACGGCGTCCTTCTTCGGGGTTCTCCGTCAGTGTCGTCTCCGGCAGTGCCGCTCCTGAACGGGACAAATTCGAGCGACGACCCGTGGTGGCGAGGAGCAGGAAGAGGGAGGAGAGAACACGTGAGAGGGGTGCTCTTGCTGGCGAGCATCGTGTGCGGAATTGCTGGCGCCTCTCTGTTGTTCGCTGCCGGGCTGGCTTTTCTCTTTAAGTTCCGAAAGGAGAGGTCGGCAGGGGCGGCAGCCCCACCACCACCTCCTCCTCCGCCACAGCCACCGCTTCTGCTTCTGCCGCCGGCGTCCGGACAATCGGGAGATTGCAAAAAGTGAATCGGTTCGCTGTTATCATTGCTGATGATGTAGTGTTGTAGTTGTTGATTCTTGCCGGACGACACCATGTAAATTATGTGAAGAGTATCACAAAATCATTCATTGCTCCAAAGGAAAAAGCAACGTTGCTATGATAACCCCTTTCCCTTTCTTCTGGACTTTGGTTTTCTCTGTCTTTTTATCCCCACTTAAATTAGGTCTAGCACCATACAAAAGCCTTGAATGAAAGCTTCTCAATTAAGATTGTCTGGGGATTAGCACGGGTCTGATTCTCCACCTACTCGAATGCGATCAATATGTCCATCGAATCATAACTCCATAACCTATTTGGTGACTGAGGTTGATCTAGCATTTATTACTTCAAAGGACAAAACATAAGACTAAATCGAGTTTATATAACTCAAATTCATCACAATCGTTGCTTATATGGAACCTTTGTAGATTTTATGATGTGAGGCTCAGGCTTAATGAGCTCAAAACAATCAACTCGGATTTTAAATTTTAATCCAGATTTCATTGGTCGACACTTTTTGCAATTTAAAGTGGTGTTTATACCTTTATTTAATGAGATAGGTTTTTATATCCCCACCTCAATTGTATGTCCAGTCAATTTCAGGGAATGACGTTGTCTGCACTCCTCATGATGTAAAGTTCCCAACTTAGGTGTTTTCCTTGATTGATCGATGTTAAAGAAGTGATTTATATGAAGTGATTCATACGGAATTCCATGTGTTTTTCCATTATTAGTGTGATCATGTTTTTCATCCTTTAACTCTCTTGATTGGTTTTTTGACCAATGAGTTACAAATATAAATATCATCAAAATTTATATTGCTATCCAAAATTTTGAGGAAACTGTGCCACCTTGCAACGATTTGCAACAAGCGAGGAAACTTAAAAGGAGGATTTTAAAAGTTCACTCCAAACCCATCCGAAACCCTTTTACGGAAATTGTGTACAGAAAAGGCAAGCGGTAGGTAGGGCCATGATTTTGCCCCTGCATAAGAAGTCCTTTTAAAACATACGAAAACGAAGTGGCTTGCATTATTTATATGCCATGTTTTGTTTTTCCTAATATAGAAAGAAATCACCAAAGATAATCTATTTTTTTCATTTCAAGAATAGGAAAATAACAAAAAATAAAGAAAGAAAGAAACTATCTTCATTGTGGTAATACTATCTTTATTATGGTGAGAAAAATTTTCACTGAGCTGAAATCATCTTTCCTATTATGAGATTGCCATCTTGGCATTGTGATTGTTGCATCCCTCGCAAGAAGTGAGTAGAAAAGAGGCTACTCATGTCCAAAGTATGTATGTAGGAATATTTATCATGGTAATCTTAGAAATTTTAGAGAAATTTCTATTTCTAGTGCAACTCTCTTCATTAAAGCATTCTCATTTCCTGCTTTAACATATCCATTTTGTAGATAATCCTTTATTAGTTCAGTTTCTTAGTTTGATAATGTATAGTTGCTTGACTTTGTTTCGTAATTCAATTGATTAATTTTTTTATGACTTTTTGATTGATTAATGTTAGAGAAGTTTCCTATCTTGTTTTTCAAATAAAAATTGATTCAACATCTTTTAGTCGATCGAGTCTTGCTATGATTATTTGTTTTCTTTTTAGTTACGAAGTCCATCAATTCTGCTTCAAAAAATTTAGTTATGCACGTCACACATATGTATTTTTGTTAAAGGATATCACATTGTTCCATTAACAACAAGGAAAAAAAACTATTTTTATGCATGACTCTTCCTTTCTAATGCCTAAAAAGAACTCTCATGAACGGGACAAGATATGGATGCAAAATTTATATTTATGACATTATCAATATTTTTTGTCTCATTATGATTTTTTCAAATTCACTAACAAATGCCCTTGTCATGGATTTGTAGTAGGTTATTCCAACGTGAGTATTACTTGACTTACTGGCGATAGGATGCTGGACTATTCATATCCAACTAGGATGTCTGGCAAAGTTCTAAATTGTCAAGATCAGAGTGGGAATCGTTAGGGTAAATTCAGCCTTTTCCCTCACCTTTTATAGTGAAGAGTTAGGTATAGTCTTGTATGCTCTTCACCTGTGATAATTATCCAACGCTAATTTCTTAAGCTAGGATAGTCACATGGTTTGATCTTGTCTGCTAACCATCTCAGTGGTTGATCAAGTCTTGAGGTTGAGCTCATATCATGACAAATTTCATTATCTCCCACATCTTTTTGGCATTAATCAGGGTATAGTTTACATTAATTGGCAAAGATTTAAAAAAAAATTATTACCCCACTTGATCTAACACAATGTTCCCCGAACAATATGTCATATTAAAGTACATAATTTATTAGTTTAGATGTAATTTGATATAATGGTTAATACATCTAAATTCACCTGTTGAGATTTCTATTTTGTATTTTTTTTTTCTCACTTGTCTAATCTATTACTTAGGAAAACAAGACAAAAAATTGTGTAAGATCGTATCTAATCTTTTCGTAAATTTATTAATTGATCTACAGATCTATGTGTGCACAAACATGATTTAACAACACATTAATTATATAATCACATATATCCACATTTATTCTCTCAGCCTCTAGATATGTTGCCCTGACGAGGGGATCTCCTAGACTACCATGCTCTCTCTGTCACTCATTTTGCTACAATGTACCACCTCTCGTCCGAGCAGGAAAGTTTTGGCCCCGTGCAGTTCAGCAACGTTTTCTAAGTCCATCCGTTCACGATGCAGCCGAAGAGATGACCTCGATCCGAAGGATCATAGCCAAGCACGTGCTTATGTTGCCGTTGTCCTCCAACTCCCTCTCTTCTTGCGAATTTAGTAAGAGATCTATGAACTGCATGAGCCTATCTGGAATAGCCGTTTTGATGAAACAATGGAGGTTGAAGTTGTCCATGTACGTGCTTTCCGTGGATCTCTTTCCTGTAAACAATTCGAGCAAGAGAATCCCGTAGCTGTAGACATCAACATTGGTTGATACTTACCATATTCTGCAACATTCATTATGATGATCTGGACAATGCGGACCAAGTTCCCATCAGTTTCGCATTTCTGTTTCCTTCCGTGAGAAATTAAAGGGGAGACAGAATAGAAAAACTGCTACTACATCAAGAAGACAAATGGTATCCAATGTTTCAATCCTCATCATCACTACTTTCATATTCACATAAAGACTGGAGTGCAATGCTCAGGTTGGAAGTTGGACCAGCTTTCTTTACCACAGCAATTCGCACAGAGGAAGAAGTGGACAACAATTTACTCGAACTGCAGAGTGCAGACATGATGGAAAGACACGGAACTGTAACCAGAAAACTTGCACAAACAACCAGCACCACATGTAAAAAGTTACTTTATACGAGCCTACTTCCATGAAGGGCGTCTTCATTTTAATAAATTCCAAAGCGCTTGCAGGAAAAGGGAAGTGCCCAGCTGATCTGTCTCAACACATCCATCATTCAGAAGAGCCAACATAATTGAAGAAAACATGTTCAAAAACTTGCAATGCCTCTGTCATTCAAGATGTCACTGGAAGTAGCTTTCGTCAAGGAATCTGTCTGCTTGTCCAGAAATTCCTCAGAAAATTTCCTCTTCTGCATTTCAAATCATACATATAAGTAAGCTTTTCTCTAGGCCTCAAAAACAGAAGACAATTCCATATTAAATCAACAACTTACGCTCACCTTAAATCCAAAGACAACTATAACAATATCCTAAAAAATTACACAGAGAAAGAGAAACCAACTTGATTATATGTATTCCTAAGTAGAGGGGAGATTTGAAGAACGCTAGTCATTCTATAGAGAAGAATCCAGAACCACATGGAAGAGAATCTAATCCATGAAGCATGTCCACCTTTCCTAATTATCAAATGGAGGTACTATCAGTTTTATCAATAGTGTATACACAATCAGCAGACCAGTGAATCATGCTCTTCTGAGAGGTTTGGCATATATTTTCGTAAGAGTTGGCAATACATGCATGTACTGGCAATTAAAAGACTCATTTTTCGCTTGATGACATGTGATTCACAAACTATGATCTAACAACTTTAGAACATCTCTTGGTCTCCAAAATTAGGTCCTGAAAGTTCTCAAGTAATTTCATAACTCTTACTCTTTTAAGTTGCTGATTCTTCAACATGCAAATGTCTGACAATACATGTGACACAGATTAAGCACATAAGATGACATGGATTAAGCAAAAAAAAGGCATGCTATACAGATCACATGTCAATGCATATGCATCTAATGCAAGTAAAGCAAGACAATTGTAAACTTAATCCATACTGAATCAGGGGTTGATGATCACCAAAACAGCATTTCCAATAGAGTATCTTCAAACGAACACAAACTTTTAGATACACTCCTGGATTATACTTAGATTAGAGTACCATATACATTTTATTAAATTATACATGAGCACCTTGTTTTGTCAAGCAAATAACCAGTTCAGCCAGAACTTATTCTTAACGCATTTAAGACTTCTCAACAGATTCACACGCTTAAAGGTAGCCGACAGGGAAGCAAATATGCTGACAATTAGAACATTAGTGACCTTGAGAGTGTTCAATTATTCGTCGTCACTAGCAGAAGGTTGAGTCAGATTTTCCTCATCCTCTGGATCTTCATCTTTGATCCTACGGACAAACTCTTTGGATGTCTGCAAGCAAGTTCCAGCAAATTAATAAGTATAAATAAAAAGAACGAAAAATAGTTCATTTCAGAGAAGTGAAATCAAATAAAGAAGGGCGGTTTAATACTAACATGGAATACTATTGATTTAGTAAGCGCTTCATCCTCTTCCTCGAATTTCCTTTCCTGTCATAGCAACAAAGAGAGGGATAGGAATTGGATCATAGTTTGGACAAAAGTCCAACTCATGGAGTATAAGTTCTGACAATCAATTCATAAAAGCAACCATGAAGGCAACCAATCTAACATAACCCATTTCCCACAACAGAAACTACTGTTAGACTAACAAGTGAGCTCCATCGATTCTTTAAAAATGAGAAAAACATGAACAATTAAGCTGTTGTTAATTAATTTGACAGAACAGAAGAACAAATCATAGATCTCTGCAATCCTATCAAAAAGTATAGATTACTAAATGAAGTGATAAAGAACCAACTGCACATAGTAGGATAAGGCTCCAATGTTGCTATCACATGAATAAGTCTCTGAGTTTACAATTCTTTTCCTGCAAACTAGCATGCAAACAATTGGTATCTCCGACTTTTCAAATAATCTGAAACTCAAGAGACAAAAAACCAGAAGGCACGCAGTACACAGTCCACTGTGACCCAAAAAACTCTTAAAAATTTACTCTGTCTTCTCTTGTTTTTTCTTTTGGATGAAACTAGCCAAGCATCTAGCATGTCACAGTGGCTGGAATGGTCCAGGAAATTTGACAGGTAAGTCCAAAGTAAATGTCATTCTAAACAAATGTGCTATATGTTTCAAAAATTTGCTTTGAACTGAATATGATGAAAAGGTGCTCAAGTGAAAGACAACCTTTGAAACTAGAAACCAATATCACACAAGTAATTCTCAAATTTGAGAACCCTTTAGAAATTGCCAAGAAAGATGGACAAAGAAGCTTTTTCTAGGAAGTCTTGTTCAGAAGTAAGGTCAGTAAAGTATCTTAGGTTCTGACCAAAGAAAGAGTATCTTAGGTAACAGGCAATCAAGCCAAAAGAAAGTAGTATATATTTACAAATCTGGTGCGGTTTGCTCTTTGACAAAATTGGTATGATTGAAACTTTTTGAGTGGGTAATCGAACCAAAAAAAGAGCCATCTGTGTATCAGTTTTTATGATTGAGACTTCAAAGTAGATAATAAAGCTACAAAAAGCCAGTTCTAAATCTCCATGGGTGGATGGGTGTGCTTGCACGGAGGATGGGTGTGCTTGCACCTTCATCCAGCTCTAAATAGGATCGATCACTTCACTGAAGAGTAAAAAACCAATCTTTCCCAAAAAATTACCCCTTGAAGACCACAAAAAAATACTTGTTATTGGCAATAAGAGGAAGTAAAGACTATACTGGGGATGAAGCATACTATAACAGGACCATCACAAGCCCAGAGGTAGTCGGTAGTTGAAAAGGAACTCGGAGGAGTTATTGGATGCATATCTAGCATGCCATAGTTGACATTAGCACATGAAAAGAAAAGCTGGATCAATGATTTTTAAGAATATCATGCTTTTGTACATTGGGTGATGAGTAACATAAATTTTTTTCATCCTTCAACAACTTAAGACTTCAAGAAATTGACACAATATTCACATTTCTTGAATATGGCAAAGGGAGAGAGCCCAAGGGAACGTACCATTATAGAGAAGGTATACCATCCTTGTGGATCTCAGAATACCAGCTAATAAAAACTCCCATCTGTCACCAAAATCTTCGGGGCTAACATCACCAATTAGGGGTGAGCAGCGGTTTAGGGTCGACCCTGGACCGACCACTGGACCGCCCAACCTGCGCGGTCTGGTCCGGTTCCCAAGGGAATCAGGTCGGTCCTTGGTCCTGAAATTCCATGACCAACACCGTACGGGTTGGTCCCTGGTCCCGAGAGTTTTGGGTCGGTCCAACCTGGACTAACCATGTATATTATATATATTATATTATATTATATTATTTATAATTCTTTTATATATTCAAACCTAAGTAAAATTATGTTAAAGTTGTTGACTCCTCATGCTCATAGTCATGGACAGACGGCATCCAATTCCAAAAGGCGTGAAGTTTACGCCGTAAAGGTCTTCACGGCCTCCTCCTCCATAGTCTAGACTCAGTACATTCTTCACCGTGAAAACCAAGGACTCCTCATAGTCATGGACTCGCGACGTCAAAATGGCGCGAAGTTTATGCCGTAAATCTCCTCACGGCTTTCTTCCCTAAAGTACGTCCTCTTCCATTTTGTCTTTTTGTTCTTCAATTTGCCAAAATCAAAAGTAGCAACATCTCGCTCTCCTCGGTTGCCCGTGCTACTCACCTTTGATCAGTGCGTGCTGCTCGTGCCGCTCGCCACTCACCACTCGCCCTTTGCGTCGTCGGGCCTCGCTAAACGCTCGCCACTCACCACTCGCCGCTAGTCTCGCTCAACGCTCGCCGCTTGCCGCTGGCCTCACTAAACACTTGCCGCTTGCCAATTGACGCTCACCCCACTCAACACTTGACGCTTGCGCTTCCCACTCGCGTCAGTCGCCTCACTTATTGCCGAGTAAATCAAAAGGAAAAAAGAATAAGCCCTAATTAGAAACCCTAATGCTCAGCTTGCCCTTGCTTTCCAAACACAACTTGACTAGTGATATCTACTTTGTGCTTCATTTGAGATCTTGTATTGGTATTTATAGTTTAATTGTACAATGCCGCATTGTCGATGGATGTATAATTTGAATTTGTAGGAAGTATAAAAAACAAAACGAAATAAATTATCGATCGGTCCCGGGTTAACTGGAACCGGACCAAACCCATTGGGTCGGTCCGGTCCTTGGTCCCCGAGCTCGGTAGGGTCGGTCCTTGGTCCCTAAAATTGAGGACCGACACACTTGTGCGGGTTGGTCACTGGGTTAGGGGTGGCCCGGACCAACCCGGACCATGCTCACCCCTATCAGGCAATGTAGCTTCCTTTGCACTCTACAGTCAAGATTTTAGAATGAATTAACACCATTGAATAGATGTACACATCATAAAACAACCACCATCATCATGACATTTAGCTGCTTGCCCCTACTTTCTCAATTTCTGGCTAACAAAAGAGACGACTAAGGCACTGAGATTGGATAATTTCTCCTCCGACCTAATATGATAAAAAGACCTCATCATCCTTTCTGTTCTTCCACTTCCACGAAGTCATCACCCATGGTTACACTTCCCATGCACTAATTGCAACAACTTTAGTATGCCTCGCTCTTAGGTTCCATTATGCAGCATTCCATTCATGCACGGGTCTAATTAAGATTTCACTGGAGCATCAAAAGGTAAAGATTATAAAATATTTAGTTATTCATCATAATAAAATTGTCAGGAAGTCGGGTCTGGATGGACTGATGTCTTGCCACTCTTATGTACCTAAAATTTGACAAGTCATTTTCCAATATCGAACATGAATTCTTGTTCTATCCAATTTATGCATTCACAGATGCATAATTGCCAATACAGAGGACTTAACCCCTTCACTGATTAGTTCTGCAGAACTCGACACACCCATCTATAGTTTAGAGGAAGAAAAAAGGAAAGAAGAAATCATAGCTCACGCTAGTAAGAAAAGAAATGGATGATCGATTCATCAAGGCAAGAAGTGAAGCTGATGATCGACACTGCAACATCGATTCTAGTCATCTCAAAATCATTCACTGGCTTTCTGTCCCATTCCAAGTTTTGCCCAACTACATCGATTCATCGAAGACTAGAATTTGTCATGACAGGACAGAGACGTTCTTTGGCAGCAAGATTCTGTAAAAACCCACAACTCACAGGACAAGATAATCTGCCGAACTATTTGCACCTCCTACGGATGAATGCTGGGACAAAGGCACAACAATATCTACGCAAGCCGAAAATGGAAAATTTGGACCTGTTTTACGCAGAGACTTCGAAGCAGAGCACGAGCGAGCCCAGAAACGGCTTCCACGAACTGGGTTTCGGGCATTTGGAGGCCGCCGGCGACGGCGACCAGGGAATGCCGCCTCGCGGTGGCTATGCGAGACGACCGCCCGGAGTCGGAGGGCGAATTCGGGGAGGCGGGTCTTGCGTCAGTGTTGAAGAAAAGCGTGGGAGACGTGTCATGCGTGGATTGGCCTTGCGCGCGGATATTGGGAAGAAAAGCTTTCCACGACAAAGGACAAAACCAAGACAACGTTACGTGGGACATCGTTGTCGCATCTTACGGAGAGTCGCGTACCGTCGTCCTAATTCCCATGACATGAAAGGAACTCCTAAGCTTCAGAAAATCAATAATTTTAAAAATATTTTTATAAATAGTTATCTATATTGCTTATAAACATAAATGAATCAAAAAAATTTCATCAATCAAAAAAATATTTAAACACAAATTATTGTCAATAATAAATATATTTTCTAGCGATTAATTATTTCATTAAAAAATGGTCCATCAAATTTGTTTTGCAAGATTCTCTGTCATAACTAATTAATGTAAAAGAAAAGTTTCAAACGCCAAATTGTTTAAGCTCACATTATAAACTAAATATCTTATTATGAAATAAACTTATTATTAACTTAATTTTTATCAAAATATTACGAACCATGGAAATTAGGAATTTTACAATAGTCAATGGAAAAGTACCCAGTGGTTAACCACCGGGTATGAAGTTATCCTAAAAGACTCCCTAAAACTCCAAAGAACAAGTCAAGGATGTGGCAATGAAGGGATTTTCCCTAAGGTAGGGAAGGTTAGCTGAGCTGGAATCCTTAGCCCAAGTTTGGTCCCGAGTAGGACCTTAAAAGGCTCCCCCAAGCCCATGCGGGGTTAACCACTGGTATGGAGTTATCCTAGGAGACTCCCTAAGAGACTCCCTAAAACTTCAAGGAACAAGCCAAGGATCTGGCAATAAAGGGACTTTCCCTAAGGTGGGGAAAGTCAGCCGAGCTGGAATCCCTGGCCTAAGTGACCTTAAAAGGTTCCCTCAAATCCATGCGGGGTTAACCACTGAGTATGAAATTATCCTAGGGGACTCCCTAAAACCCTAAGAAACAAGCCGGGGATCTAGCAATGAAGGGACCTTCCCTAAGGTAGGGAAAGCCAGCCGAACTGGAATCCTTGGCCCAAGTTTTGGTCATGAGCAGAACCTTAAAAGGCTCCCCCAAGCCCATACGGGATTAACCACTAGGTATGGAGTTATCCTAGGAGACTCCCTAAAACTCCAAGGAATAAGCCAGGGATCTAGCAATGAAGGGACTTTCCCTAAGGTGGGGAAGGTCAGCCGAGCTAGAAACCTGGCCCAAGTTGGTCCCGAGCAGGACCTTAAAAGGCTCCCCCAAGCCCATGCGGGATTAACCACTGGGTATGGAGTTATTCTAAGAGACTCCCTAAAACTCCAAAGAACAAGCCAAGGATCTCGGCAATGAATGGACTTTCCCTAAGGTGGGGAAGGTCAGCCAAACTAGAAATTTGGCCCAAGTTGGTCCCGAGTATGATCTTAAAAGGGAAGGTCATCCTTTCATTGCCAAATCCCTGGCTTGTTTCTTGGGATTTTAGGGAGTCTCTTAAGATAAATCCATACCCAGTGGTTAACCCCGCATGGGCTTGGGGGAGCCTTTTAAGGTCTTGTTCAGAACAATTTTTTTTTTTTTTTTTAATATTGCAAAGGCCGGAGTGTTTCTAACAAAGATCAAAATAGTGCTAATAATTTTATGTCGTGGCTAAATTACCCCGATGAATTGTAACTTTCCTTTGGCCCATATAATCGTCCTCACGAGAGTAATTTACATTTTACATGTAAATCATATGTTCTTAGCTTTTCTTCAGAGGGTGTACTATTGTAAAATTCCTAGTTTCCATGGTTCGTAATATTTTGATAAAAATAGTAATATCATTGGTCCCGAGCAGGACCTTAAAAGGCTCCCCCAAGCCCATGCGGGGTTAACTATTGAGTATGGAGTTATCTTAGGAGACTCTCTAAAACTCTAAGGAACAAGCTAGGGATCTAGCAACTGGGATAACTCAATACCCAGTGGTTAACCTCGCATGGGCTTGGGGGAGCCTTTTAAGGTCCTGCTCAGGACCATCTTGGGCCAAGGATTCCAGCTCGGCTGATCTTCCCTACCTTAGGGAATGTCCCTTCATTGCCAGATCCCTGACTTGTTCCTTAGAATTTTAGGGAGTCCCATAGGATAACTACATACCTAATGGTTAACCCCGCATGGGCTTGGGGGAACCTTTTAAGGTCTTGTTCAGGACCACACTTGGGCCAGGGATTCCAGCTCAGCTAACCTTCCCCACTTTAGGGAAAGTCCCTTCATTGCCAGATCACTGGCTTGTTCCTTGGAGTTTTAAGGAGTCTCCTAGGATAACTCCATAACCAGTGGTTAACCCTGCATGGGCTTGGGAGAGCCTTTTAAGATCCTGCTTGGGACCAACTTGGACCAGGGATTCCAGCTCAGCTGACCTTCCCAACCTTAGGGAAAGTCCCTTCATTGCCAGATCATTGGTTTGTTCCTTGGAGTTTTAAGGAGTCTCCTAAGATAACTCAATACCCAGTGGTTAACCCCGCATGGGCTTGGGAGAGCCTTTTAAGGTCTTGCTTGGGACCAACTTGGGTCAAAAATTCCAGCTCGGCTGACCTTCCCCACCTTAGGAAAAATCCCTTCATTGCCAGATCCCTAGCTTGTTCCTTGGAGTTTTAAGGAGTCTCCTAGGATAACTCCATACCCAGTGATTAACCTCGTATGGGCTTGGGGGAGCCTTTTAAGGTCCCGCTCGGGACCAAGGAATATTACTATTTTTATCAAAATATTACGAACCATGGAAACTAGGAATTTTACAATAGTACGCCCTCTGAAGAAAAGCTAAGAACAGATGATTTACATGTAAAATGTAAATTACTCTCATGAGGACGATTATATGGGCCAAAGGAAAGTTACAATTCATCAGGGTAGTTTAGCCATGACATAAAAATAAATTTAGTGGAGGGTTTTGCGGGGACCCTCACCGACTAAAGAAAAAGGGAAAATAAAAACCAAAACAAAATACAAATTCAAAAAATCCAGGTCAAATGATTTGTCAAAAATGATATTCAAATGATTGATTTTACTCAAACGTAACACTTAAGTAAGCAAAAGAAGAGCTATGACAGTCAAGTGAACGTCATACGAAAGTTACGTCACTTATGTTGCTCCTCTCATTCTTGGTATCAATCCAAGCCTAGAAATTATATTTACTCATTGCAGAATTTATACTATTGGATAAATAAGTAAACAATAATGCTTCCCCCAACTCTCTCAAACATTAAATTCATTAGAATGTTTAAATAGTAAACCTAGCATTTATTCAAAGACTTAAATTTTCAAAATAATTAGTAGTGATCTCATAAAATTATACAATTCTTATTTCAATTGATACACTAGAGTTTGCTCTAAGTGAAAATCATATAAGAATCATCTAATAGCGCGGTTGATTGGATCATTAAGACCCAAATTCGAAATTCCCGTACAAACCCTTGGGGTCTTTTGTGTTTTGAAGTCCATCTCACGTACTCCTTCATTAGGTCTATAATGAGGGATATAATTGAGGGGTATCACCGTATTTGAGAAAGAGCGAGAGAGAGTTTTTTTTTTCTTTTTTTTAATTAAATGAGAAAAGAGCACATACTCACATAACATGTGTCCCATAAGCCATTGCATGCCTATCGATTTGTTTCCACTAGTTTATTGTATGTATTGTTCAAACTTAATTTAGGGATTGTTTTAACATTTATTATCCGCTCAATTACGCTTATCATTTACGTATTCTCTTATTGCACAGCATAAAAATACACATGAATGTGGTGCAACTCAATTTTTCGTACAGTGAAAAAACTCAATTTTTCGTACAGTGAAATTATAAAATGCTCACCTCACCACGTAATACCTTATAGCACCCTTTATATACTTTATCACTGAGAACTTAGATGTATGTCTAATTTTTTTCTTTCATGTATTTCATGTAATGTTGAAAAAGTTCATTGACACTATATGATTTTATTTTTTTTAGAAAAAGGAAAAATTTGTTAAAAATCCTAATTATGCCCACCGTGACACATTTACCTCAAACATTTTTTTATGATATCATAAAATCCAAATTTCACATGTGTGATACATTTACTTAAAAATATTTTATGACATAAAAAACTCCAAACTTATTTTTACGTCAAATTATTTTGGATACAAAAAACCATTAACTTATATTTGTGTAGTACATTTATCTTAAATTTTGGGGTAAATGTGTCATGTGAGTATAATTTTAGGATTTTTTTGTGTCATAAGAAGAAAGCTTAGGACAAACATATTATATGAGTTTGAGTTTTTTGTATCATCAAAAAATATTTGAAATAAATATATTTCAATAGGCAAAGTTTAAGGTTCTCAGTAGTTTTTTTTTCCAAATAAAAAATAAAAAAAGAAAACTAATCTACCTGGAAGGACATTTCGGTTAGCTTCTATACATAAAGAAACAAGTGGACTATGTCATATTACAACTTCCAATTCGCCTTGACAAAGCTAAAAACAAAAAACAAAAAAAACAAAAACAAAAAACAGCTAGGAAGGAAAACAATCCGACTCCACATAGGCTAGGGCACCCTTTTGAAATGAAGGTGAAAACATTTCTGCTGTAGAGAGCATTGTCTCACGGAGTTACTCTCTCTATGATCTAGGTGAGTGAAGTGATCAATCCTGAGAAAGGCTTAGCATAGGCACACTCCATCAATCTCGAGAAAGGCTTAGCTTAGGCACTCCATTGTAATTAAAAACAAATGCGGATTATGATTCTAACCCTTTCTCGTCCTATTGAAGGGGAAAACAATTTACCAAATACTTGAATCTATGTATATATTCAAAGAAGGAAAAACAATATGGCTACTCGTCTCTGCGAGTTTTCTCTCTACCTCATGGTAGCGCCTCCCCCCTTTTACAAACCCTAAATCACTGATGTTCTTCCGTAATCTCTCACCTTTCCCTCTTGTTTTTTCTTTCCAATTTCCAAAATCGAAAATTAAACAAAGAAATGTTACTTCTAAGTAATATGGCTTGTATACTCCTCAGCGACTCTCTGGGTGCTCTCAGGACTTCATCGGCTGTGATGATCTTGCAAGGAAGCATCGTACAGGTGGAGTTTTGATATGTCCTGTCGCCGATCTAGGTTCTGGATTTGAGTAGATTATTAGTCAAATCTTCGTTGTCTTTGTTCATCTTCATTTGAGTAGTTGGTCTATTAATGAGATTGGAGAGGCCGATGTCAGGATCTGGAAATAGATGAAGCTGGGTTTTCTCGAGGAAGGTCGGTTGGTAGTCATACTCTGATTTTGCCTAGAAAAGAGATAGACAGTTAGTAAAAATGGAAAGCAAAGAAGAAAATGAGATGAGAGTGGCTACCTTATGCAAAAGCCTTGGGCACCTTTGGTCTGAGGAAGATGTAGTTGAAGTGTCTGCTGAAATAACCCCACAAAAAAGGGAGGAATGTCGACGTACTCTCTATGGCAAACTGTACTCTACAATGAAGAAAGCATGGAAAACTGAAGCTGTTACATGTTCTCAAAAGGAACCAAGTCACTTCACATTTGTTTTTCAATCGGAGGAGGAAAAACAGCGAATCATGAAGACCTCACCTTGGTCATATTCCAACAATTTGCTCGTTCTGCAATAGTGTCAGCCTGAAGTTCCTGAGCACTACTATGAGTTCACTAGGGCAGCATTCTGGGTGCGCATTGGAGGAATTCCCCCTGGCTGGAGAGTAGAAAAAGTGTTAACTGATCTAGGCAAAAGGCATGGAAATGTTATAGAAGTTCAATTCGACTCAACTAGCAATGTTCATAATAGAGGAGGTAGAGTAAGAGTTGAAATTGATTTGACCTTACCTCTGAAATTGGGGGCTATTCTGGATATCAGTAACAAATTGCTATGGGTGGAATTTAAGTACGAGCGTCTCCTACATTATTGTTACTTTTGTGGCAGAATCGGACACTATGCAACTAACTGTACTAAAGTCCCATACGTAACATCACCCTGGGCAATGAACAAAATAGGGACATATGGATCCTGGTTGAAGGCAGAGACCAGTGACCATAGCCCTTACTGGGATGCTTTCTATGGGAAAATTGATGAAGAGTTTGTAGTGGAAGAGATGATACCTATATCACCCACTCAACCCGGTGGAATGGACCTCATAGCTTGAGAGGCAGCATTTGATATGCAAATTGTAGCTTGCAGCAAAAAAAGATCAAAAAGCAGTCCAGAACAGGAGGCAAGCCCAACAGAAGTACCCAGTGAAGTAGTAGGCCAAGACCATGGCAAATAGGTATTATGTCTTGAATCCCAAAAACCAATGTTATCAAAAGTTGGGAAATGCAGCAAAAAGAATATGAAAGTACAAAAGGCAAAAAACAGAAATGCATACCAGAAACATCTCGTCTCCTTATAGATGATGCAAACCTTCCGGAGACCCCGGTGAAGTTGATCAAAGATGGATACGAATGGGCTTTGATGGCTAGCCCTAATAAGCCACCACTGAAGCCATGCAAATCATTAGTTGGAATTGTCAGGGGCTTGGCAACCCCCCTAACATTCCAGGAACTGAGAGCTTTAATTGCTCTCGAAAGGCCCAGTTTACTTTTTCTCATGTAGACAAAAAATAAAGCAACTATGGTGGAAAATGTCTGCAAAAAGTTACAATTCCAGAAACTCTACTTAGTTAATCCAACAGGAATAGCGGGGGACTAGCTATAATGTGGCAAGAGGAAATTGCTTTAAAGGTGCAAGCAAGTTCAAAGCAGTTCATAGACGTGGTGTGTACTGATCCTACAAGCAGACAAATTATGCAGATTACCTTTGTCCATGCCTCAACTGACTTTGAGGAGCGTAAGACCTTATGGCAATTATTGGGGACTCTTAAACCTCCAACTCCTATCCCATGGATTTGTATGGGAGATTTTAACAAGATACTATATGTATGGGAGAAAGTGGGGAAAAAAGAAGCAGACAACAAAAGAATCGCAACATTTAGAAATATGCTTAATGATCTATCCCTAATAGATGTAGATAGCCATGGATGTGCATACACATGGGCTAATAATAGGGAAGGGGAAGATTTGGTCAAAAAGCGAGTTGATAGAGTGCTTTGTACTTTAAAGTGGAGAGTTACCTTTCATGAAGCAGAAGTCCAGGCTCTTCCAGCCATCGGCTCCAACCACAGTCCTCTAGTCCTTCGACTATACCCTGAAGCAAAGAAGAGGAAGAAACAGTACAAATTGGAAGCGATCTGGACAAAACATGCAGAATACCAGAAAAATTATCCAACAAATATGGGCAAACCAATCCAGATTTCCTCTTTCTCAAAGAAATTATGGGAGACATCACAAGTATTATCAAAGTGGAGTAAAGAGAAGTTTGCTAATGCTTCTTTGCAGATAAAAGAGTTTAATCAAGCCTTGACAAAAATTACGAATCAAACAGTTCAACATACAAGTAAGAAGCAAGTGCAGAACATCATCAATCAAATAGAAACACTGAGAAAACAGGAAGAACAGTTCTGAGGAATGAGATCACGTATCAAGTGATTACATTGGGGAGACAAAAACACCGGATTTTTCCATGTTACAACAATCCAAAGAAGGCAGAAAAATCGTATTACTATGCTGCAACTAGAAGATCATAGCTGGTGCCGAGATCCAATGATTCTACATAAACATATCCAATCTTTCTACGAGAATTTATATAGGACTGAGGGTCCAAGAAATTACCAACCTATCCTAAATCAATGCCCATCTCCAATATAGAGAATATAAACAAAGAACTGATGGCAGTACCTTTAGTGGAGGAAATTCATGCAGCTGTTTTTCTGTTGGGAGCTTTCAAAGCCCCTGGTCCTAACGGCTTCAAGTGTATCTTTTACCAACAATCACAGGAAACTATAAAAACTGACCTGATGCAGCTCTTCCAGGATTTCTTTCAGAAGAACCTTTCTTGATCCCCGACTCAACCAAACACACATAGCTTTGATTCCTAAAGTTAAAAGTCCTGAAAACATCAGCCAATACAGACCAATTAGTCTTTGCAACTTCAGTTATAAAGTAATATCAAAAATCTTGCAAACAAACTAAAGAAGTGGTTGCCACTTATCATTGAACCAGAGCAAAGTGCTTTTGTTCAGGGGAGGCAAATTCAGGATAGCATCTTCATAGTACAAGAAGTTCTGCACCAGCTGTGTATTACAGAAAAGAAGAAAAAACATAAGGCTATCTTGAAGCTTGATATGTAGAAAGCATATGACAGGATTGAATGGGACTTTGTGAGGGATAGTATGATGCACATGGGTTTTGTGCTAAATGAGCTTCATTAATTATGCAGTGTATATCTATTGTTACTTTCAGCATGAAATTCAATGGAGAACCTACCTATTTCTTCCAACCTTCGCGAGGACTCAGACAAGGTGATCCACTCTCACCCTATATATTCATCATGATTTCCAATGTATTGACCTGGCTGATGAAAAAAGCATTAGCAAATGGTAGTATCAAAGGCATACAGATAAATAGGTCTTGTCCTAAGCTATCACATCTTCTGTTTGCTGATGATGTCATATTTTTTATGGATGGAACTCTTACAGAATGCCAAAATCTAGCACTAATACTTAACCAATACTGCTATGCTATGGGTCAAGCAATTAATTTAAACAAATCGAGGATCTACTTTAGTGTTAATTGCCCTGAATTATTAAAAAGCAACATGGCCACGGAATTGAGAGTCCCTGTACTAGAGAAAACAGGAAAATATTTGGGCATACCTACAGAGTGGGGTCAATCCAAGAAAGATCTGTTTGCATGGATTCTGGCCAGAGTAAATTCAAAGTTAGAAGGCTAGAAAGAAACATTACTCACCAAGGTAAGAAAGGAAGTATTAATAAAAAGTGTAGTGCAATCCCTACCTACCTATGCAATGTCCATATTCAAGCTAGCCGGTGTCTATCTGCAGATCCATAGAAAAACGAATTGCGTCATTTTGGTGGTAGAAAGGTGATGCTAAACGCGAGATGCACTGGAAAAGTTGGGAAATATTGAAAACCCGAAAGGATACAGGTGGACTTGGTTTTAAAGATCTTATTACCTTTAGTCGAGCCATGCTCGGCAAGCAAAACTGGAGATTAGTTAATTCCCCTTTCGGCTTTATGGAGTAGAGTGCTGAGAGGGATCTACTTTCCCAATGGTGATGTCTGGACAGCTGCTAAGGGACACCGGCCATCATGAGGCTGGCAAAGTTTAATGCTTGGCAGAGACACAATAAAGAGCAACATTAAATGGTCAATAGGGGACGGGAATTCTATTCATATTCAAGAAGACAGATGGCTCTCACAAGGAATTATAGGCGGTCAAGCAAACCAAACAGAGCCTTTTTCTATTGTCTGAACTGATCAATGCATAAACTAGAGAATGGAAACAACAGACAATCCAACAGTTCTACGATGCAAATATTGCTAACGAAATATTAGCAATCCTCTAAGCCAACAATCCAAGCCGATTCGCTCATATGGACAGCAATGAACAAGGCGGTACTCTGTCAAAAGTGGATACAACAAAGCCATTTTAACAACAAGCAGCACATATCATAACCGACCCTCTTGTTCATTTCAGCCACCACGCACCTTATGGACTCAAATCTAGAGTCTTGATGCGCCACCAAAGGTTCGAACTTTTCTCTAGAGTCTCTGTCAAAACGCCCTCCCTACGAGAGAGAACCTACATAAAAGGAAAATTATTCAAGATCCATTATGCCCGTTCTTACACTCTAGTATCGAAACTACAGAGCACCTTTTTTCTTGTGTAAATGGACAAGGAAAATGTGGGATGACTCAAGATTTGATGGGATCAAACCCAGAAACAGCATAAAGCGAACAAATCAGTGGATCTTCGAAGCTTTTAGAGGAGATCAGCTCTTACCTGCACGAGAGCTCACTGGTATGCTTCTGTGGAATATCCGGAAGGCGAGAAATAGCTGGATTTTTCAAGCAAAATACCCTAGACCATCAGATCTACTGATTTCGGCACAAGAACAACAGATCTCTTTAAGTCGAGGAAAGTCGAAACAAAAATTATGACAACTCACACGAGACAAATCTAATCAGTGGAGACCTCCGGAAGGACAGGATCTGAAGCTAAACGTTGATGCGGCATGGTGTTCAGGCGAGTTTTTGTGTTCTGTGGCCGGAGTAGTGCATGATTCGTCTAGAAGAGCTGTCGAAGGCTTCGCTTCCACGGCTAGGGTTTCTTCGTCGCGTGAAGCGGAAGCTGAGGCGATTTTACACGAGATCTTATATACCTAGGAACTTCAGTTGCGACACGTGGGAGACTTCGGAAGTCGAAGAATTAAGTGGACAATTGAAAGCGATTGTTCAGCGGTGGTAGAATGGTAGTGGGCCGGGCCAACCCTTCGTGGAACCTAAATGTAATTTGTGCAGCGTTGCAGGAGTGCGCTAATTCAAAGCAACAACATCACGGTGATCCATTGCCCACGCAAAGCAACTGCAACAGCATATTGGCTTGCACGGAATCATCAAGTACATAATCTCCCTCTTACTTGGTTGAATTCACCCCCGCTTCCTCTATGGAATATTTTATGTGCAAATCTTTATCCATATGTGTTATGTAAGACTTTTCCTTAACCGTTAATAGCATGTACTATTTTGACCAAAAAAAAAAGAAGGAAAAAGAATTAAAGGGATCCCAATTGGATACTTGAAATCGCAAGGAAAGGAGGAATTTGGCAGGAAAAAAGTGCCGTTGGTCACATAATTAGGCACACGAGGTGTTCAAGTTTCCAACTGAGGCTCTACATCTTGCTATCAATCTTTTCTAAGCATATTTGCACGTTCATCTAGTGAAAAAGAAGAAAGCGAATTTGGTTGGAGTAACCACCCTACGATTGACTCTTAAGTATGTTGGAATAAGACGATCCATCCCTTGTGTCGATTTATTTTCCAACTTGGTGCTTACATCGTGCCTTATGGAGGAGATTTCGTGCTCTGTACAGGAGATTCTAGATATGATAGGCTTTGGAGAGAAGCAAACTACCCATTCGTCATTTTGCTTCTGTTTCTCTATTAACTTTTCTTTTCTTACATTACTCTCTGTCATTTGACATTATGCAGGAGGAATTGATCTTGAACACTATAGAATATGACTTGTCAATTGCGACTTTCGTCCACATTTATGTGGAAGTTCCTTAAGGGAACTAAATATGATGAGAAGGTATTTGGTTTATGTTAATGTCATTGTTATGAATTGTTTTTTTTTTTGTTAGAATGAATTGATCTTATGAAAATTTCCAAATAAGAGTATGAAATTGATATTATTTCAAATAAGGACTTAAAGTCTCATTTTTTTTCAAATATGGACATTGTTTCAAATAAAGACTCGAAGTAACCATATCGGTCTCAAATAAAGGCCTAAATTCACCAACTGTAAAAGGTAATTTCGTCTTTTTAATTTTTTTCCTTTTTCTTTTTTTTTTTTTGTAAAAAACAAACTAAATAAAACTAAAACTCAAAAAATAAAAAGGGAAAACACAGGTGGGAAGGCTCCTCTCACCTATGGCCGTTGCCCACTCACCCGTGGGGCTGCTACGATGGTCGGCAAGCCCCCGTGACCAAGGCGAGGCCTAATGGCCCTTGCCAAAGACGAGAGAGGCCCTCGGACCTTGCCACACAAGTCGATGGCGCTAGGTGAGGGCCGGCGACCTCACCTAATCTGGGAGAGGGTCACCACCCTCTCCATGTTGGTTGTCGCCTTTGGTCGGGCGGGGTTGTAGGCCCTTACCTAGGCATTAACAACCCCACCAATCATTGCTTTGCCGCCGATGCCCCATGGGCGATGGGTTGACAACCGTGTTTTTCCCTTTTTCTTTTTTTATTTTTTATTTTTTAAGTTTTAATATAATGTAATTTAAATTTAAGTTGTGTGGACAAAAATACCCCTAATAAGTGGATTTTTTACTAACCAGCAAGCCGGCAAAACTAGGCCCTTATTGGTTACTCGCAGATAATTTTACCAAAAAAAAAAAAAAAAAAATAGGCCCTTATTTGAAACAATTATAACCACTTCATGTCCTTATATGAAATAAAGTCCAATTAAGCTCTTTTATTTAGAATTTTTCTTTGATCTTATTTCATTAGTATAGAACACGATTTGATTTGGGTTTCTATTTGTACCTTCAACTAGATCAAGCACTTGTCCTTTTTCTTGATCGATCTTTGTCTAAGGACGCTCACATTTTGACCTTCAGTATAACCTGCCGCTGCAAGTTACACCGCCTATACCACTATTTAAGGGTGTAAACGCTGCAGTATAATTTATAGCAGTTAACCGATTGTAGTGCCTGACAGATCTTGTAAGTAGCGAGTGACTTCAATTTATTGTTTATTGCATCTTTCATCTCTCTGTTTATATCCTCTAGGGACTTAGGAATCTCATGGGTCATTTCCTTTTGGCTAATTTTCCTTTGTACAGGGAATGCTCGAGACTGATGGTGACTTTCCATCAAAAAGCAAGGAGTGTCAAGAGTGTGTATAATAAGTATTGCACGAGGAGATATGACTGCGTAGCTAAAGCTACAACGGCTCGTTTTCTCTTGAAGACCAAGTTTAGCATGTCCTGTGTCTTCAAGCTTACCTGTTTGTTGAAGCTTTTTTGTGTCTTGAGAGAACTAAGAAACCCTTAACAGATCTTGTTTTGGTGTCTGATGAGGTATTTGTGTTAAGCGGCTCTTTGGTTTTAGAGGGTTCTGGTAATAGTCGAGTCTTGTTACTGTACAGGTGATTTCGAGCTTATCGGCTCTTTCAAAGCCCTTGAACAGAAAGCCTAAATTCCCCACCATCTTTCTTCCTAAATATCACGGCTGATGCAAAATCCTATTCCAAAAAATTGATGCAGAATCTGTCTGGGAGGAAGTTTTGCATTCAGGGACAATAAGAAACAGACCGGTGTCATTTCATTTTTCATCATTCAATTGGGAAGTCACAATGTCAGCAGTCATAAATTGCTTTGGATAAACCGAACATGAGAAACAACTTCCTGGCGAACAGCATCCCTTCGTATCTTCCCTGTAGTAGTGGTCGGGAAAGGCTTCTTCCAAGGAATGAAAGTTTTTGGTATCTTAAACCTTCAAAGAAAGTAATGATATAATATTTTGGTCGAGAAGATCAATTATGATGAATAAACATTAAACAATCAACATATGCCTAGAAGTTCACGTGGCTGTGTGCATGGGTTGTGTGATTATGAGAGAGAGAGAGAGAGAGATTTTAGGATCAAAATAGCTGGAGATTTAAAGGAGCAATACCCTGTTAAGTTCCTGTCTCTGCAGTACTGTCGAAGAATTTCATCAGACAACAAACGTTCTTCTTTTTCAGCTCCAAGTTCATGGCTTTTATCAGACCAAAGCCAGTTGTCTTTCACACGAATACACCCAACAACCATCTCAGTCAGGCGAGCTTCAGGGATTCCTATAATGACGATACCAGCTACTCCTGGATGTTGGAGTAGTATTGCCTCTACCTATGTTGTGAAACAAGAACATGTCCCAGGAAAATGAGCCAAGAGTACATCTCTCCATGGTAGCTAACCATGATTTTGAGAAACTAAACATGTTCATCATTGAAAACATAGAAAAATAAAACAGGTTCAGTATTTGCCTCTACCTATCACAAATCTATGCTTAGTTGAAGAGAAAAAAAAAATTCATTTCTAAGCCAATTCGTACATGATAAATTGTATTACCTCTTCAGGGTAAACATTTTCTCCCCCGGTCTTGATCCGACCACTTTCTCGACCAATGAGCCACACCTGACCATGCTCATCAATGAAACCAACATCACCCGTGTCAAACCAGGAATGACTGCTAGAGACTGATGATCGAACTTGATCCCAGTATCCAATCATCAAATGTGGACCTCTGGTTAGAATTTTCCCACTGCCAATTGAATCATCACCATCCATCCTCAATTCAACATGTGGGGCAGGTTTGCCAACACAAATGCCTCGTGGTCTTTGAACTGAACTGAGATCTGCTCTGACATGAAATTGATGGGGCTGGTAGGAAAATGAGAAATGTGGATCATAGAGAGTCATGAACGTTAGTGAAGAACAAGTCTCTGTCATTCCTGCATATTGAGAAAACAAAGGAGAAAAAAATAGTATAATGAGGAGAGAAGTTCAATGCACTTTGCTAGCAGTTTCCACTCAATTAGCATCGAAGTAGTAAAATTAACAGCATTATGGTTTAGAGGTTGCATACCATAGGCTGAGAGAATCTTAGCTCTTGGGAAGAAGTTGACAGTTTCTTTGATAAGATCGATTGACAAACTTCCTCCACCATTTAATATCTTTTTCACAGAGTCTCTTCCTTTCCGCAGTCCCTTCTCCCTGAGGAAACTAGGAATTAAGCAAAAGTCCCCACAAAGAGCATTACTTGGAACTTAGATAATGTAAGTGGCCGATGCTCTCTACACTTTATGTTTAGTATTTACATTGCTTGTGAAATATCACTCCTTGTAGATAACCTGAGAAAGGATATTAGATCAGCAACCATGGCCGGAACAGTGATCAAAGCGGTGACATCCTGTTTCTCTATAACCTCAATGGCTGTTTTAGATTCGAACTTGGGCATTAAGACATGGCAAGCTCCAGCCATTAACATGGCCACGGCCGATGAGAGACCCCCAATGTGGCACAAAGGAGCAGTATGCAAATAAACCTGCAAAAATTGAATAAAAAGAAATTCACTTGTCATATTACTCTGACTCTAATTGCCTGTGGACCTTCCAAATATGGAACCAGTCAGTTGAGACTTATCTTGACAATGATTATAGAATGTCCGATTGCCAAACAGGCATGAAGACAATAAAAGAGAAGAAACTTGGAAAGGGCATACATCATTCTCACTGTAATCACATATGGCTATTTTTGCCATAGATTGTATGAACAAAGCTGAATGGCTTATGGCAACTCCTTTTGGCTTCCCAGTAGTCCCTGAAGCCAATAAGCCCAGTAAATCTAGACATCTAGAAATGAAAACTTGGCAAGTGCCACGCATAACTACAAACTACCAATGCTACATTTTTCCAAACTTAGGCATCAAAGTGGGCATATGATTGACATACTGACCGCACCTGTGAAAATCACAGAGAGGAAAGTAAATCTATAGCCAGAACCTACGCCCAAAGAAATCTATTAAGTAATGGAATGCAAGACAGCATCTGAACATAGAAAGCAATAACGTAATCCTTTAATTTGAAAAACCCTCAAAAAAATTGTGAAGAAATATGGACAAAGGAGCTTTATCTAGGGAGTCTTGTTCAGAAGTAAGGTCAGTAAAGTATCTTAAGCAACAGGTGATCAACCCAAAAGAAAGCCGTATATATTTACAATATCTGATATCATTTACTCTATGGCAAATCTGATATGGATAAAACATTTTGAGCAGGTAATCAAACCAAAAAAAAGCCATTTAGTATCATTTTGTATGACTGAAACTTTGAAGTAGGTAATAAGATGGACTAAAGCGCCATTTTTATATCTCTGTGGGTGTATGTGTGTGCCTGCACCTTCACACGTCTCTAAATAGGATCTATCACTTCATTAAAGAGTAAAAAACCTATCTTTCACACAAAATCACCCATTGAGAACTACAAAAAATACTTGTTATTGGCAGTAAGAGGAAGTAAAGACTATACCAGATGTGAAGCATATTATTACAGCACCATCACGAGCCCAGAGGTAGTCAGTAGTTGAAAAGGAACTTGGAGGAGTTATTTGATGCAGATCCAGCATGCCCATAGTTGATACTAGCACATGAAGGGAAAAGCCGGTTCAATGATGCTAAGAATATTGTCACTTTATACATTGAATGATGGGTAACATCAACATTTTCATCCAGCAACTACTTCAGATTTCAAGAAAGGAACTCACCATTCACATTGCTTGAAAATGGTGAAGAAAGGGAGCCCAAGGAAATATGCCATTTTAGAGAAGGTATACCATCCCTGTGGAGTTCAGAATACCAACTGATGCAACTCTCATCTGTCACCAACATCACAGGGCTTACAGCTAACATGGCCCATCTAGCTTCATTAGCACTCTACAATCAAGATTTTTAGAATGAATTAATACGGTCATATAGATGTACATATCATAAAACAATCACCATCGTGACCTGTAGTGGTTTGCCCTACTTCTTCAATTTTCTGGTTGACAAGAGAGAGAACTAAGTCACTGAGATCTGCTAATTTCGGCAACTAAGCTACTGAGATTGGCTAATTTCTCCTCCAGCATAAAAAGATGCAGAGACTTGATCATCTTTTCTGTTATTCCACCTCCACATAGTCATGACCCTCAGTTACAATTCACAAGCACACTTGCAAGAATTTTAGTGTGCCTTGCTTTTTGGTTCCAATGCACAACATTGCATTCACGCGCTGGTTAAATTAAAATTTCACCTGAGCATTCAAAAGGTAAAGCATATAAAAGATTAGCTGTTCATCATACTAAGTCAGCTCCTGATGGACTGATGTCTTGGCACAGGGAGCCCTGCTTATGTACCAAAAATTTGACAAGTTACTTTCCAATGTTGACTATGAATTTTCGTTCTATCCAATTTATGCATTCAAATGTATAATTGCCAATACAGAGGACTGAACCCCTTGATTCGTTAGTTCTGCAAAACTTCACTCACCCATCTGTAGTTTAGAGGAGCGACGATCCCTCCAACGAATGCAACAGCAAGTAACCACTCCAAGTAGCAGTCACTAACATTAGAAAACCAAAAAATTTGAGAAAAAAAAAACACGGAAAAAACAGCTCACACTAGTAAGAGAAGAAATGGATGTTCAATTCATCATAGCAAGAAGCGAAGCTGATGATTGGTTCTGCAACATCGATTCTAGTCATCTCATAACTCATCTCATTGGCCCTCTACCCCACTTCAACTTTAACCCAACTACATCGACTCATCGAAAAATAATGTCAGTCGCTCATTACACGTTATGCTTGATAACTCTTTCCTGGATAGAACACTGACATTCCGTGGTAGCAAGAGTCAACACTAAGAACCCAGAAGATAAGACATTCTGCTGAACTCTTTGCACCTCCTACGAATGAATGCTGAGCAAAAAGAATCACAACATCTACACAAGTGAAGAATAAAACCGGACCTATTATATGCAGAGACTGCGACGACGTCACCGGGCTTCAGGCCGAGCCGAAGCAGAGCATGAGCGAGCCTGGAAACGGCTTCCACGAACTGGGGTCCGGTCATCTGGCGGCCGCCGGCGACGGTGACCGGGGAGTTCCGCCTCGCGGCGGCTATGCGGCTCAAGCACTGGCATACATGTGGCTCTGAGAAACGGCCCATTTCTTGGTGCGCTCGGAGACGGAAGGCAAATTCGGGAGGCGGGGTCCGGCGGCGGCGTTGAAGAAATAAGGGTGGGGGGTGGGGTCCGTGGGGTGGGACCGGCGTCGCCAGTGGATGTGGGAAAAAGCAAAGCTTTAGGACAAAAAGTCAAAAGCAAAGATAAAGTCCTGTCCACAAAATCGTTATCACATCATGTGTAGAGCCGCATTTCCCCAATCCAAATTTCCCACGTGATACATGGAATTTCCACGCACTTGATGTCAAACGGAAAAATTTTAAATAAGTAAAGAGCGAAAAAAATGTGCTCTGCTGGATATGCTTTGCGGGTTTTTTTTTTTTCCATTGTAAATTAGTAAAGTTAAAGGGAAAAATTTTAAATATGGACATGAAATATCCTTATTTTCTCAAATAAAAATTTGAAGTGAATTTTATTTCAAATAAAAACCTAAAGACCAAAAATTTTCTCATTTTCTCACACAAAGAGACTGACGTAGCCATAGCTACTTCATATAAGTGCCTCACCTCGATGATTGGCAATTAAGAGCATTTTCGTCAAAAGGCAATCTTTAGCTAAATTTTAGTTAAATTTGATGAAAAATTAAAAAAGATAAAAGTTTTTTTCTTTAAAAAAGGGAAAAAATATAGGCGGGAGGGCTTGCTAGCCACCACCCCACCATTGGTGGCGTGATGACAATGATTGGCGGAGTCACCAATGCCTTACTCTAGTCTAGGTAAGGGTTGATGGCCCTTGCACGAGTCTAGCAGTCTTCTCCCAAATTAAGGCAAGAGCCAGCAGTCTTCACTTAGAATTGGGAGAGGGTCGTTACCCTCTCTCAAAATATGTTGATTACACGGATTATTTGTCAATATGAATGTTACCAAGAGAAAAAAAGAGCTATCTTCAATCCCCAATGTCTTAGTAGGAGATGATTGGTTTTATCAAAAGAGTTAGGCCGCCCATGTCGGGCCAAACTCAGCCCGTAACTCCAAAAGGACCAATAAGAAATGACAGTTATTTTTTATTTTAAATAAATTGTTGTATAAAAAAAGAACGTTAAAGGGTTAAAAAAAAAAAAAAAAGCACGAACATTCTTCAAGTTTTCGTTGTAGGTGAATTCTCTCTCAAGAAAGGAACTCAAAAGCTTCAATTGACAATCGAAGGATCGATCCTTCTCAAGACTACAACTACATTTAATCCGTGAAAATAAGGTATGTCCGTCTTGGTGATGTGTCTTACAATCGGTGTTACAAGTATCTTAAGGCCCATTTCCGCATTTGAGTATCCGTTTTTATCATAAATCTATTACCTTTAGTTTCTTTTGAGTGATCCATTTAGAATATAAGGTTTTCATTCCTGTAGTGTTAATCATCTTCAAATTTATACTACCCAATCCCTTTTTATCATATTTTATTCTCATTCAATTGTTTAAAGTCATTACATAATCATAAAGTGGGTAAAAGCAAGGAGCGTGACAAGAAGATCAAGCAATTTAAGTGCTCTACACCTACAGAACACGTTCTACTTGAAATTCTTGGTGATGAAACCGTTAAAGGAAACGAGCTTTCAAGTCAATTCAAAACCTTCTCACTTGCTAGAGTTGCAAGTACAATAAATGAGAGATTTGGCATCAATCGTGAGCTTAACCTATTGAATGAAGATATTTAAAAGCATAAGCAAGACCATTCAAATTGCATGTCGTAGGAGGGAATCCAATTAAGATGACAATTGTCATGGTAGGGTAAGACTGATTTAATCAATATGCACAATTTCTTCATCATTTTTCATGAGCCATTAAGGGCGCTTTGATAACATTTTTATTCTGAAGAAAGATTTTTTTTATAAAAAAAAAAAAATTAGTCTTTTTTAATTTCTATTTCCTAAAATAATTTTTAAATAAAAGAACACATTTAGTAATTACACAAAATTTATATTCTCAAAATAGAAAAAAGAAAAGAAATATATTTATTATGACCCACAATTTCTTTTATTTTCTAATATTTTTTTAAAATGTTTCATTTTTCTCTCTCTTCTTCTTCTTGCTCCTTTAGTGGGTGGTAGTGGCGATTGATAGCAAATAGCACAACTAGCAGTGACTAGCTAAGGGGGCCAATGACTGGCGGCGACCAACAGTCGATAGCAAGGGCCGACGACCGATAGCAGGCATGGAGGGGGACGACGACTAACAATAGAGGGGGCGAGCAACTAGCGACGGGCAATAGCAATGACAGGGCGACTTGCAACCACTGACTAGTGGCCATAGCGAGCAATTGGCAAAGGCAAGCGACAACAAGCGACAAGGGGTGACAGATGACGAACCGCAAGGAGGAAGAAGAAAAGAAAAGGAGAAAAAAAAATAACTTATTTTTAGAAATTGTTCTTTGAAACAAGAAACTACTTTTTTATATTTTTATTTCTATTCCAAATTTTTTTCCTAACCACTTTTCTATTTTGGGGAGTAAAAAATATTAGTTGTCGTTACCAAATGTAGAAATGTTATCACGTAAGCCCTAAGTGATCTGTCCATCTTTTTTCAACATCTACTGTTCAGGTTCTCTTTCATGACTTGGATGGATGGTGGCCTACATATGTCCTTGCAATCGATGGTATTGATAAACTTCGGACTCAAAAATTTAGCCTCAAGAAAGTTTTTTGATAATCCATCCACATTTGAAACGTGCACTCTCCATTTGATTAATTTGTAATCCTAATGAGTCTTCTTTTCTTCTTTTTTTAACCATTCAAGGTTATAGTTGGAATTGCTACTCTCATATATTGCCTGAGGTTTTTGTTGATTGCAATTCTTATATCTATGTATCAACAAATCTTTTAGTAGACACTATTGTGCTAGTGCGAGATTAAAAATCATTATTGAATTACATTAGCCGGAGTACTATGCATATTACAGACATCTAAACTATCTGGTCGGAATTCTCATGAAAGTATTTGCAATGATAAGTTCATTCCCACGAAAAGTCTTTGTACTACAAAATTAATATATATATATATATAATGAGTTGGCTCTAGTGATTAGAAAACATATCGCCACCAGGGACTGGATTAAGCAACTCGGAGATATTGATGTGCAACAAGTTACGGAGGTTGATTCCTCGCCTATTAATTTAGGCAACGACTTTGATGAGCTGATAAAGGGATCCAAAATATCTTCATCTACCATGCCTTCTAAAAAAGGAGTCACAAAAGAAGAAAACGTACCAACGATGATGATGATGAGTACAAAACACCTCCAAAACAAGAGATAGCATCAACAATTCAATCATTGGGTCAAGATAGGATTGCCACTCAAATCTCTACAACGAGGTGATCAAAGTTGATGTATTTGATAAAGTTATCCTTACGTCAATCTTTGACTATCTAGCGGAGAATGAATAATGAGTAATGCATTCATCATGAAGAATGCAAAGATCCAAAATGACGGGTTGAGAAATTCCTGAGCAAAGGAGAATATGATCTTCAATACATTTTATTTACCTATGTTGCCAAAGAACTAATGGGTGTTCTTTTTTTTCTCTGTTATTGTTGGAACTGTGAGACATTTTTCATAACATAATTACGTCAATTCTGACATATAACCTCTTCATACAAATCAAAAGTTATGAATTATATTCATCAACGGCAACTAATCTATGGACCACCTTTCCACGAATTTGAAACATCAAACAATGTTGTGCATGGTTAATATATGATACTCTCTGTTAGCATTATTTAACATTTTGGACTTACAATTACATGTTTTTTATTATTTTTCATAGCATGCAAAAGGAAACGGTTCCAATAACAACAAAAAGAAGAAAAGGAATAGGTCTACTTAAATAGTAAATATCTATCATATAGGGAAATAAAAAGACAAGCAAGTTAGCTTCTATCACCCGACATACTAAAAGTAAATTAATTTCTCTGTTCTATAAAGGTTGCCAAAATTTTCATGAAACAAACAAAGCATAGGTATGCATGCTGGCAGGGGCACAAAACAAAAATCAAGATCAGTGTGCTAAGTCTAAGACATTGCAAAAGCAGTTCATTCAAGATAGGTGTGACAATTACAGCATGGTATGAGATGCCACTAATCTTAAAGTGTGTGTTGCCATTATCGTAAGAACATATTGTTACAAAGAGCCAGAGAGATTTACCGTCTACGCACTAGCATGCAGAGGAAGTGAAACTTGATATTCTGGAAAGCATGCTGATGATCACATGACAGCACCTTAGACTTTCTTTTCCGGAAGTTTTTCCAATAAAATAAATGATGATTGAGCAGGAAAACTTTTGAAGACAAACTTACCAACTTAAGAGGAACCATAATGATGAGAAAGGGTGAAGTGATTCTCAATTGCAGATTAGATTCATGTCTGCCTGAACAGCCTCACAACAGTAAATTGTTCCTCACTGGGAGCCTGTTTAATTTCATCCAATCAGTTAGGCAAGAGAGTAAACAGGGTCGTTGATCATAATCGCACAATGAAATAACTTGCCAAAATGAATGAAATACCACAGGTATAGTACACACATCAGCAACAACACAGTACAAAGGCACACGGTACAGTTACATGACATGAAGCTTTACCATGCCTTTGACCCATCATCCAAACAACAGAAAAATTAAACCGTATTTGGCAGTATTGAACATGCAAAGAATTACATAGCAAAAGGTGCAGAAAAGACTCAAGAAAATTTAAGTCCAACGACTCCATGCTCAGTTTTTTTTCCCCTTGTTTTACACTAGACTAAGCTTCACTGAAACAATAGAACTTGTAAGAGGACTAGACCTTGCCACAAGCCCACCTAAAACTTCTCTACAAAATTGACATCTGAACAGATTACAGCAATATACCCCATTTCTTAGACAAAACTTTCTGAAAAATCATTGAACTTCAAACACGCTAACATTAATGTAAATCTAAAACAGACATAACAGCATTAAGCACCAAATCAACAAACACTCCAAACTCAACAAAGTTTAGCATTCCTAGCTTTCCAAATATGGTGGGAAGAATCACTCCAGGGAAGCTTCATATAGAAAACAGTGAAAAGCTATGGCTTTCACATATTTAGAAGAATGGCCAAACTCTTCAGACCAGATAACAGCAGATCTGGACATGCAGCATAGCCCAAGAACTCAAGTCCAAACAACTATCAAGAAGTTATAAGCAAACAGCAGATGATCACTACTTTTTTATCAAACTTCGCAAAGACAAAATTTCAGAAAGCTCTGCTATGCTATTAAAGTATTTCTTCACTTTAAAGCAACCCATTGTACCCACAAAGCCAGGAAATAAGAGAATATTTGGTATGTTTTAGTAAATCATAACCATATTACCTAGTGCCAAAGAAATTTTGTAGCTCTATTTTGTAGTTTATTTAAAGCACTTCCAACAGAAAACTAGTCATCAGCAGAAGCAAGCCATACAGCTTATTCTCAATCAAGCAACGCGTGTCAGAAACTTGACATAAAGAAGCTTGAATACTGACTAGCTTATTAGATCTGGCTTGTGGGAAAAATCAGTCGTCAACCCTTACGACATGATATACTTTCTGCTTGAAGTTGAATTTCAACAACATAGGCCATTCTGCTAAAAAGAAATCACTGTTTTGACTGGAGAATTTCATAGCAAATGAGACGTGATGCAAAAGGCACTTGTAGATTGTTCTGTACATTCTCTCAGCCTTAGTTACTCAGTGAAAGATGTCACCCAACAATCTATGCCCAGGTAATTATCTGGTACTGCTGGAGCACAATGTTGTCACTTCTCTTTGGCAGCACACTCAACTTTTGTCTCTGCCTCATTCCTTCTTACAAATTCTCTCTCAGCAGATCCCTCATATTCTCAAAGTTCACCTTCTCTTGCTGCTTTGTAGCTTCTCTGTTCATCTTGCTCACTTTTCCTCCCAAATACTCTTTAAGTTTCTTCTCTTCCAATCTCAACCCCTTGCGATACTTAAAATGATTAAACCCATATATGCATGCAATCAAAACTTCAAAGAAGCTCCATCATATTAATTTTCATAAATTTCAAAGGTGGTGACCATAAAATATTTCACATAAATGTCATAAGAAGCTCCATCACATCTTTAAAGTTATGCACTAGCTAATGTACTTGGTGTGCCTCACATTCAGACTATGATTCACATAACTGAAGTTCAACAATTACATGAGTAAACTTTTCACGAATCAATATGATATCTCTTTTCCTCATGAAAAATTAATATGGTGACTAAAAAACCAGAGAAAAAGATACAACCAGGAAAGGATGTGCTTCTTACAATTGAAGCACTGTGGACCCTTTTCAAAGTAAAATTTTGTGATGGTTTTCTTTGGAACTAGAAGAGACAAACAACAAGACAAAGATGAGGTACAAGAATAAAATAACAGAGGAATTACAATTCGGCAGCTTCAAAGGTTTGAGACTTTTAGAGTCAACAAATGAAACTGAAAACAGAAAAGACTGAAGTCCACCACCAGTCTTGTGTGAATGCTATTGAATATGAGGTTCTTTTGCCTTCTTCTGAATTTTGGGGGATTGTAATACAGGTAAAGGGAAAAAAAAACTTTACCAACTTAAAAACTTGAGGGCATTTTTTCCTATTAGTTATCTAGGGTGTGTACAGCCAAAAGAGGTATGGTATTGGCACGAGCCCTAGTGTCCATGAACCTACGTAAACAATCTGAGAATGAGCTGATGCATCCTTAACTAACAAGCTAACTTCTGCTCCATGTACACTAGAATCAGATGAACAGCTGATAGAGCTTGTGTGACTTTGTCAATCTTTAGTGCTTCCATTAGAGTGTATGCCCGATTGATGGTGGGCTGATAGATGCCAATTTACCTTCTGAGGGGGCACATATTGTACAAAAGCTCCGAATATTTGTTAGAGATTCCTGATGACAAAGCATCATTTTCCTGAAATCAGCAGCACCAAAGTTTCTGAATCACGTAAAGATACCAGGGGAAAAACAATATGTCCATTTTATGAGGACATCCCTTAACAGTTTCTTTAATAAACAGGATAACAAATGTGTATCTTTAACTGACAAGCTAAGTTATCCTCCATGTGTGCTAGAATCAGATGAACAGATGATAGAGCTCATGTGACTCTTGTCAATCTTTAGTACTTCCATTAGATTAGATGCCTGATTGATGGGCCGATAGATGCCAATTTACCTTTTGAGGTAGCACATATTGCAGAAAAGCTGGGAATGCATGTTGAGATTGCTGCTGAGAAAGTAATATTTTCCTGAAATCAGCAGCATCAATGTTTCTGAATCATGTAAAGACACCAAGGGAAAAACAATCTGTCCAATCTATGAGGACATATCCCTTAATAGTTCCTTTAACAATAATGAATGTGTATCTGTATCAAGGTAAAAACAAGTGATATTCTGAATAAACAGAATGATTGGTAACGTATACACAAAAAGCAGATATTCCTTTTCAGGAAGGAGTGAGGGAAAATGAAACAAATCACATCATAGATGCTAAATTCACTTTGATAAGAGTTGGAGCTAGTCTTCACTTATCTCCTCAACAATGCAAGTTTATCAAACAATCCTCCTCACAAGGTTTTATATAATTTAAAAAAGGAAAAGGCAGGGAGGGTATGCACCTAGGCATCCTTCGTTCCGTGTACCAAGGGCTCCACAAGTAACTTTTTAACATAATAACTACAAGTAGCAGTGACTATTAAATCAACAACTCAAGGGAAAGCAGCACATCTAATACTGAGAATGAGAAATCCTTGATTGAGGTGGACAACCATAAAGAAATGAAAAATTGTGTCTGGACCATGCCAACATGTTTGTCCACCAGAGACACCTTTAAAAAAATTCAAAAAAGCGGAATCGCCAATGGCTAATATGCCAATCCTCTTCGCAATGCACTCAATCATCAGATTCAAGCGTGACTACATAATCTAGCACCATTTGCATCCGGTGCCAAAGACTATTACCTATGCATGTGTGAATTTGAAACCTCTGAACTACTCAGAATTCTTCGAGGAACAGCACATAAAAAGTGCTATTTTCTGATGAACTGTAGCAGTACAAGGATTCTTCAAGCTCACAGAATGACCTAAATGAAAAAGGTGATATGTCGTCATTGCCATTGTTGAGAAGTGCTATGCATTGGCTGCATCTGCTTAATGGCATAAAAATGACACAGTGGAAGTGAGAAAAAATATATGTGCCAGTAGAAAGCCTTCCCATAATTACCCCTTGTACCTACATGATGATCAGCTAAAAGTCCAGAAACATGTTCACGTGTGAAGATATAGGCTTCAAAACAAAGAGTGCAGCCTAACCTGATGAATTTTGTGTAACTCTCATGATCAGAATTCCAATATTTGTCCAGATTTTAGAAATTGCTTAACAATCAATCTGCAAAACACGGATCACCAGAAGTTGGTTAAGTAAGGACAAATACAGGGCTTAAAGCCGTGATCAAAAGTATGAAGATCAAATTATTTAAAGGAAAAGAAGTTATCAAATTCAAGAAACATAGAAGTAAAACCAACAGTTCGTTAATTTTGGTCAAATAGTGTAGGCTTGGTAACATCTAGGTTTCTGCATAAAGTTCACATAAAATGGTTCAATAACCATGGCACAAGCAGGAGAAGGCTTCAAAACATTATGGCTTTCGGACTCCTCCAATTCAATTTACTTGCTGCTTTACTGTCTCAGTTACAATTAGCTCTTCTACAGTAAATGATAGACCAGAAGTGTCCTACTAAATATCTCATGAACTTGGCTGCTCTGGATACTTCTTAACAGGACCATCTTTGTCGACTAGACATTGTATGCTACTTAAACAGATTCCACTCTATTATTTTACATAGCTCTATTGATTGCAGTTAGGCCAAACTTCACTATCCATCAAAATCTCAAGCTTTGGAGTATATAATAAATAAAAGTTATTAACCCTACACATTTAAACTATACACCAAATGAATTCAGTTCTTGAAGAGCCCTAGTCACCTCACTCATTGTTCGCAAAATATGATAGAAAAAGGAGAAGCGAGGAAGATTCTGTCAATGACAATGAGCAATAAAGCATGCATCAACTGTTAAAACAGAGTATCAGAGAGAACTAACAGAATAATCTAGAAAGCTGTAGCTGGAACAGAGGTCCACTTCCTATGAAAGATCCTGCCAATGCGATGCCAAAAGTAAGAAAATCCTATCTTGAGGAAACAAGGCATAGACCTTCCAGTTTATATACTGCCAGTTGAAAGAACAAAGCATCTGATAACTTCTTGCATACTTCCACTAGATTCATTACCAAGAAGTCATTGAATCGATCATTCAATTCATTTCTAATGGGAAACGCATCACCAGAATCCCGAATCTGAAATAAACACTTCCATTTATACCTGCATCTAAGCTTCAGGGCAATACCTCGCTTATACAATTGCTTACTAAAATTTGCCAAGTACAATGATTGGGCAAAAATCCACTCCCTATTCCACCTTGTAGGAATAAACATGCATCCTCAAACAACCCCTCCTTGCACAGCCAACTGATCAAAGTGTTATATGTAATAACATCTGGGCAAATTCCTTCAAGTTTTAGCCTGTCAAACAGATTTAAAGCCTCACGCATGCGGCCTTCCCTGCATAGGCCATTCAGGAGGCTGTTATATGTTACAATGTCAGGTGTCAAGCCTTGGTGAATCATGTCCCTCAAGAACTCAAGTGCTTCTTGTACTCTTCCAGTTCGACCGAGGCCGTTAATCAAAATATTGCAAGAGATGTTATTGGGACGAAGTCCTTTTCTGGTCATTTCTTCAAATAATCCTAATGCTCTATCAACGGCACCAGCTCGACAGAGTGCCTTAATCAGGCCATTATAAGTGATATTATCCAGAGGACACCCTCTAAATATCATTTCATTTACAAGCTTAAGAGCTTCTTGAATCTCATTCCTCTTTAAGAAGGCATGCGTCAATATATTATAGGTAACCGTATTAGCAGCCACTCCTCCCAATAACATGTCATGGTACAATCCCAAGGCCTGTTCCAGCTTATCATCCCTGGTTAGTCCATGTATTAAAGAATTGAATGTATATATGTCAGGCTTACATCCTTTTCTGTCATTTCATTGTACATTTTCAGGGCTTCAGGAATTCTTCTTTCCTTACAAAGGGCGCATATGAGACAATTGTATCCCACTACATTCAGGTTGATTCCCTTCCCTGTCATCTCAGTCAAAAGACAATTAGCTTCATTTAGGTAACCCACTTTGCAGAGTGCATCAATCAAAATTGTGTATGTGATCACATTTGGCTTGCAACCATTATCTTCCATCTCATTTACCAAATCCCATGCAGAGTGCAAATGCCCCTTCTTACAAAGTCCATAGATTAGTATGTTGTATGAAAAGACATCAGGCTTGTAGGGACTATCCAAAAGGCAACGGAACAGAGACTTTGCTTCATCAAATCGTCCGTTCATCACATATCCACTCAGCATAGTATTAAAAAGCACAACATCTGAACTGGGCATTTTGTCCCATAAAGCCCTTGCTTCATCAACTTTCCCCACCTTGCAGAGAGCATGAATCAGAACCCCATAAGAAAAACCATCAGGGGTAAACCCACGAAGAAGCATGCGGTCAAACAGTTTAGCTGCCTCATGAATCCGGTTGAACTTACACAAACCACCTAAAATGTCATTAAAGGTCTGAACATCGGGTCTGCAACCCATAAGGAACATCTCATCCAGTAATTTCAATGCATCATCAACTCTTTTTCTCTTGGAAAGTGCATGAATAAGAATTTGGTACACTGCCGAATTAGGCACACAGCCATGTCTCGTCATGTCTCTCAATAAAGAACATGCCGAATCCACCTCATTGATAAGGCAAAGGGCCCTCATCACCACAAAAAAAGTATAAACAGTAGGAGAAACACCTTTACTCAACATGTCATAATATACATTGGGTGCAACATTTGGACAGTTCTCAGCTACTAGTATGTCCAAAACAACATTATATGACCTAAATGTTGGTTCACAAGAATATATACTCCTCATATCCAAGAGCAACCTAGTGGCTTGTCCAGGCAAACTAGCTCTTCCATAGTGTTTCATAATCATAAGAAAAAGGGACTCCCTAAAAGTAATCTGCTCTTCTTTCATTTGCAACAACAGTCTATCAATAATCTTAAACTCTTTTGCTGCACCCAACTTATCGATCAAAATACAGTATACATCGAACGTGTGGGAATAGTTCTTCTGTGCACCTGCCCGCTCAAATAACTCCATCGATATCGGCACATCGATCGGAAGCCCGAGCAATTTGCAAAGCTGATATGGCGAAATCCCCATGAGCGACTTTCGTAGTTCTTCCAGATCGAAAGGTTTAAGTAACCTCTCCCACTCCGTCTCCTTCTCTGAATCTGACTCATGTATGCCGGGAAGAGTCCCAACCGAATGTACTTTCTCAGATCCCGCCATACAATGTGAACAACAAGCAGGCTCAGATAGAGACCAAAGAAGTTTGCCCCCCGATGGGGTGAGTCTAAACCTCCTTAACATTACTTTTTTATATCAGACCCGACAATATATGGACTCAACTAAACCATATGCCAGCGGCTCATACTTTTTCCTCACAAATATGCACCCAAGCAAATGCTGTCCGAGTTATTGCTACAGGAAGCTGCCCCTCTGCCGGCCCATTGATATAATCACTAAAAAGTGCGGAAACCAGACCGTCACGCCTAGCATACTAGAATGAACATCTGCAATAGAAAGGACTTCAGCACATTCATTATCAGAGTCCATAGCCATCAAAATTGCACATCACGCGAGTCAAGTCACCCACAAAACCCATAAAAATCTGTCCTTTGAATCGAAGCAACGAGGAAAGTAAACAAAAAGAAGGAATTTTTTCCAGAGACAACAGTCGAGTCGTTTCTGAACCTCAATACCCCAGAAAAATTACATGCAACAGCAGTCGTCCTCGGCATTTTCGTCAGTTGATTAAGCGGAAGAATTGCAAAGAATCCGAAAGATTAGAGAGTTCACCGACGGAGACAGGAGACCAATGAGGAAGCAGAGGAGGTGCTCCTAGGCCGGCGAGACTCCGGCGAGGATCCGACGGCGAGATCGCCGCTATGAGACGACGAGCGCGGAGTTCGCACGACAGCAGAAGACGCGGCGCCGACGGCGGAACTCTACCGCCGGTGTCTTCATCGGCGAGACGACGACGACGACGACGACGACGACGTCTTTAAGAGGCTCGATGAATGGGCCACGGGTCCCTCGCTGAGACGGCGGTGGCCGTGGCGGTCGCGGCCGCCGTGGGTGGCGGAGGCGGCGGCGGCGGCGAGAATCGCGCGGGGGAGGGAGGGAGTGCAAGGCTAGAGTCGGCGTGCCGCCCGGTGCGGATTAGTGACTGGCGGAGAAGAGAGCAGTGCAATCAAATTCTAATTTTAATTATTTCAGAAAGAAAATATTCCACCAAAAACTCGAATAATCAAGTTCTAAAATGCTCGAAATGTACAATCAAGCTTTAAATTATTTTGAATTCTGTATAATTATTTTCTTTCCATGACCACTCAATCAATTTTGCTAACGTGGTATATCGAAATTTAATATGATATTTTTATCAATATCTTTAACATAATTGGATGACACAGCACCTAACTATATTAGAAAAGGTAAATTTTCTTATAAAGGAAAAAAAAAAATTCAAGGAAATAACATTGCCCAACTTTTAAGTCGTTTTTCGATTAAGAATTTTATTTATGAATTCTCATTTAAGTCGAGTGACATGTCATGTAATTTTTCTGAGGTAAATTAATTAATAGCAATGCTAGGATGACCACTCCATCATTCTTTTCCAAGTGATGGTCTTCTCTTGGTCATAAAATATTTCGTAGAACCAAGCTAGTTACTTAGCCGATTTTCAAGAAAAAAATGAGAAAAGTTTCACCTGTCATATATTGTTTGGATGCAACAATAAAGAAATGGAATTATAAATTAGGAAAATAAACGATGTAGATGCAACCAATAGTTTAATTCTTGTTATATTAACGATGTATTATTCAAGGTAGAAAGATTCATTCTTCTTACATTTAACTTTTCTTTCCACATTTAAAGATTTGTAAAAAATTAAGTTTTAAAAGAATTTTGAAATACTTTATTTGTATAAAAGATTAATTTATTAATTAGTACAAAATAATTGAACTATGATCGGCTGGATCTTGTGTTCAACATAACAAAACTCTAACTATACAAGTATAAATAAGATTTGCTTTTTTCCTTATAATTATTTGGATTAATACCAGAAAAACCCAAATCGATACACTTATAACAAACTTACCTAAAACTAATTTTTAATCACAAAAATTTCAAACCAAGTACACATGTAACAAATTACCCTAAATGATAAAAAAAAAACTCCAAACTAATATACTTATAATAAATTTATCACAAATTAATTTTTTTACCATAAAAATCCTCAAATCGATATTTTTGTGATAAATACCATCTATTAAATTGGATTAATACTAAAAAAATTCACAACCGATATAACTATAAATCCCAAAAGTACACTAGTCAACTATCATGTGTTATCAACTCAACAATTTGAAATTAAAAATTATATAAAAAAAAATGCTCCAGTTTGCGGTAAATTTGTTTAAGGCCATGGTTAAAAAATTAGTTTTTGATAAATTTATCACGAGTACTGTCGGTTTATGATTTTTCATTGTATTAACCCTGATTATTTAGATAGCAATTCTAAATTATGTAAATCTTCCACAATAAAACCCATGAAAAGCAAAGTTTATGTTGAAAGTAAGTTATTTATGCTATTATTATTGACGTACTTGATACATATGACAAACTAGATTTTCAGATTATCTCATGTTACTCGTTAACGGGTTGAAACAAACCGAGCACTCAACCACAAATTTGATTAAATGAGTCGAGTTTGCGTTGACCTATACACACCCTCGTCTATGAGATTGGGAAATGAACAAAGACAAAGAATGAATATTGATAAGAAGTGTCATTTAATAAAATGAAATCAATTTAGAGTGACTTTTACCTTTTTATAAAAAAAAATTATATGCCTTTCACAATTAGATTTTTATTCAGCAAAAAAAAAAAAAAAACATATGGAACTTTTCAAACTATACAAATATAGACATAACCACGGGATTCGCGCCGGTGGCGCCATCCTTCAATGGAAGGGGGAGGTGAGGGATTAAATCTCTATCTTCTCGGGGAGGATGGGGTGGGGACGCGTAAGTTTGAGTGGATTTAGACTCCCATGCCAGAGGTAGGGCAAAAATGAGAGTGAGTGTAGAGTAGGAATAGAGTAGGACTGAAATATATATATAGCTTTTCACAATTTTTTAAAACCTAATCTTTAAAAAGTCTTGAATTTCGATAGAGAAGTTAAATGTAAGAAAACTCTTTACGTATTTTCTTCTCCTCCTTCCTTGGTTTTTCACGTTCGTATCTGCAAAGCCGCACCTCCAATCTTCCACTGCTATTGCTGCTCAACTCGCAAGCCGTTGCCGTCACCAATGATCCGGCTCAGCCAGAGGCAGCAACTCCAAATTTGGAGGGCCGACCATGGCCGGCAAGCTCGAAGTGGCTGAACTTCAGTTGCTTCGAGGCAAACCAGGTCTCGTACCACGTCGAGCTCGACCGGATTTGGCATCGACAAGGCCGTTGAGCTCGACATTGTGGCCGAACCATCAAGCTTGAAGTGGTTGAAGCAGCCATAGTAGTGCTCAAGAGCGAGCTCTATCATGATGCTGTTGTTCAAGGGTGGTGGCGCAATGGCAATGTCTAGAATTTTTTTTTTTTTCAAATTGCGTATTGAAAATTTAAACAGCAACCTTTAATTAGATAAAGCACTGTTATTGACGTTAATTGGATTCGTCTTAGACATCTCTTCTTATATCGAGTTGTTTTTGTTATGGTGTTTTGGTGTATTTAGTTAGTTACTAGTGAACGAGTAAGCTCTTGGTCATTTGGAGAACAAGATGGGATCTGCGTAGGAAAAAAAAAATTCTTGATTAATAAAAGGATAATGACTCAAATTCCTTGAATTTTGACCAAATGAATAATGTAATCCCTGAACCTTAATCTTGTTCAATGTAGTCTTTAGACTTTTCCATTGTTCAATATGATCCCTATAATTTTTATATATGTTCTTAGTCCTTAAACTTTGTGACAATATTCAATATTGTCTTTTCATCTATTTAAGTTCGAGGACAGCATCGAATATTTTCACATAATTCGAAGAGTTAGTTGAACATGTATAAAAATTCTATGGATCATATTAAATAAATTAAAAGTTCAGAGATCACATTGTATATTGAGCTAAAATTCAGGGAGTACATTGAATAAATAAAAGTTCATGGACTACATTATATATTAGGTCAAAGTTAATGGATCATTTAAGTCATTTTCCCCTAATTAAAGGAAATAACAAGGTGGGCTTAGTTAGGTTTAAAGAACTTTAAATTAAAATGGGCTTAATGAATTTGGGCTCAACTAGAATTGGTAACTTTGGGCTAGCTTTGGCCTTAGAAGATTTGGGCTTGATTGGATTTGATGAGTCTTGGCCTTAGAAGATTTGGGCTAGTCTTGCTTTTAAAAGCTCGAAAATAGAGTCCGTTTGCGACTGTAGCCCTGGCCCTCAAAGCTCAATTTCGGTTAACCTGCAAGCCCAAGGTCCCCTTTTCGGGAAAATACAATTTAAAAAATTGGAAGAAAAATAATAAAGGAATTAAAAAAATTTCAATATTAGGTTGTTAGATTTCAACATTATATTTAGCTTAATTTTATCTAATTAACATAACATGTAGTTTAGAGGCTTTAGTGGTTACCTTGGATATAACCTAGGATTAGATAGATTGATATTTTTGGATAATGAGTTGGACTTGATTTGAATTTAGCTCATGGGATTGCTGTCTTGAGGCTTAATAACAAGGTCAAGTGTATTCTATACTTGGTGCTTTATTGAGTTTACTTTTCTACGCTGTATTTTTATCGCATTGATTGTGGCTGTCAACTTTTTCTTGATTGTGCACTTATGCATCGATATCATTTGGTGGCATAGGATAATAAAATGGTTAAAGGTTGCACGAATCATTTAGGTAACAAACCCATCAAGTTAAGGTACCGAAAAAATACTAGTTAGGTAATTAGTATAATTAAGTCACCAAATCTAAATTTTTTGATTACATAAAAAGTAAGGTCTACTCTTGCATCTCAATTGATCTCTAGCCAACCTTTATTAGGCTAATGACAGCTCATTGCTAAGCTTAATTTCATAGACAGATTTATTCTAATTGAATATTTTCCATTGTTGTGCGAGGTAAGAATTTGGGAAGAGCCTATGCTATTTGAGGACTAGGCATTACCTTTAAACATATAATTTCCCTTACATGCCTATTCGTATGATTAGGTCCTAATCTTGAAATCGAGATGTCCAATCGCTAGATTTGACAATTAAGCTTGAATATCAATAGTTGTTTAATGATCAATTAAGATTTTGATTATTTGTCATGGTTGAATTTATGATTTAACAGTTTAATACTAGGTTTCAATTTAAGCTTTGTTTCGCTAACTTAAAAAATAAGCGTAGTGGATGTGGATATCTCAATTAATGGTGTAATCAATCGATATACAATAATAAAACCGCATGCTTTATTATTCAATTGCGGTCATTTCCTACGTAATTATCAATAAAATCAAAATAGTCAGAAGTCCGAATACTAGACAGTAGACATCATAGCTAGCAAAGTAAGCACTCGATTGCTCGTGTCTTTAAAAATTTAGAACTTGATTGTAGATTTTAAAATGTTGAAAACTCAATTGCATTTTGCATGAAATGTTTAGGGCATTTGCTAATTTCACCGAAACAAGCAAGGTACTTTTCTCTTTAAACATTATGACGATGAATAAAATGCATTTTTAGAGAAAAGTGAGGTATTGATAAAACTTAAGCAGCAACATTTAATTAGATTAATCGTTGTTATTGAGAGTAACTAGATTTCACTTAAAAGAGCCAAGCAAGTAAAAAGTCCAATTTTTAGATGTTAACTAAGGAAGATATTACATGCTTGGTACAATGGCAAAATTAATTAAGAAATAAGTATTTTATCAGAACGAATACTTCTATTAGCTATTGAGTACCGATCGTTCAATATCTAACTATCAAACAAGACCATATTTAAGGAAGATCATCAAAAAAATCATAAGCCTATTACATTGATATAAATTCGGTCCTAAAACCTTTTAATAATTTGCTAATTTAGTCTTTTCAATTAATTCTAATGGAAAAATGCTGACGTGACGGTTTAGTCAACACTAACCATCCTATGTGACATATCAACACTAAAGTGCATAATTTTTTTAAAAATTTGCTTATTTTTTCTTATATTTAGTTTATCTACTTGTTCTTTTTTTTCTTTCCTTTTTTAAAGGGAAAAAATAAGAAAAAGGAAAAGAGATAGAAAAATACTCCCTCCATCAATGGAATCTAGATTCATCTGTTGAGCATGTATCCTTTGCGCGTGTGCATCTTAACATTTGATGACCTTAGTGGTGTGCACTGCTAGTAGATAATTACGATTATCGGTAATACCTAAATTAACAAGAAAATTAGAATCGATGGATCGATATCTTACCACAGCACTTTTTTCTCTGTGTATACTTTCTTCTCAAATAACAAAGCGTCTATAATTCTCTGAGCACTTGATCGATTGACATTCCATGTCTAAGAATCTCTGTATTCCTTAGGCATAAGGTAATTAGCCGAACGCACGCAAGTCCATGTTCTGGGATTGTATAGCCGTGATTCGAACTCATGCCTTGGGCGAAAGACTGAGTATTTTTCTAACTCTTATGGAAAGGAAAGGGCTGGAAATGGCTGGTGGTAATTTGTGCTGTTGGCATGATAGCTTTCATTTTTAAGCAGTACAGTGCAAAGTTAGGTGGACTAGTGACAAGAACTATATCATGAAAGAGATTCCTTCCATTGAGTTTTTACTGGACCGATAAAGTGCAAAACTGAGATGCAAGAGTTCATTTATTCCGTCGCTGGTTCAACCAGCGCAAAGTAAATTGACTTCTACATCATACAAACAACTTTTTTGTCCACAATCGTTTGCATTTGAAGTGAGCAACGCCTAATCGAAATCATTCATTTGGTTTTTTTTTTTTTTTTTTTTTTTTTGATTTTTGTCCTGACCAAGTTTCGAAAGAGGAAATGGATTCATCCATCACTCAGACATCATTTGATGCTCCTAGAAATCGTTTTTTCGATACCCACAAATAACACAGAACAAATCTCAGGACATCTCGGACGAATTTCATTTTCTTTTAGGACCTCGACCTCCCAGGTAAGGTATGAACAAACAGTTCATATGTTACATCAAGAAGACATGGAAGTTTCTGGTCTACAAATCCTTAAATTTCCTTACTTAAGAGTCTTCTTAATCCAAACTTCTGTTACAAAAGAATATTAGTCAGGCATCCCCCATTTGACCAACCTAAAATCTGAACAGGAAAAGCCAAACTCAAATTACAAAGGAGGACTTCAGAATTTAAATGAAGGAATCAAGCAAAAAATGTAACACGAACATGTAGAACCACTCAATACAATAAATTAGTACCGGAAACTGTTTATTTCGAATGATGAGTAAAAATCATTCAAGTATACCTATTGGTCCAGGGGCAACCATTCTAATTCTAGCTCTATCTCTCCAGATTCGACATTCTGAAGCTTAAGCAAGACCTCCTGCTTCACCTTCCCATCGACTATGTTGACCGTGCTGTCCATTAGGAGGGCATTGTCATGAGATTTAAGCCACTTTCCAATCTGCATGTCTCCAAACATTCCAGCATCTCCAAAAGCCATTGCAGATGTTATCATAGGTTGGAGATCTACCTCTGCCTCTCCCATGATGTCATCAGCTGAAAACGTGTCATGATCAAATACCCGCTGCAGAAGTATGGAGATAATTCTTAGTATGGCACAGCGCGTGAAAATTTTCTGTGGATATTCTAGCGAAAATGCTTGTGGAAAAATAGCAGAAATTAAAGTAATTTGTGTGATTCATGGAAAACCATTGTGTGAGACTTATCCAGAGCTGCAATTCCGAGAAATTTATAGCAACATGTATGGTGTTCAAATATAGGATTTAGCCCTTGGTGATCCAAAGATTTTCAAAATTGTATCAGATGATAAACAAGGTAAATAGAATGCATTCCCTAAAAAAGGCTTAAACGGCAGGGATCATATCTAAACCCACAATAGATGTAAATGTCATGACAAATAGAAGAACCAAACAGAAGGATAATTCTGAAAGAATTCAATATAACCATATTGTCAAATGCCATTCAGACACCAAATTAAAATGTCATAAAGATGACGAAGCAAAAAAAGAGATAGACCTGAAGTTTTAACAAGTCAGGTCTATAATGGAAGCAAAAGGAAATACTCTGAAGGTATTGGGATAACCAACTACACTCCCCTTCTCAAGGATTTGCTTCATGATTGTTTAACTACCAAAAGGGACTAAGGTTGACAGAAAACTTACCAATTTCAGAGGCCCAAAATCCTGAGGAACAGAGAGCATGAGCTCCTGATTCCAAACTGGATTCAAGTTGCTCTTGACTACATTAGTTTGAGCTGTCTGAAAACAGAATTCACACATTGTCAATAACTTCATTCCCTAAAAAAAACTTAACTCAAAAGCAGAACAGGATCACACAAAGAAGCACACACAAGACCAAAACCTGACAAGCAATAAAACAAAGGTATCTGCCACCACCACATGTGATTAAGATCTGGCACTTGCTTGAATCATCATTTAAAGAGATGATTAAGAAATGATTTATTGCAGTATGCAATTCACACAAGATAAAGATATTCAAGGCATGAACTATTGTGTCAAGTCAAAATAGAGACAACAACTAACCTGCTGCCCGAGATTCAAGACAACATAAGGATCACTTGATAGCATGTCTCTGATGGCTAAATTTGCACCCTTTATTACTTTCACCTTCACTAAACCAATAAACTCTACCATGCCTTCCTGTAAAACAATTTGCATCACAGCAAGAACCAGCTGCCATTACCAAATGAAGCACCAAATACCAATAAAAGAACCATTTGCTTGTAGACGATCTAGAATATCAATAAATAAACCAATAATCATGAAAAGTGGCACTATGTAGGAAAACTTTGTTAAGCCCCACATTAACAAATGCATCAAACAAATCAGAGCAACCAAAGTAGAATCCTATGTATGGTCTCCTTGCATATTTTCACTCCAGTTTCTACCTAAAGATGCAGGAGTTCAGAAAGCCTAAAAAAGCAGAAGGGTAATATACATTTTAACCACTTACGGAATTCTTTGATGAATGTGAACTTCTGAAGCTATCCATAATCTTCCGAGAAAAACTTGATTGAAGAGTGCTCCTTTCCGACGGCCTTGAAGCAATTCGTAAGCTAGGCTTCAAAAATTCTTGAAGCTCATATTTAGATCTACATCAAAAGGTAAAATCATACAAGTAATCTCAGGAAAAGTCAGAAGTAGTCCTAACCAGCTTCAACTTCCAAGTAGCTTGCAAGAAACATTTCTTACCATGAGAAGTGAAATAATGTGTACTTTGGTACGCAGATGGTCTTAGTATATAAAATAGGTCGGTTACAAACAGAGAGTGTAAAAGACTTGAACTTTGAGCATGTTATAACCTGATAAATCTCATGCGCTCCTCATGACTAGCATCAGCTCCAGGCTTTTTAACTCCTTCAGGGATAAATGCCTCATAGATTGCATTTGCTGAAGAATTCCCTCCGACTTCAATCATGGAATCAATCTCATCATCAGACCAGTCATCCAATGTTACAGACAAAACCTGAAACAAAACGAATAAAGTTGTAGATTATTGTGTCTAGTAACTTGGTGCTCCTGTAAAATGATACCAAATGAAGCGGAACACAAATTTTCAAAAAATTCCATGGTTACAAATGTAAAATATAACTTTTTTCACTTGGATTGTGAAAAATTTCTGTGAGATTACTTGCAAAAGATATTGCCTAATGGCTAATTGCCGAGCAACTTATAAGGTGGTCTGCTATTACTATTTGAAGACAAGAATGCAAACTAGCAAAAGTGAAGCCAACAAGCAAAAAATCAGAAAACCTTAGCCAATAGATGCAAACCTGCATCCATAGCATGACATCAAAAAATTTGGTGACTTCATCTGTGAAGCAAAAGAATTTCCTAATAGCATATAAGTGATTTCAGTGGGGAAATGAGATTAAATACAAGGAATTTTCCTAATCTTTCCTTGATTAAAGAAAATTACATGCATCCTACAGTACGATTATTTATAAGAATAATAATGCAGTGTCATAATAACTATAATGGGAAAAGCACAGTGAGATGTGAACCTTTCTAGATGAAAGGGTGATACTCCCTTTTTAGAAAACTCTGAAATCTTGAGTCAACTGTTTTATAAACTTCAACCAGATGCATACTGCTTCTAATCAGAATGCATTCTCAAGGCGATAATAAGCCTATAAATGTATAGTAGAACCAATCTTTTTCTCTCCTGAAATACGTTGTGACTTGCCAATAATCCACTATAATAAAAAGTGTACTGTTTTACAAATCTTTCGAACTTGAATATGATGATCTTGGGCAATTTGATCCACAGGCCCACAGACCACATCACATGCATAAGTAGCTAGATTAGTGTGCAACAAAGCCCAACCAGTTGACCACATTAATAAGGTTATAAACCTGCAAATCATGCTCTGTGTCCACTTTTTTACTGCCTTGTGCTGTTACAAAATAGTTAGCAAACCTCTCACACTGTTGGCTTTATTCGACATTGCTTGAACGTATGGCATAACCTATCTATGAAATCCTGGTTCAGTGATTTATGAAATTTCAAGGTATTGCATCCCATTGCATCCCATGTTATACTCGGTAACATTCTCTGCAGTGCCCCCTATCCTTTGACACACCTTTACCATTCCCCAGTAGGGACTCCGTCATATAAAATCTCTCTTTTTGTCATCTTGAAAAGATTATCAACTGAAGCATCTCTTTTTGTCAAATCACCAACTCTACATCATTCTGGCAAGGTAGAAAAGATAGAAACAATATTTTGCACACCAGTGTCATTGGTATGAAAAGAATAATTGAAGAAACTAAAGACAGCTTTTAACTTATCTAAAAGCTTCTAAATGCTTAACTCAATAGAAATAGACCTACAATGTATCCCGACATACTTATGAGCACTCCACCTGATGTGTAAGACAGGCCTCATACTTGAAATCCATATACAGACATGATCACATCAACTAGATAGAATGATACCAAAAGGGAGTGTAGGGATTCAAATTCTCAGCCTATGGTATGACACATCAACTAGATAGAACAACACCAAAAGGGCTTAACCAACCAGATTACAACATTGATTTTTTTTCTTTTTTTTTTACCATTAGATACAGCAACACAAGATGTCAAAACATGTAAAGCTGGTTATGTACCTTGAAGGAGCACAAAACTAGGACAATATACCTTTGAGATGTGAGTTCCCAAACTTCTGTGCACTCCACAACATTTTAAACATATGAAAACTCCAATATTTGCCGACCTGCAGATTCAGAGTCAAAGTTTTCTTAACAGTCCTAAGACAATGTATTGTGGCACATAGCATATTCTGTGTATCGAAAGTTTCTAACATGTCGTGGGCCAATTATCTCATACTATTCTTCTCTCTGGTTGTAAACTTACCTCCTCTTCTTAGCACAATTAAGTAACACTGAAGTGGTCCAGTCCACACTAAATGAATCTAATTTCAATTTGAATGTACACTGATTAAGCAGGAGTCCCAACTCCACCTCCTTTTCTATAATAATGTGATGCTTAAGGAGTATATTTGACTCTCAAACCCAAATCGCCATGGCCTCCAGAGACTGATTTACACTTTTCACATTACCAAACTATATTGCATGCTCATGAGGCACACTGGGGATAAACCTGTACGTGACTTTATTTGTCTCTCAAAACCTACATATGTGCTCACCACCTAGTTTCGGTCAAAAGGAAAAATGACATACAAATGTCAGTTACACAACATTAGCTTCAACTTCTGAAAGTAATCCAGCAACTAAATTAACAATACACACTCAGAAAAGATGACTTTCAAGAACAAGTAGATGATTGTCACAACTACAGATTCATCTATGGTATTTGCAGTAAGCTAACTAATTAAGAAGCGTACCAAAGTTCATTACTGGGTCTTGGTCAAATCACGTATATTAAAACATAAGCATAGAAAATATGAAGTCTGGAAACTTACGCCCATTTAGGATCAGGAGCACCACAATCGGCACAAAAGCGGTTATCACTCTGATTTAATAGATCCTTTATTATTCTCTTGCCTGAATGAGAGCAAAAATATCATCCAATAAATTTCGCCAGGTCAACATGTGATATCAAAAGCTACTAGTTTCCAGAAAGAGAGATATAGAAAAGAGAAAATCATGACATTTGTGTAAAAGTTGCTATTCTATTTTGTTTTTTTTTTCCTTCTCAATAATTAGAAAACTGAAATAGCAAAGAAAAGTAAGACTATGATGATAGAAATAACATGTAAAGTGACTGTAGAAACTTTTTGCATAAGGACAGTTAGTTTGACTTTTATAGTATCATCCCTCATGAACATCTAACCAAATTATCAAAGGTTCCTCTAATTCCTTCCTTCCCTGGCTCAGGAAATGGAGACAGAGAAAGAGCTTGGGGCATGAAAGACTGGCAACAATGAGTTTCTTCCATAAATAAAAGTGAAAAACAGTAAATGACACCGAGAGGTGCCAACCAATTACAAAAAAGATCCCAAGAATAATATTTACCCACATGAAAGGTATCTACTCAAGGCGTTTCTATAAATCAAAATGTTTTCCTAGCACCAAAAGAATAAACTTTCAAACCGTGTAGCTCCCACTGCAATGATCAAAGATTTCTTTCGACCACAAGCTTTTTATTCCTCCCTATCATTACTAACCAAAAATCCAAAGATGGTCAAACAAGCTCTCTCTTACTCAAAAGAACTTTCCTGCCTTGCTCCCACATCTCCCACTACTGACCATACCGTAACCCAACTTAGCCCACGCTCAAATAGTTGTTTGATCCTTTTTATTCCAAAAGCCAGGGTAAGTAGAAATCATACTTCACTCAGATGTCAAATTGGAAAGATTGGGCTTTATCATTACTCTGCAAAAGAACTTGAACTCCTCATGTTGGACTTGGCTGAGAATCTAATAATGCGTAGTATTCCAACGGTACAGTTGGTACCACAATGCTTTTGTCTTTAGCAATTCAGGGATCTAACTTTTGAAAGGTTTGGTTGCACTGTACTTGTGAAACCAAAGGTACATTATTCTAACCTCTCACCATGACAAGCGATTGATCCCAAAATTTCTTCCATCTTTATCAAATCATTGTCAAATGCTTGTTCCATAAAGTGACCATCAATTCTACTCAGAACACTGTCTCAACTGTCTTATCTGCCATACCCCTCCAAACAATGACAGAGTTACCCTTCAAATTGTCAACCCATCACTTTTGACCCAAAAATAAAATAAAATTTGTCAACCTATCACGAAAATAAATATGCTGCAAGTGCATGATTGACAATTCTAGTTCATTTAAAATTGCCTATTGAACAAAGTCACAGCTCCGAAAAGTTAATGAAGGACACTCTCTAGAAAGAAGCCAATTTGTGGGAGGAAACTGATAATGAAGGGAGAAAAAGGAAAAAACTAGCTCTATGATCTGACCCAATTAAAAAGAAAATCAAAAGAAAAAAAGTACAGATTCTTTATACACAAAGACCAGATCCTTTTGCAAACACTGAAAGTCCATCTTTTGCCACCAAATAATTCGCATTTATGATGTTCTGCTGTACCCTGAAGGCTCTGTGCTAGACTATTCGTCATAACCATAACGAGAGAACCTGTAGATGAGTTTCCCAAGCTGGACAAGCTAAGGCCAGAAAAACATGAACGAATGTTATTAGCATCAGAAGTAGCTCCAACATAGGCTCTTCAACCACCACAGAATTTTTTATGTGCTTACAACAAAAACAACCTCAGTATCTTCTGTTCATCAGATGGATTTTGAAGTCTATCTTAATAGCCAAAATTTCTGTTCTGAATTCATTGCCATATCATGATCCGAACACAATATCATTATACATGGTATTATCCATGAGCAATTTAGAGTATCCTTGAACATCTTCCCCATATGGTACATGACAAATCCTATGACAAATTTACTATTTATGAAATACCCACAATCTCTGATCATGTTGGGAAGTACGCTCATCTAGAAATCAAGCTAGAAGCCATATACAAAAGAGACGCTGTGATGTACCGTGAGTACCTGAGGCGGGTCTGCCAAGTTCGTACGCACGATTACTCATTCTTCAAGGAGGGACCGGTAACCATCCAACAAATTCTGTCTTCATCACATATTGCAAGAAAACAACGAAAACAACGGCACGGTTCAGCACAACAAACTTTCAGTTCGCATTTGAACAGCACGGAAAGGGGACTAACTGTTAAAAATAAACTGACAAGCTCAAAATCCAAACACCAAACAAAAGTCAAGAACCGCAGAGAAAGATGGGAGCAATTCAAGAGACGGAATCCCAGAGAGGAACGAGCGGTCATCCGAACAACACAGGCACGCAACGGAGCATTCGGAAATGACCCAAGTAAATATCAAGAAATGGGTTCCGCAAATCATCTCCTTTCACACAAGCCCATCATTCGCAGGCGAACGGAGAACGACGAGGGCGGGGAGGAACGGGAAAATGGGAACACGCTGCCGCGATCACAAAGCATGCAGCAATCGGGTCAAAACCACGCGAAGGGAACGAAGGAAAAATCCGCTTCTCGGAAACATCGATTCACATTGTAAAAAACGACAGAACCATTTAATCACGGACGAAGCGAGGGAACGAGGAGATGGTCGAAACAGCGAACCCACCTGCGAATCGAAACGAATGTACAAGCTTTTCAAACCTCCGAATCCTCGAAGAAGAAGAAGGAGAATCGCGGAAGGATTATGTACAAAGAATTTGACAGGATTATGAACAGATACGAGGATCGGAGAGAGGAGGAGAGAGAGAGAGAGAGGGATGAGAGAATGAGAACAGCGCAGCATGAAAGAATTTGAAGGATGGGGTGGGACAAACAAAGCCGGCGTTGAATTGAAATATTATAATATTGTACATATATATATATATATATATATGTATATATATATATGTATGTATAATACACAGATATAAATTTATAGATAATGAAATAGTTTTTCTTTTAACGGTTTTGTGTGATGGAGAACACTTGCTCAAATGAACTTATAAATGTAAATTTTGGAGCGATGATTTTCATACGACGAATACATCACGAGACAGCGATACATTAATTAACCCGGTCCATGCATAAGCATCTCACATTCAATTTTGTCGTGGGCTAGAAACTAAGTGGTAGACTAAATGTATGAAGGAACACGTTAATTATGAGTGCTTTAAAAAAAAGTCAAAGTATTTGGATAAGATTAAATTCAAATTTTCATAAGAAAGAGATTCAAATTTCCTCGCAAATAAGAAAATTCTAAAGAAAAAGAAGAAAGGAAACAGATATATTATCTATAGATAAAAAAGGGCATTTTGCTAAAAGGTGTCTTCGAGATAGCTAAGAAAGATAAGCATATCAAAATGATTCGAAGCTTAAGAAGATGACATATATCGAATGCAAAAAAAAATAAAAATAAAAATATATATATCCTAAAGGTGGGTCCTATCAATAAGGTCGGTAAAAGGCAAGTCAGCATTTTTCTTTATTATATATAGTGGAATATCCTTTGAGCATGTACTTGGCACTTTCGTTCCATTCCGCAGCCCCCACGAAGCAACTCGAGATTCGCAAGGCACGTGCGTGTTCACATTTGCTGACAAGGACAAGGCCCGGAGTCGCTTAACCAAAACCAACCGTTTTCTCGCAGGAATAATTTCATCTTTGACCAATCTAACATATGACACTTGGGACCGGTTGGAATCACTTTCTTTTTTTTTTTTTGTAATATCACAATAAATCCCAAACCGTTACATATACAACAAATTCATCCAAAATAAAATTTTCGATTACAAATAATTTAGAATCGATACACCTATGATAAATCATAAATTGTTACATTTTGTGACAAACATGCCATCGGTTAATTTTTGTTAAATTGGTGAACCTGTGAAAAACAAAAGATAGAATTCTAAATTGATAAATCTGTTTATCATCAAACTCAACAATTTGACATTAAAATTTAACGTAAACTAACGCAAGGTAAATTTATCACAAATATATCAATTTGGGATTTTTGGTGATCAAAAATTAATTTGAGATAAATTTATTAAAGATTTAGTAATTTAAGGTTTTTCATAATATTGGTTTTTTTTTTCTAAAGTTGTCGAGGTGGTATTCAAATGGGCTTTCAATTCAGAATCAATCTTCAACGAGTTGGTCTTCAATCAGTCATAGTAGTTAAGATTTACAGCTTGACGAATTAAGTTCTTGATATTTTGTCATCAATCAATCAATTCCATTAAAGTTTTGATTTGGTCAACCCAAGAAGAAGAAGAAGAAGGTACATCATGTAGGTTTCCATCTTATCTCACGTGATTCGTCTCGATCTCTCTCCATTTCTTGTGGGCTAACGCAACGATAGATCACTTTCTCGATAAAAAGACAGGGTCCCTTTAATTATTGCACCTTGATATTTTGTTTTGTGGTGATTTTAATATGCTCGATTGGGAAGTTTAAGACCGATTTGGTAATTTTGGAGAGAGAGAATGTTTGAATTAGGGCTTTTCTAGATATATAAAATTGTGCCAATTCTGCATGACGACAGATGAAAATTATAGTGTTTTGTTCAAGCTTTTTGTATTTCTATATGTCGCTTTTATAAGATGAAATGCCTAATTTTATCGAAATAAAGAAGTAAGAAAAAGAAAAGGGAAACAGAGTATATTCGACTGTACGTTTAATCCGAAATCCCTTTCCATCTCACTTTTAAACTTTCCAAAATATCCTTGCGTTGTCTATGCTTTCTGTTAAAGAGGAATGATCACCTTTTTATTCTCCACTTTAATTTATTTCTCATAAAAAAAACTTCTTCAAAGCTAAAATTATAAAACGTCAAAAAAACACAGAAAACTTCACATTGCTTTATAAAAATTACTATGCAACAACTAATAAAGGACAACCCATTCAAACTTAGGGTTCGTTTGTTTCGCGAAACATGATTGGTTTTAGAAAACGTTACTTTGAAAATGATTACTTGTATCTCTTAAAAAAATGAATAATATCTTCATTGTTCACGAATATGTTTATACATAAATTGATGTCAATAATAAAAAGGAAAAAGTCACCAAAAAAAAACTCTGAATCATGCCCATGGTAACACATTTACTCCAATCTTTTTTTTGAGACACTGAAAATCTCACGTTTATACCCATGTCACACATTTACCCCAAATTATTTTTTTGTGACATAGAAAACCTAAACTTGTATTTTTATGATATATTTATCCTAAATTTTGAGGTAAATATGTCGCAATGATACAAATTTTCATATTTTTAGTGTCACAAAAAAATTGGGGTAAATATGTCACATTGGACATAGTTTAGAGTTTTTTTATAGCTTTTTCTCATAATAAAAATATATTTTATTGATTAATTATTTCAAATGATGCAAATAATTATTTTTAGGAAAAATATTCAAATCATTTTTCCGTGAAACAAACGCGCCCTCGTTCATAAAAAGAACTAGCTCGCCCCACATGTTGATTTGGTTAACACATTCGAAAATAGCATACCTAGCTAATGTAATCCCCGAGGGCCAAGGCATGCTTGTTAATCCTTTGTTCAATAATCATGTCACTGATGTGCAAAAGATCACTTTTCGTTAGTAGTTTTATGAAAATGATTTAGCATAGCACTCAATAACATGTCTTTCCAACGGTGAAATTATAAGCAACAAGACCAGATTAGATGTCCACCCTCCACAAATGAGCGATGGGAAATGCATATATTTTCGAATCTTTTATGCTTATTAAAGATTAGCTTCGAGTGGTTTCTAAAGGGAGGTTTTATGGACCCACGGTTTTGCCTCCCACACATGTTGGACTCCACGTCTCAAACCCACCAGCTAATTCGGGAGAGACACATCGGAAGTCCTAAACCTCCTTTATAAAATGCAATTAAGAGCTTAATCTTTGAATTGCTTCAATCAAAATCATATCAAAATCATTTTCAAAAAGTACCATCAAATACTTTCCATGAATAGTACTTAAATTGCATACCCAACACCCAAAGATCGCCTAAATTTAGAACTTAATTGCATATTTTTAGGAATGAAAACTTAATTAAATCAATCAAAAAATTCATTACTTGTGATGTGATCTTTTCTAATAATTTTCTAATAGTTCCTCATTTTTGCATTGCTTAAATCAAATTGTAATCCTTTTCAAAAACTACAATCAAGTTCTTAAAGTGTACATTTCAATATAAGTTTGCATTTTAAAAAATAAAAATTAAGGACTTAATTAAATTAATTTAAAAGATTCATTACTTGTGGTGTGATCTTTTCTTAATTAAATTAATTTAAAAGATTCATTACTTGTGGTGTAATCTTTTCTAATATTTTTCTAATAGTTTTAAATTTTTGAATTGCTTTAATCAAGTAGTGATCCTTTTCAAAAGTACAATCAATTCCTTTTTAGGGTAAAAGTCATAAAGAAAAACCCCAATTTTTTCCAATTAAGACACATTTACCCAAATTTATACAATGTATATTTACCTCAAACTTCTTCTTCGACACTAAAAACTCTAAACTTGCATCTAGGTGACACATTTACTCCAAAATTTTGGTGTCATAGAAAAAGTTTTGGCTTTTTGGTGTCACCGAAATTTTTTTTGAAATAAATATATCACATAAAAAAATTTGAGATTTTTGTGTCACAAAAAAAATTAAAGTAAATATGTTATACATGTATAAGTTTGGGGTTTTCGGTGTCACAAAAAAAATTGAGACAAATGTGTCATAGTGAGTAAAGTTTGAGATTTTTGGTTGCTTTTCCCCTCATTTTCATGAACATTCTATGAAATTGCATATCCGACACTCAAAATAATTGCATTTTCATCACAAATTTAGGACTTAATTGCATTTTTTTAAAAGGACTCAATTAAATACTTTAAAAGATTCATGACTTGTGGTGCGATTAGTCCCTCAACTTATGATGTTTTTCTAACGTGGTCCATACATTTAGGAGTTGCCATGTCCCTCCCTTCACCGATTCCGACCAATTGAAATTGAGGCTTCCAATGATGCTATTGAAATAAACCTTCACACTAATGCACCACTATAAAGTAGTGGTCCACTATGTGATCAACAAGATCAGACATTTCAAATGCAAAACCAAAAGACTAAAGGAAGAAACAAGAGGAGGGCATCTATCCCAACCATAATGTCAACTTTCATGAAATCTGAAACGCCTTCAACTAGGGTCATTAAGAAGCATTTGATGATTCCCATTTCAAGAGCCATATTAAGCAAAAATCTAAAAAGGCATCCAGGTTTATTGGCCTCTGGGCCAATAGTCAAATTGAATGGATTTGAATAACCAATAAGCTCCTAAGTGGAACTGAGGCATCCCAATGCAGAGTGATATTCCAAGCAAAGAGAGGCTCCATCGGTGAAACTTCCACCGTCGACGCCACTTGGGTGCATCTAGAAGATCGAGGAGAAAGCAAGATAACTTCACTCCCGCATAGCATAGTAGGAAAAACATGGTTATCTTTGGTGTGATTGGATCCAGATTCCCAAATATGACACAACCTATACAGAGGAATGCAGTAAAAAGTGTAGCAATGTGGGGTTCACTCCCATCTGCAACCTTAAAGTAATTGAGAATGGGAAGCATATCATCATTTACTATTGCTGCGAGAAGGCAAGGTGGCGCTTGTGAGGTTCTGGAGAGCTGCACCTAAAGTTGAAAGGATAATTCCAATGTACAAGAGTGCAGGAAGAGGCCAAGCAATTATAACAAGTTATGGCTGCCGAAAAAAGAATTCTACAAAGTACTCCTTGGAAAAAGAGAGAATCAGAAATTCAAGATGGTTCAAAAGCTTAGGCATTAGCATGAAAAAAAAACTAGCAATTCACTCTCCAATCTAATCTAAACTATCTATGACCAAATTTAAAAAGAAAAAAAAAAAAGAAGATCAAAAGCTAGCTGCCAGTCAATAACTTTTCTCCAATTGCTAGAGTACCAAAAGTGAAAACAGTTTGAATATTTATTCTTACCATTTACCACCAAAAAAAAAAAAAAGTGAAAACAAAAATTAGACATAGAGTGTGTTTGGTTTAGCATTTTGAAAACTTATTGGGGGTAATGTAAGGCAGTTTACTCTAAGGCTACGTTTGGTCGTCCGGATTTCTAATCAGGATATGATAGGATATGAAATCCTGGGATTTTTTTATATACCGTCTAGTGTTTGGTGAATCGCAGTATTAAAGTCGGATATGTTCACATTATGTACATTTTTTTTTTATATAAACGACATATTATTATAAATGAACCTAAATGTTCATAAATAAAGACGGTGAAAATATCTTATAACATTATTCCTTAATTTATTTATTATTATTTTTCTCTTTTTTTATATAATTTTCATTATTATTTCTTTTCCCCTTTCATCATTCTTTAATAAAAATTTATCAAATAGTAAACTTGTACTAACATACCTAAAATACAAAAATACCTAAATATATATAATAAATATAAATATTTAATTTATAGGTTGAATGTTTATTATAAAATATAATTAAAATTGAATATAGAAATTAAAATAAGATTAATTAAAAATAAATTTTTATTTTCTTAAATTAAAATTCAAATATTATTTATATTGAAATAAATTTCAATTTTTTTAATTTAATAAGTTTGTATTCAAGAAAATAACTTTCCTTTTATGGACATTAGAAATCCTATCCACCTTTATCCCACCTCCCCCATGGGATAATTTTATCCTGTCTATATCCCCCTTATATCCGACTTTATCCTATCCCGAGTGAGCACCAAACGTAGGATAGGATAAATTATATCCTATCCCGAATTTTATCCCGACTGCCAAACGCAGCCTAAAGGATTTTGAGCAATTGCAAATGCCATTTGATAAATTACGCTTTGAGACAAAATAAAAAATTTGAAGAATTAATGGGAGCAGTTTTGGAAGGAAAAAAAATGATTTTAAGCATTTGGCGGCCAATGTTGAAAGCCCAATGCTAGTCCTCACTAGCATCGAGCTTTCGGCCTTTCTAATAATAGCTTTTCATTTGAAGGCTCATTCAAAATAGTTATCAAACAGTCCAGTATTTCTTAATGCCTTTGGAGGCCGAAAGTCCTTTGGAAATACTGAGCAAAAAGCACCAATAGGGTAAGAGTTGCAGCAAGTGTACCAATGGGTATTGACCATTGTGTATCTGCGGATTTCAAAGAAGAAACATGGTTTCTTCGGTCTCTTACTGCTTGTCATACTTACAGAGGACATGTCACATAACAGGGCCTACAACAGCAAGAAAATAGAAGCAGAAATAGGAACAGCTTTCCTACTTCCTAATTCCAGTGATTTCCATCCTAATTCTGAGGATTCAGAATAAAAGGAAATAAATTAAATGGAAACAAATTAATTTCCTATCCCAAGATTTTTTTCCTAATTCTTCGACAACCCCCTCAAGGAGGTTGATCGATATGAACCAGCCATAATTCCAGCAACAGCAGGATAGAAAAAGACCAACCAGTCCACTGTAAAAAATAGTGAAAATGCCGATAGTTAGAAAAATCAGCAGGCATTCCTCCTCCACATCAGAAAACACCTAGCATGCCCGAGAATGAACATATATGGGATGACAAAACTGAAATTGTGAGATCCACCGCAATAGTATGGAAAAAGAAAACCTTCATGTCAGTGAAGACATTATTTTCTCTTTTTCATAAGCTCATAGAAAGCAGTATGCTTTCTTGCAGGAGCTTCTAATCAGATATCGGTTCAACAAAGGACAGCTTTCAGTTGATTGGACAACAGTCAATGGTTAATGCAGAAGGAGGGTGGGAGTAGATAGAGCATTGCACTACCACAGACCATCCAAATCATGTTCTAATATCATAGCTGAAACAAACAGATGACTCTAAAGAAGTTATATAAATCGAGACCTCGAAATAAGATGAGCATTCTAAAAGCTCCAGAAAATTTCGCTCAATTGATTGTTCATGGTAGATGCGAGGTAATGAATATGTTTACAGGATATATTCAATTTGACATTCCTTAATGTCGTGAAGCAGCTTTGGACTTCAGGCGAAAGCTGCTGGACACCTATTTTTGGACTTTTGAGCTTTAAAAAGCCAGGATTGAAGCTCAAAGAGCTTTAGAATAATTTAGGAAACGCTAAAACTTTCTATCTAAAGACTTTCAAATTCTAAAACTACTTTTCGATGTTTTACCAAACTCATCCCTAGTGTTGGTAGAAGAAATTAAAACCCAAGTAGCAATCAGAAATTCAAACTTTAGAGAGTATGACGTGTGAGTCCATATCACACTAATGGCTATGGAGTTGTCCTCGGTTTTAATCTCGTCTGCTAGAGTTCAAATGCCAAGAGTGGCTGTGAAAGATGGTTTTACACTCCTCTGACCTCCGATCTCAGAAGAACCGACTCGTTTAGGTTAAGTGCTAATATTCATAGCAGAAGCTATTGCAACATAGGCTCTTCAACCACTGTAGAATTTCAATGTGCTTACAACAAAACAACTTCAGTAACTTCTGTGCACCCAATGGATTTTCAAATATATCTTAATAGCCAAAGTTTCCATTCTAAACTCATTTCCTCATCGTGATCTGAACGCGATGTCGCTATATATGGTATTATCCATCCCCACACTGTACATAATATATTAATTGCAAAATTACAAACATTTGAAATTTCCACAATCTCTGATCATGTTCAAAGGTATGCTCATCTAGAAATCGTGCTAGAAGCCATAAAGAAAGACACTATAATGTACTACGAGGACCTGAGGCAGGTCGGCCAAGTTCATATGCACAGTTACTCATTGCTCAATGAGGGACCGGCAACCATTTGGCAAATTCTATCTTCACCTCATGTTGCGAGAAAACAACCAAAACAAAGGCGTGGTTTAGCACAACTTTCAGTTCATATTTGAACAGCACCCAAAAGGCACAAACTGGAAAAATCCCCCATAGTTGAGCAGGCTACTATTCAACTATAAGAACACTACAAACTACCAAATTAACTTATCAGCCCAAAATCCAAACCCAAAATTAGAAAAGTTAAGAATCACAAAGAAAGATGGGAGCAATTCAAGAGAAAATCCCATAGAGTAATGAGTGATCATCCTAATATAGGAAAATTATCTTCTTCCCTACAGCCAGTCTTTCACAGCAAATTCTTATTTGGAAAATAATTATTATCATTCAACATCTTGAAATTGCATTCAGGCTTGGAAGATATCATCAATCACCATATTCCCCTAAGAGAGAGTTCATTGTCAAAATGAACTTAACTCGTGGAAAGGGTTTGTTGAATATGCCAGAAGAGAACTCGCTATTTGGAAAAGGGCTTCTCACATACTCTTAAGAAAAAAACCATTTTATCCCATCCGTTAATGTGGGAAATGAATCTAATCACACGGTATAACTCATACTATCAATGTGGAAGGTTTTGAAAATCATTCGGAATAAGTACACATTGACCAATCCAAGAAATCTTTTAAAGGATCGAAATGTGGGCTAGGTCACGGTTTCAACAATGAATAAGTCTCATAGCGTAAGAAACAAATAATCATCGATTACCTCTACCGGGTTTACAAGTCAAGAAATCTTAAAATGAGATACGATAACCTTGCTCCCACTTCTCTGCGCGTTAGCTTTGAATGTGAAACCCATATGTCAGCCCAAACAATCCCTATCTGAAGAGACTTAATTTAGGGATGTAATGTAGGCTTGGTGTCGTGGTTAACAAATAAAAGGCTTAATAGGCTAAAAACTACATCCAGGAGGGTTTTGGAGTCGGCCATCATCCGAGCATCTTTACCAACTTCCTTCAAAGATCCTTCCATGGTCCCAAGAATCCTCATGTCTTGCTCTGCTTGCTTTTATTTTTACTACTATTTTGAACAACTCCATGATGGTGTCAGTTAAAAACTTCCTAACACTAACAATGTTTGTCAAAGGCAAATGCCGAGAGAAAGCCTTGCCTAATAATCTCTTTCCGCTCAAATTAGGTTCTGTGTCATGTGGTCAGATATCGTTCGGACCAGCTTCGTACATCTTGACTAGTCTAACTTTCGGTTCAATCTTACGAGTGCACTCTTCTACATCGACCGGTGCTGAAGTACTCCCTCAGAAGAAAAACCTTTCTAGGCGATGAATCAAGCGAAGCTGGATAAATATAACTCAACCATCATTTTCTTCCTCCTAGTTCACACCAAATAAATAAATAAATAAATAAATAAATAAATAAATAAATAAAATAAAATAAAAATCACAGCACCATCATGTAGACATGAACTTTAGAAACTTTGGAAAAAAGAAGAAGAGAGAATTAACCTACCAGACGGCAAATAAGGCCTTTTTAACTTTTGGCCATAATGAAAATAACAATGATGATTTGGGTTTATTATTCGATGATACAGATCTGTCTCTAAATACTCGGTGTTCTTGGTCAAATCCTAATCAATCGGGTAACAGATGGTAGATGACACCACTAACCAGTAATCAACAGAACCAACGCAGCTGAATTAATCCGTCATGCGAGGGCGGAGAGACTCCAGCTCTAGTAGACTTCGACATGCCACTGCTTGTTCTTCTTAAGCTGCGACAGCTTCTCTTCCCAGCTCTCGCCCCCTCTCCACCGCGACTCTCTTCAGGGTGTCCTGGATACCCGGCATCATTCCTTTCAGCCCACAGAAGTAAATATGAGCCCCTTCGTCCAGCAGCTTGAAGATCTCATCACTGTACTCCTCGATCTTGTCCTGGACGTACATCTTGCCCCCCTTCTTGTTATTCTGCTCCCTGCTGAGTGCTGTGTCATACCGGAAGTTGTCTGGATAATCTCGGAGGTACTTGGAGAACTCGTCGTCATAGAGCAGGCTGTCTGAGTTGGCAACACCAAGGAAGAGCCAGGCAAGGCCCCCAAACTTGTACGTGGGGACAGATTCCATGAACATGCGCCGAAGGTAGCCTCGGAATGGGGCAATGCCAGTACCGGTCGCGATCATTATGTGAGTGGCGTTTGGGTTGTCTTCAGGCAAAAGCATGATCTTCCCAGAAGGGCCTGCAAAAGATACAATTATCATATTCAAGCTCTCTTTCAGTATCAGACATGCATGATGGTTGAGCTCCTAGTAGGCCTGGCATTATAAATGAGATATACCAAAAGTAACCCAGGAAATTAACTTAACAAATGCAAGGTAGGCATAATTTGGACCATAAAAATTTGTTCGAACTGTCTTTGACTATCAAATTGGGCAAACAAAAAGTATAGTCTCTATTTGAGTAAATCTCAAACTATCTTCGAGGAGGGAATTGAAGCTATTTCAAAAGGTCTGGGCAAGATACTTTCCATAGTATATTACTAGTACAATACTTCACGTAAAAAGAAAGTAAAGGGAAAGGTTTGAGAGTGATGAACTATATTGAGCTTCTGAAAATGCAAAACATCAATATCTGTCCTCTGTCTCATACTTGCAGTCTTCCAGAGTGCATTATCGAGGATTTCCACAGACAAGTGTTACTCGGTGGCGGATGGTGCCACATTTGGTCTCCCATTCTCGCGAACTAGAGTCCAAGACCAACAGCTCTCATACTAAAGAAATACTTTTAATTGAGCTCATATTTGCTAATACTTTCACAAACCAGTCACAAGTCTAATTGAATCATTCTACAAGTATCCATAAGAATTTTTTTTTTTTTTTGGAATACCATCCAAGCTCAAGCAGAAATGGTAGATTGATTCTAGCACCAATCTGAAGGAGCCCTTCGTCAATCTGAAAGACCCAATACAATTAACAGTTAAAACACAACTCTTAGAGGGAATTCTGCGTGAACTTTGGCTCTTGACCTTAGTCAGTAGTGAAGCATTCTTTAAGCACTTCCATGTTATTGATGAAGAACTGCACATATAGCCAAACAGGTGGAAGGCCAGCATCCCGGGCTTCATTAAAGACAGATGATTGTTATCCTATTTGGGCATACACATATATGTACAAACTGCAAGACATCAGGATAATTTCTTGCAACTACCAATTCTTGGCCGATTAACTGGAAAAAGAATTTGTATTCAACCCTTCATTTAGTGATCATTAGACATTTAATCCAACGAGGGCACTCCAGATGAACAAACCAGGAAAAATAGTCAGCAATACCTGTGATTTTAACTTTATCTCCAGGCTTTGCATTGCAAAGGAAGTTGCTGCACACTCCGCTTTTAGAAGGATCCTCCTTTCCTGTCTCAGGATCATAATAGAGAGCTCGGCGGACACACAAGCTGGCCGTTCTACCATCAAAAGAATCTCCATACCTGGTAGATGCAATCGAGTAAAGACGAACGTTGTGAGGGTTCCCTGGTTTCTTTGGATTTTCACCCTGCAAAGCCACATGAAGACAATGATTATGGAAAGGAAAGTCTTCTTGCTTTTGCTCAAATCATCAGTTACTCAAACCGCTCTTACACATTCGACTAATTGCAACACAAACTAGAAAGCCAAAGTGGAAAAGATAAGGATTACGGCTTCATGACTAGCAACTTACAGGAGGAATTACACCATAGCTCTGTCCTTCCCAATAGGGGACATTACCGCCGTGATCAATAACAACATGACAAACCTCACCAGGCGCTTTTGGGCCTACAAGCCTCTCAACAGACGCAATGGTTGCTGTATAAGGCTCCTTTGGCTTGAATGTATTTAATGGGGGCTCTTTGGCATCCTCAAGTTGCAATGGAGAGACAGCAACTTTTGGTGAATTTGCTTGCTGTACTGACATGCATATTGTATACCCTTTTTTGGATCTTGCATTCTTGGTACTCAAGTCCAATGTCAATACAGGTGCCCGTAATGTACCACAGAAACTGAGAGTATGTGCCTGCAATCCATTAAAAACTGGTTAGCTTAACGGAGTAACTAAATTTACACAATGGGCAGAACAGAATGCTGCTACAAACTTTAGTATAGAAATAAGAATTTCATAAGAAAATTTTCGAATTGTTCAGTAACCAGTGGGATATAAACCAAGAAAGGAAAAAGAGAACTCAGCCAAAAATTTGAAGTGACTCTTATATGCTTCATCATATTTAGGTGTACGTCACTATTCTTAGAAGCAAAAAAGCAACTGAATGCATGCCCTATGCTTCACCTTACTCGTAAATAAACCAAAGAGAATGCCATATGGCCATCTGGTAACCTCTGTATTAAAACTCCTTATTGGCTGCTGCTCAGTTTGCATTTGGATCAAATCCAGCACTGTAGACTCCATTTTTCAGTTTGACGTGTATAGCAATTCAACTAGATCCAAAATACTACTCTGTACAAGCTCAGAAAAAAAATTTCACTCGTGTTCACAACGAGATTGCTTTGAACACAACAGATAAGAGTTGTGGTAGGTGTCCTCTATGTACAATTAGACAAAAGAGGATGGATACGTCATAAAATATTATTAACGTGACTTGAAGTATGTTTGCTTTTTCCAGTTTTCCATTTTCAATTCTCAGTGAAACAAAGCGTGGGAATATTTTCTCCAATTACAATGACAAGAAGAGAGAAATTTCATGAAAATTTTTCAGATATTCTTATTTTGAACCATAAGTGGTGCAAAACAAGTATGAAATTACACAATATGCCTACTTAAGACATTCACCATAGACATTTCCAGAAGAGTTTTCATGAAAACTCCTACGACAAAACAGAAGGCAGGAGAACAACTCCCCCACCATACACTACCTTCATTATCTAAAACTTTCCTTTTCTAATTTTCCTTGTACCATCCTTTTATTTTTATTTATAAAGTTAATAGAACTGACATAGTACTCCAGCTATAAATAATATTTGTAAACTGTTCATATTTCATGACCTCTACTTGGGTATATTTTCTAATTTATACTCTGCAAATATTCTCTTTCTACCCATTAACTCTGTCATCTTCTAGACACTGGATAGAAAGGTTGTATTATAAGATGACCACTCCTCTGCCACTATTTCATTTCTTACTTTTTGACAACTGGATATTCTTCTGACATTATCACTCAAATTTTACAGAGAAGAGTCGAAAGTTTACCAGTAAAGATGATCATCTGATAAGTTCATTACTTTAGGACAAACATCAGTGACTAACTCTCGACAGATTGACACTAGACTATAGACAAGAAAATAACTGAGCATTCTTTCAAGAGATTCAATTGAAAGTAGCTTCAATCCAATCCATGACAAAATCCAGTACTTCGAAATAAATGATTTTCATATTTGTAAGATGGAGACAGCTACATGGTTAAGATCTTATCGTGCATTGCCTTCACAATGGAAACATACAGATGGCAAAGGTATGTAATGCATCCATAGCGTGTAAGTAAAAAATAATGCTCGCCAAAAAAAGAGAAACAAATGCCAATACCGATCTCAGACAATTATATGCCTATAAGAAATATCCTTCAAATAGAATCTCAACATGAAACTTACAGAAGCGACCACTTAGCAGAATCGCCATATATTGAATTTCTCCATTTTGGCAGCAACTTTATAATATATATTCTCAAGTTTAAAACTTTTCCAGGGTGACGCAACTGAGGAGTGCAACACCAAGAAGAATTTCTAGCCTCCTTGGGGACAATAGTTTCAAAAGAAGTCTGACTTTTGCCCTGATCTCGCATTATTGACAATCTAACCAAAAGCATAATGCATGGAATGCATTCATTTTACCGGCGGATGCAATTGAAACAGAGAGACCACAGACTCTTGAAAAAGAAAAGAACAAAAGAACAGCTACCTTAAACACCGATCTTCTAATGGATGAATCGCTACCAACAGGAACAGCAACAGAAACCTGCAAGAACCACTCCACCGATCAGTTTCCCACAAACCCAAAAGCACAACAAAGAGTAAAAGAATCGAACAACGGAAAAGGGTAATCAATAAAGCAAGAAAACGTTAAAGAAGCGAGAAGAATTTGTGCTAATCAGATAGAATCCGCCATCTGGGTCATTCCCAAGTCCATCCCCACTTCCGTTTTCAAGAACCTCCCCTCACTTTTCTGTCGACCCCCCAACGGAAAAACCAAGACCGATCAACATCGAATGTAATCACATAGAACCCGCCATCCGGGTCATTCCCAAGTCCATCCCCACTTCCGTTTCAAGAACCTCTCCTCACTTTTCTCTCGACCCCACAACGGAAAAGCCGAAAGACCGATCAAGATCGAATGTACCCACCTGAGATACAGCCGAGTGCGCCATTGGGTGGATCGAGCGCGGCGGAATCGACTACGGTGGGGTATGCAAGAAACTACGAGCTGACAAAGAACATGCGATCTTGTTTAAGTAGGGACCGGACAGTGATCCCTTGGAGAGCGGCAAGAGACAAGTTGGGGTTTTGGATTTTGGCTCCTCAAGAACACCGCCGGTCTCAATTGGCTCTCCAATCTCTGTTGCTGAGTCTCTGCCTTTTCCTTCAGATGGCCCCTAAAATAAATGCATGTACCTTAATTAATTTACTATTATAATAAAAAAAAATATAATAAGATTGCTTATATTTTTTTTTTATCTAAAACTATTATAATAAGCTTGCTTTATATTTTTATCTTCGGTTACTATAAGGAAAACCGACTGGTATATTATTGATGAATTCATCAGAGAGACTGATAGTTTCTGTTAAATTTCTAAATTTGATGACATGTGATAGTTGATTAGTGTGCTAATTTAGGATTTTACTTTTTATATATTACAATTGTACAATTTTGTGATTTTTTGTGATAATAATCAAATTTTATCGAAAAATATATTTATCACAAATGTATCATTTTAGAGTTATTGATAAATTTGTTAGGGATATAATAGTTTAGGTTTTTTTATAGCCATTTGCGATTTATTTATCATATATATATATTAGTTTGAGTTTTCATGATAAAAAATTAGTTTGGGGTAAATCTATCACACGTGTACCAATTTAAAGTTTTGAGGGTATTAATTATTTTATCTTTTGCTTCTATTTATTATAATTATAAGCACAAAGAGTTTGGCTAGTGATACCTTGATATTTCTCACAAATCAAATAAAAAAAAGAATTTTGTAATTTTCGATATGCAATTTCTTCATGATACGCATACTCGATAGTTTTCACATGATGTTTTCCAACGACACAAATGGATTTGGCAAAAATATCGAAAACTCATGAGTTTCTACTCCATGACCAATTACATACCTCTTTGAATTAAAGTTTGCATCCTCACTTTGAACGAAAATATACATCTATTTACAATTTTCACGTTCCTTTTTGAAAGTACCCCACTCATTTCTTGTATCTATCGAAACACAACAGTAAACAATAAAATCTCGCCGCTTCCTCAACCACCACAAATAGTCGCCTCCAGCATTAACACCAAATGACTTGCCATTGCCTTCACTTCGATAGCTAAAGAGCCTGTTTGGTAATATTTGTGCGAACAACCGATTTTTTTTTTTTTTTCAGAAACAAAAAAAGAACAGAAGTTCGTTTGATAAAGTTTTATTTCTAGAAACAAAATCCATTTTTTTATTCCGGAAAATAGATTTGGAACATAATCAATAACTAAAAAAAGTTACTTTTTGTTCTAAAAAATTAATTTCTAGAATAAGTCTATTTTTTTTTCTTTTCTCTTCGCTTTTCTTCCTTTTGGCCAGTCACCGACCTCGATCATGGTTCACAATCGACCAAATGAAGGCTAGTGACCTTCCTTGAGTGTCGCTGACCCTTAATGATGCCAAGCCTCGGTATGGCCGGGTGAGGCTATTTGGCAAGGCCGAGCCTCGCCAGTAGATGAGTGAGCTCGACCTCACCAGATCTACCCAAGGCTCAACCTCACCAACCGATGCAAGGCTAGGCCTCGTCAGGCCACCGTGAGGCTTAGCCTTGTAGGTGGCCAGTGAGCCTTCGGTGAGCTCGCCCACCTTGCCCGGTTAGTTGCTAATCACTCTTGTGACCAAAGAATTGGCGACAAAAGAAGGAGGAAGAAGAAGAGAAAATAAAAAAGAGAAAAATAAGCAAAACATGATAAAAGTATTAAAAAATTAATAGAAATTTTTTTTTAAAGAATTCTACCAAACATATTTCTATTTCAGGAATAGAAATTTTGAATAGTTATTAAATGTTTTCAAAATTCAAATTTTGTCCCAGAACAAAAAAAAAAAATATTTATGAGCAAAAATTGTTCCAAAGTAGATTTTGGTAAGATTGCGAATGGTTACCAAACATGCCTAAGCTGTCGATTGAGGAAACTTTACAACTTGTAATGCACTAATTTCTTGTGTTTTGAATAACTTATCCTTTTTAAGAATTATTTCGTATGAGATGTGTTTAGCCAATGTTCTTAAGTACTTACTAGCATGTGAATTCATAATAAGAACTGCTTTCCTGATAAAATAAAGTGACAAAAGCCAACATACATCAATTTTTCTTAATTACATCGTCCCTATAATCTGCATAGCGAGGCGGCTTATCATCCCTCCAGACGAATCTAGCCAGTTTACAGAGCTACATAAGATAAAGTTAGTTAGGCCATTTGCATTATCGAGTCGCGGCGTGTGTTGGTAAGTTAGGGTCAAGACAAATTGGAGATTGTTAGTTCCCGTAAAACATGGTTATAGGCAGTGTTTGGAGGCGATTTTGCTACTTGGGAGCGGGGACTAGAAGGGTCTACACGAGTTATCTTGTACGCTTTTGAAAGATTCTTCGAGAAAAAACATTGACCCAAGAAAAGTAACGGAATCTAAGGAGATGTGGTGCTTGGTGGGGACTTAGGGTGAATAGCAATTGTTATTTCAAAAGCTGAAAATCCATGTGATGAACGCATGAGGTTGGCACAGTTGATTTTTAGAAGTTGTATGTTTAAATCTTATCCATTGTGTGCAAATTGCTCACAACTATTTGTATAGGTCAAAAGTTTCAATTTAAGGGCTGGTGCCTCCATCTAATAAAGAAATATAGAAAAAGGAAATCCCCATTATATGTTGTTGTTAAATTACATATAATAATCGCAGAGCACTGCGACCCATTGATGAGGGCCGGCTAATTTGCCATATAATCACAAATTCAAGCATATCATGAACAAATATTGTATCTGCTTATATCTTGGGCGTTTGTTGTCTTGTATGAAAAAACTTCGTGACTTTTAGCACGTGTAGTGAAGTTGAAATAACGGGTTCATTAATTTCAAATTTTAGGATTACTTGTAGTATGCGTAATTATGCTCAAATTGATTGTTCGACAGAGACTAAAGAGCATGAGACTCTCGTGTGATGACATCAAGAAAGGGTTAGCTGCGCCAATCGATCATTTCTGTCCTTTTACTTAGAGAAAAACGACTACAGATAAAGATTTGCATGATGAAAATCAAAATCAATTGTAAAAGATATAGGAACTCCCATAACACAAGGAACACGACACACATTTGTAATTAGTCTTTACGACCCACCAACCTTTCAACGCTTGGCAGATAGGCCTCCAACAAGTGGGAGCATCAATTTGACCTAATTCACATAAAATAATGTCGGGTCATGTGCAATCCTCTGACGTTAGCCTTTGGCACGATAATCTCCATTTGTCCCGACTTCTAATTATGCAGCGGACCGAATATTCGTTTTTTTGCTTTAGTCTAGAGGTTGTTCTTTTCGATCTACTAGCTCAATCTTAATTTTAATCTTAATCATAAAATTCGAATTGATTTTTGACCCAAAATAAATGTGGAAAATCGAGTCCAAGTGGCTGCACGAAAAGTGCTAATGAGTTCTTTCTTTGCAATAAGAAAGGTGGTTGGGTATCAAATTGGTATCAAAACCTTATTCTGCATGCGTCCTATTGCTACAAGACGGGTTTGGATCAAGGCCACAAGTTTCAATATTCTAAAGTCTCAAGACCCTCGCGATATCTCCCAAGTACACCCGGTAAGCATTCTGTTCCTTGAATATTTATGAAATCTGGTATGTCAAGATCAAATCAAATGGGGGCGGTAGAGATATAGATTAATAACTTGGTTATCACCATGCTTAAGGATTCTTGACATTCTCTAATTATCAAGATTTCTATTCTTATAATTCTAATTATTAAGAGATCTCACATTAATTCCACATCCCAAATAGTTTTAAACACGCCTAAGATTTAAATACTCCAAAATAACCCTCATTAGGACCTCATTAATGGTAAGATTGATGGAAAGAGCAAAAACATACCTTAAATATAGATCAATCGATCTAATGATTTTCATCGACCTTTCCTAAATTGTCGTTTCTTCTTTTGTCGTGTACAAGTTACCCTTATATGAGAATCATCTAAGATTCGGGTATTTTATAAGTTTAGTCGTCAGGATTCTAATTTAAAAGAATATAACTAAAGTACATTTAGTTTTTAATGTCTCTCTAAGGTTCAATGTCTAACAACTCTATGTAATTATAATTATTTAGTTTAATTTTTCTAGAGGAATTCTTTGGTTAAAGTTGTGAACTCTTTATTATAAATTTGTACATAAGATACCTCAATTGACAAAGATTACCAACAAGGTCAAACCCTTCACAAAATCCATTATAGAAATATGCTTTAGCACCGTAACTGTAAGTAAAGTGGAAGAGAGGAATGAAGTTTGTATGAAAACAATGGAAAATAACATGAGGTGGTGGAATAAAAGGTTTGTTTTGATTGGTATGGACATTTTTGTATTTTTATGACAATACATGGCTTCTGCGTCTGCATCTGCGTCTTCAATGAATAGCAACTTTTACTCTTTCCATTTGTGATTTTGATTAAATGGTTCTCTTAATATTATTTTCGTCAACTCAATACATTAGTGAATGTTACAGCCATTTAGAGTGTGAAAATAGCGTGAACCTTATTACAGTTATCATGGTTAATTATCATGAAATTTATATCATCATGAAAAAGAAATTATTATTTTGACAATTACAGTTATCGTAAATATCTTGATAATTTTTCCTATCATGACTATCAAAATAATAAAACTAGTGCAATGTGAGATCTCTGCTCTAAAACTCATGATCTGAGTCATATAATCTGATTTGATTTAACAAATTTCAGAAGGAAAATATAAGAATCTATATACGAAAATCAAATATGATATATAAAACACAAATGATTTGAAAGCGTTAAAAAAGGAGTGAAAATATTTCATATAAAGTTTTTAAAAAAAAAAATATTCCATGAGAATAGTAAAGTGATCGAGGTAATTCAACCAACTAGTTGAGGTGAATCTCTTGACTCTCTTCTAATCGAATAATATATTGGCTAGCCTCTTAATTTAGTCAAAGTCTATTCAATCTCTAAATAAGGAAAAATCATTTGACATCCAATTTCTCCTAAGAGAATAGTTGGTATGCGTTTAGAATTCCTTAGGGCAATTATGTGTCCCTCTTGGCCAGGACCTTTCGGAAGCGAAGTCCTAATCGGCCAGGCTGTTGAGCTCCGACAGCAGCAGCCTGCCTGGCCAAATAAGTCTCGGAGTGTGCTTCCGAGCAGCGGCATCGAGCAGAGGACGGGCCGACACAACTCCGGCCGGCACAACGAAAGTAGGAGCTGAAGCAGGGGACGATGAACAAGGGATTGAAGGAAAAAGGGAGCGACATCAGGAGGCTAAGGACATTCAGAGACGAGATGACAAGCGCCTAAGGAAGAAATCTTTATCGCCGGGTCTCTTTGAGCTCACTCGAGCTCGATGAATAAAGGTTTACTCGAATCTTTTAATAAAAAAGGTTGGAATGAGTTTATCACAGTAGAGTCCATCTGAAAAATGGTCCATGGTGAACTCATCTTTAACCCATTAGTAAATCAATTCAAAACCCCAAAAAAGAAAAAGAAAAAGAAAAAAAAGAGAAACGGAGAATTAGAAGTTTCCGCTTTCCACCGCCCCTTGCCATATGTCTCCACCACTGACACCATCGCCGGTGATTTTTTTCTGGGTCGGCCGTGGCTCGTCCTCGCTATCATCGAGCCTAAGCTCAGCCGGTGCGCTCGAGTGCTAGATCCCAGATCTGAGCCCGAGCAACCCCTAGATCCAACATAGATGGCTCTACTTGACCTCGAATGTTGGCCGATTTGTGTCAAGAGAGCTAGACAATGGTTGGGTCTGTCATGCAAGATGGTTGGTAATGATTATATTGCAGCATTAGCGATTTTCAGTGGAAATTTACCATACTGAAATTTCATACAAAAGTTTAAAATTAAATGGATAAAATTTTTAAAAAAAATTATGACTAAACTGATATTCATATAATATTTTTAAGACTAATTGTTTTGTGGAAAATGCGAAATTTCTAAAAACTATATTCTAGAAGTTATTTTCCAAGAAAATGATAATATTTTTTGATGTTTGCCGAAATCTAAAAAAAAATTAGAAATTATTTTCAAAATAACAATATTTGTTGACGTTTGGCTAAAATTTGAAATGAATTAGAAATTATTTTTAGTTATTTGGTATGAAAACTTTAATTTGATTTTTCTAGGGAAAATTACCAAAAAATTATGTTTACTTATTTATTTATTCTTTTTTCCTTCTTTTCTATTTATTATTATGATTTCTTTTATATTCCCTTTTTTTCCTTATTTCTCAAAAGGTCACCTACAAAGGCAATTAATCGTAGGTAAGGGACAAGCTCGCCCAAGGCCAGCAATGCTTAGGCGAGACCTCATCTTGCCAAATTTATGAGCTTGAGGCCTTGCCAAAGTAGTGAGGTTGAAGGTCGAAGCTCAAGCATTGAAGCTTGAAGCTTGAGGCCTTGTTAGATCGACGAGCTTTTGAGCTCGCCTATCTAGTGAGGTTGAGCCTTGTTGGCCTCAGGCAAGGTTAGGGTGAGACTCATCAGCCTTGGGCACGCTTGTCCCTCGCTATAGTTGTTGCCATGGTTAGTGACTGGTTGAGGAAGGAAAAAAAAGGAAAAAAGAAAAGAAAATTATATAAAGAGAAGAGGAAGGCGAAGAAGTGCACGGAGGAGAATCTGGGTCTAGGCAAAAAAAGAAGAAGAGGGAAAATAATTTAATCTTTTTGAAAAGATGAAATTATCTCCCCAATTTTTAAGGTAATTTTTCCCATTGTCCAAGAACATTTTCCTTGATTATTTTATTTATTGTGAACCAAATGCCAAAATCCGATTTTTTTTTTTTTTGAGAATTATTTTCTTGGAACAAGTGGAGCTTTGAATAATTTTTTTTCCAAGATGTAACGGGGAGAAGCACCGAGACTGGATAGATTCACTTTGCCTTTTCTCAAGACAAATTGGGATGTCATATGAGGAGAGTTGTTGAAGATCGTTCACAATTTTCCATGCAAATGCGACGACGGCCTCCCATTTACATGCAAAAGATAAGCCTACTCGAGAGAATACTATTGATAAATTTGGGAATGGTTTGTCTGATTGAAAAAGATCTATTGGACGCCACCGGCATCGATCTCAAGATGATGAAACGTGACATTGGAAGTTCTTCCTCGTGGATCTGCCGTTTCTCATTTGCTTATGAGTTTTTCTAGTGGGTTAGGCACATCATTCGGTGAAGCGTCTTGTCAAAGGGGCTACGCTGGCATGTAAACACGTTGTTTCAGCGGAACCCGCCGAACGCGTCACATCAATTGCTTTGGACTTAAATTGGGATAGTTAGACACGATTATTTTGTTGCGATATTTAACAGTGTATTTAATAACCTTTCTATTTTCAGAAATAATTTTATTTAGATTTTTTTATCATTTGAAATAATTTTTGAGTAAAAGAAGGTGTTTGGTAACTATACAAAATTTTAATTTTCGAAATAGAAAAAGAATGGAAATGCGTTTTATATGACTTATAATTTTTTTGTATTGTATAATTTCTTTTAATTTTTTACTAATTTTTTTCTTTTTCTTTTTTCTCTCCTTTTCTTCCTCCTCTAATTGGTCACCGAGTGGCAATGACCAGTTGTGGGCAGCAGTCGACGATCAGTAGCGGACCAATTAGAATAGGAAGAGGAAGAACAAAAAGAAAAAGACAAAAAAGAAAATGACTTATTTCACAAATTATTCCCAAAAAAAAAAAAACAAATCTTTTTATTCTTGATTTTATTCCAAATCCATTCTTCGGTTATTTTTCTATTCCAGAAAATAGAAAAATGAATTGATATTATCATATAGATTTCTATTTTTCTTTTTGTATTCTAAGAAACAAAAGAACAGAAAAATATAGAGATACAAACGTTAACAAACGGACTAAAATGCAGCTAAATCGTTACAAGGAGAGAGTAAATAAATGCGGAGCCGTTGGGTTTGGGCATGAGCTCGGTCCATTAAGGACCACGGGCCTGGTACGGGCCCAAGAGTGCCGGGCTTTGGTCCAATCAAAAGCCCAAAAGATAGTACCGATAGGGGAGATCCATCGGCCATCCTCCGCCCTTGATCGCAAAGAAACCCACGAGATCCGAAGGCCGAGATGCCGCTGCTGCACGCGCGCGCGCGCTCCACACGATCTTGCCCTCCCAAAGCGAGAGGTCATACCGTCGCCTCATTTTATCAGGACTCGGTGGTTTCAATTTGCAACGGTCGCTACGTGGTGGTGGTGCTCTTCCGCCACCGTACGGACATGGCCTCGCTCTCTCTCTCCGGCGCGCCGCCGTGCCTCCGCTTCGGTCCGCCGCCGTCATCTCTTCGTCAGGTACTCCTCCCTTGTTCTTCATCCCCTCCTATGTTGACCTGCGCATGTCGTGGTTCAGTGTTTTTTAGCCGTTTTTTGTGGGGGATGATTTGATGCGATGGAGGAAATGGAGCGGAGGGGAGGAGGTTCTGATCGTTTCGGGTTGGAGGATTAGGGCTTTTGACGCGTAGTGTGATTAGTTTCCACTTCGGTTCTCGATCGAACTGTGCGATGAGGAGAAGCTACTTCTCAGCTGGAGGACTCTTTTGTTTGATTTCTGGTCAATGTGCTTTGACGTCTTACAGGCTCGACCGCCTAGAAATGCACGCGGCTGGTGTTTGGATATGGGGAAATTCAGGCCGTGCTCCAGAAGGAGGTATTAATCTGTCTGTTTCGGGGGTTGCTGGCAGTCGTGTTTTCTGTTGTTTCGGCGATGCTGTGGCATGACAATGATCGAGCTTGTGCATGCGATGCGATGCAGGCTCTTTTCTCTGTCTCTGTCTCTGTCTCTGTCTCTATCTCTCTCTGGTTTGCGCAATTCTGTAAGACTTTAGGATCCTGTAATTAGTCCTGATTTCTAATTTGCTCATTTTTAGTTTCTCTATAAATGAGTCATAACTGAATTTTGAAAGACATTCGTATTAGAGCCTGCCCTGTTTGTTATCTTTGTTGGTCATCTGACCTGTTCTCTTTATTCTTAAATTCAATGTAAGGCTTCTGACCCTGAGCAAAGAACATGCGGATGTATTATTCAATTGGGCCCCTTTGTTTGTGCTTCTGTATAGATCCTCCCAAAGTTGTCACGTGGTGGTTTTAACAGAATTGTGCCAAAGATGTATTGATGATAATTGGATGAAATGGTTTCTTTGACCTTAATCTTCTCCCTGTCCAACTTGAACTCATAATTCTAAATTTTTGTTTAGGATTTTCCTTTAAGGGATTGCTCATATACTTTATAAGACTGCTCAATGTTGGACAAGCAGTATTCCACCGTCTTTTTTTAGTATTTGCTAAATGCCTTTTATAGTTTTCGTAATGCATAGTTCCCAACTCATAGTTTTGGTCTTTAGGCCTGCATGTGTTTAAATGCGGTGGGCATCTATGCATTATGCGGTTCTCATCATCTTTTTATATCTGAGAAGAATAATAATAGAGTGGCACATTTGGGTCTAATAATACAGGAGAACTTTGATATGTGCAGTCAGTAACGATGCAGAAGAAGCTTTCAAAAAGACAGTAGAAATTGACAGGTTGATAGATCTGCTGAGGCATGCAAACCCACAGGAGGTGAGTGGATGATGCCTTGCTTTTCTCTCCTAATTAGTAATTGGATTGGGTAAAAACTTTTCATTTAGGTAAGAAGTCATTGTATTCACATTGAGAGAGAGAGAGAGAGAGAGAGAGAGAGATGATGATGATGATATTGATACGACTGGTCAATAACTTTGAATGTAAATATACTTTCCTCCTGACTTTGCTTTTCAATCTTCATGCAGGTTCAGCAAATTGTTGGGGAGAACATCCTGGCCTTTAATGAGGGATTCTGGATTAGACTTGCTGCAAGAACCGATACCTGCAAGTCAGATGATGATAAAGCATGGTTCTTGGACTTGTTTGATTCTACTGTCTTAATTTTTCCTTTGTTAAATCAGTCCTTAGTATTTGTTGAGAAATGGTTTTGACATCATTTCATATCTATGCAGAAAGATTATGAGGAATTGGCTCTATCTGTGATGAGCATAGTGGACCGCCTTGTCCATAAAACTAATGTATCTTCCTCCCCTTCATTTACATGCACAAGCACATGGAAGATTCACCTTTAACACCCTTGGCTTGTCTATTGAGGGTCTTTGTTTTGTTTGTTATTGCACCTTATCTTTTATGCTTGCTTCTGCAGGAAAAGATAGAATCTTCGACTGATGTTCTCAAGGGAATTTTAAAGCCTGTTGTTGATGAAAAGGAAGAGATTTCCTGGCCTCCTAGAGACCCTGAGGTTCTTAAAGCAATGGAGGAAGTATGTGTTTATAATATTTTCTGAGTTGTTGCTTTGCTGTGGCAGTTTTAGTGCACATAAATGATCTAGACTACATTTGTAACTCATCGTTCCATGCATACAACAAAAGCTGAGCCTCATCCCAGTGAATGGAGTCAGCTCATTTTCTATACACAATGAGGATAAATTTGATTTTGTCTATTGTTCATCAGCCAGTCGCATGATTTATTTAGGATCTGTCAGGGGCTTCTACTTTTAAGTTGGTGATTAATTTGCGGAACTCGCACTTTAACTATAATTAAGCTTCAAATATTGAAGAACATTCAATTTGTAAATATTATAGTATAGAATTGTATATAATCTTCATAATATCACCACACATGGGAGGAAATTCGCTGGGAAAAGTTAGAAGTAGCTGAAAATGGCCAGTAAACATGGCCTTTACCTTGCCTTCCGTTTTTCATCAATCTCTTGACCTCCTTATAGAGTAAGAGAATTGAATTCTGGTCATGATTCATTGCTTCTCTGTGCATGAAGATATTTTTTTTCTTCTGAAGGTGAATTGTTTCTCCGGGAGCTTCATTATCATGTCATCCTATCTCATCATTGCACTCATAAGACACTTCGTGGTTTATGTTGTGATTATATGTATTGAGTAGAGTAGATTTTTCCTAGGAAGTAATGCAAATGGAGCAAGAAGGTCAACTAGATGAGGGATTCCTCTCTGAAGTTAATGCACAGTTAAGACAAGTAAGTCTCTTTGCTACTTCTATGACATCTGCTTGAAGATATTTTGGTTATAGTTGCTGTTCCTGATTATGATCTTTCGTTTATCCATTTACTCAACTATTGCTAGTTCTTCTCCTGATCATCGTCTGTCTTTTGTGGTTGATATTGATTTCTTCATTCCATGATGGCAACTCAACTCAAATGTGAGGTAGAGTGAGAAAATACGCTTGTATATATTTTCGAGGGTTGACATTTCAATTTCATCATTTATTGTTTGTGCTGATAAAATTTCATACAATGAAGATATATTTGATAATACCATCTCTGTTTTGTTTCCTTTGCAAGCAAAACTGCATGTTAATGCCAATTTCTCTTCCATGAATTTTTTTATGCATATTATTAGGTTTTTATATCTACACCATGTGCAGGCAAAAGAAGATGTAGACAAGCCCGGGCTTGTGGCTATGCTACAGAAAGTCTTGCAACTTTATGCTTCCAGAGTTCTCTCTAAGCGCAGTTATGCCAAGAGAGGTGAGTAATAGTGATCAAGTTGATAATTATTATGTTAACCTTGAAGGAGGTAGGCTATCTGAAAGGTTATAACATCAACTTCTTTTGGTGTTGACTCTCGATTAGATCTATATTTACATTCAAAGTCCAAAATCATAGAGGTAGATGTTTTGAGGAAATATTGATGTTTCAATTAGTGAGGCAATTAGTTGGGGAGACTGGGAATTTTAGACATACAATATTTGTCTCTTTTTCTGGTTCTCCATGCTCCTTCAGGATCTTTTCATATTTCTCTGACATGCCTCTAATGGGACTGATATGAAGTTGACTTTGTGATATGAACGAATTGCAGGAAATGAAGTGTTGAAGGCAGAGGAGTTCCTGGAGGTCCTTATAAAAGGTGGTTTTCACATGAATTTACTTATGTTCAGTGCTTTATTTCTGTAAATTTGCCGACTTGACTGTAATGTGTCTTCATAAAGGCGTAAGCTTACTCAATTTTTCAGTTCTTACTTGGTTACGTTTTTTCTGTGGCCGAATTATATGATATGTTTAAAGTCATGCACAATGAGATCAATCTAGGCGCAGAAAAGGTCATATAAGTTATGGTCAGAAACCTGAGCTTACCTCATACAGGCTGCAAGCCTGGTTTGAGTTTGAGGATCCTCCTTCATCTCTTTTGTCTACAAAAAAAGGTCATGCCATGTTGGGGATACGTTGTAAGCTAGCTACCTAACTGTTCAAGTTGAGTGTACCTTCTAGAATTTGTTGCAACTCCACGGACACCAGGTCCGTCTTACAAAATGTCTGATTTGAAGATGAAAACGTTGTTTCTTTTATCTTGGTAATAGTAGCTATTAAATGCAATAGTTTCATTATCTGGAGTGCATGTGATTTTCTTATTTTTTCTATGGACAGACTGGCTATACTGGGCCAAGTTTGATTGGTTAATGAGATTTAAGGGTGATTGTTGGTAAATTGATTTTTCTACGTTCAAAGCCAAGTAACAACCTATGTAAGTTGACTGTTAAGTCCTAATTTGCCTCTAGATTATTTAAAATGTGGGTTGGATGATGATGAATTTTTTGCCTTTTGGCTTTGTAAGAATTTTATGGCTGACCTCTGGTACAAGCAGTTCTGAATTTAGAGAAAGCTTGTGAAGTACACTGTTGCGGTATTGCTGTCTGGTGTTCTTCAACTATATACGTTTTGGGTCAATGAGCTGATGATTTTTTTTGTACATTCTTGCTTTGGTGCCTCAAAAATGGATGGCTCATTGAAACAGCTCCAGAGGAAGAATGGAATAAGCTATTGCTTGATGGCATGACAGTTGGTAAAGGTGATGTTTCACCAGAAGATTTATATGCAGTCATAAAGAAGCGGATAGAGCGGACTTTGATCCGAACAGTAAGTCCATTTCTTGACGTTGCCTGCCACGTATTGATGAGTCATATTTTTGTGTCACTTCTCTAGCTAGCTCTTTGATATCGCTGACATTCCATTTTCCTCTCTTACCAGGAAGGAGGTTCTTACCAGCAGAGGGTCCTCACGGAGTATCTAAAAGGCATCCAATCAAGAGCAGAGGAGATCGTACAAGTATTACAAGGAAGAATTAAATAGTTCATGTGCAGTATATATAGGTTTCTTGGGCGGTGCATCATCCGCACATGAGCATAGCTAGTCCTTGGTTCCACACAAGAAAGAAGAGTACAGCAATTCAGAGCACTCTTATTTCCTACGACGTTTCATTCACGCTCGAAAATCTGTGTGGAGCAGCCCGATTCATTTCAGATGAGAAAGTTGTGCCCTGCAGTTGCTCTTAATGGAGATTTAACTTCATTGTTTATTCACATCCATTAACTTGTAAAATATATGGAGCAGTCTCATGAAAAGCTTCGCCGAGTGAAAACTAACGATGCAGATATGTCATGGGTTCTGTGAAACTTTTCGATGAGGCAGAGCCATCACAAACTGCACAGCAAAGTTGTTTCAAATGGAAAATTTGTTTGATGCAGGTCTTATGATTGAGAAGAGAGGGAGTGGATAGAGAGCTTGTTTAGCCAAATGGTGTCCTTACACCTTGCTTACGAGAACCGCAGTTCCGGATTATAATTTCAAAGACCTGAGCGTAAATTCCGCTAAAGCTCGGTTAATCATGAGTCAAAATTTACCCTTCGAACTCCATAAGCAGCAGAGCCATGGAGACTCGAGTACGAGTACAAAAATCAACAAAAAGTTCCAACAAACTGTTACTCAACTCAGTTAATCCATCTGGCAGTAAGCACCGAGATCTCCTATGAGATTATTAACGAGATTTTGTTCCTCAACATAACTGAACACTCAAATCTAACTTTCACAAAAGAACAGTTACCTTAATAACACTATCAGTAGAAAGAGAACCTTTGAGAAATCTTTCGGAAATAGTTTAGGGTAATGTCGAGTCATGAACTGCCATCGTGGGATGGTTCTCAAGCAAAAACTTCTTGTGGGTGCCAATGATCGAACCACAAAAGATGTCATACGGCCATTGCCACTCTAGAATCCTCCTTACCTTTTAAAAATTCTCTTCAAACATAAGTGCCATTGCTTCAACCTTCAAACAGAGCCCAAATGCTCCGCATCGCCTCTCTCTCTCTCTCCCACTCTCTATCTCTAGAAGCCACCCTTTCTAGATATTTCCAGAAGATAAAGCTACCAACTTGAGCAAGGTGGCAAGTTGACAACTAAGATCCCTGTGGAGATTTCCTCCACCGACCTAGTATTAGTATAAATAGGCAGACCCTCTTACCATTTGTTTCAAGTAGAGCGAAGGGAACATCTGGTGGGAGCATCGAAAGAGTAGGTCTCCTCGTGTGAGGAGTGTGAAAGTGAGGTGTGTGGGAGTGACGTGAGAAACTTACGAGTAGGTGAGTGTATAATAAGTGTGTATATTCGCAATAGAGATTTTATAGACATAGTGAAGGTATTTTTCAATTGCTATTTGAGGTAGAGCAAGTATAAGGTTCATTCAATAGTTGTATCAGAGCAAGCGATCTCAGACCATGAACCTAGCGATAAGGAGTCATGGTACGTGACGGTAGTGGTCCAAATCATTGTACTAAGCAAGCATTCATGAACCAAAGTATGTTGGAATCCTATCTGTGCATAGTCAGATATTGTGATCGGTTGGTCAGGGATAGTGCTGGACATTCTAAGCAAGCCAGGATGACGGATGTTTAGAGGTTGATTAGTGGCGTTGAGAAGCACAACGGCTCTAATCATAATCGTTAGAGAATCCACATGCAATTTTACCTACAAGATTTATGGGATATCATTGGCGACATAGATCTTAACCCAACATGGTGAAATTGCCTGTAGATTCTCCAATAATAATGATTAGAGTCATTGTGCTTCTTGATGCTATTAACCAAGCTCAAAACATCCGTCATCCTAGCTTGCTCATAATGCCCAGCACTCTACCAAGTAAGCTTGGTCCCCGACCAACCAATCATAGTCTTTGATTGTGCATTGACACCCGAACCATTGTTATCGTATACAACGACTCTTGATTATTGGGTTCCCAGTTCTTGATGACCTACTCTCATACCACTTGTTAAGTGAGTCCTCTACTTGCCATTCATCAAAATAGCAATTGAAAAATACCTTCAATACTTTTGTAACATATTAATTGTAAAATACATGGTTATTTACAGTCACTCAGTCACTGACAAGTTTCACATTCCACAGTTATCACTCGTACACACCTCACTTTGATATACATGGACTCTCTTACATTGCTCACACCATATATATGTGACACTCTACTTATTATTAATGGGAAGACGATCTGCCTATTTACACTAATGCTAGGTCGGTAAGGGCCTGCATGGTTGCACCCTATTTATGTTCCCGGAACAGAAATTTCTGTTTTTCTGTTCACAGGGAACAAAAAGGAACAAACGCGTTTGTGTGCGTTTCTGTTTCTTTTTTTGTTCTTTTCTTTTTTTCTTATTTTTGTTCTTCTTTCTTTTGGCCGGTCGCCGGCCTCGGCCATGGCCGGCGACCGGCCGACGAGGGCCGGCGGCCTCGCCCGGCCACGGCGAGGCTCGCCGGCCCCGTCGAGGCCGACGCTCGCCGTCCCCGGCGAGGCCGAGGCTCGCCGTAGCCGGGCGAGGGTCGGCCTTGCGCCGGCCCGGGCGAGCTCGATCTCGCCCAGTTCGGCGAGGCCGAGCTCGCCCGGCGGCCGGCGAGCCTCGGCCTCGCCGCCGCGGTGGCCCGGCGAGGCCGCGCCTCGCCCGCCGCTAGGCGAGCTCGGCCCTCGCCGGCCGGTCGCCGGCCAAGGCACTCGGCCGGCGACCGGCCAAAAGAAGAAAAAAATGAAAAAGAAAAAAGAAAAAAAGAAAAAAAGAAAAAAATAGAAAAAATAAAAGAAATAAAAAAATTATCCAAATTTACCAAACATGTTTCTGTTTATTTTTTATTCCCGGAACAAGTTTACCAAACGCGTATTTTTGTTCAAAAATTGTTCCCCGGAACAGAAATATTTTTTTCTATTTCTGTTCCCTGGAACAATTTTTAAATAGAAACACAACCAAACGCGCCCTAAGTCTCCACACCTCTCATCAAGTTCTCAACTTGCCAGCTTGATTAACCTAGAGAAGGTGGCTTCTCGAGAGAGAGTCTCCGGAGAAAGGGAGAAAAACCTGGAGAGAGGAGAGGAGAGAACAATCTGGAGAAAAGGAGAGAGAAAAGCAATGTGACCTCTTCAATACTCTCCCTCACTTCGGTTAAAAGTTCAAGTTTACTGTTTTCTCAAGTAGGAAACCGGGACTGGCACGACGAACCGTCATCCCAGCCACGGTCTTTTTCCTCACGGCTTTAAAACGCGTTACACAAGTTAGAGAGACCAAGCCTTATAAACTAACCAAGACCTCCCTCTCTAGGCGATGTGGGACAAGAGATGAGGCTGTTACAAAACCCTTCTTTCCTCTTAATGTTCAGGCTCCATGACAACAGCTTCCGCAAGACACTTCCCAAATCAGCCGGTTGTTTAGAATTCAATCTTTTGGGGAGCGAATGATAATAATTCTTGTCAGAAATTGATTTTTGGTTTATATTTCTCTTATTAAATAAGTTTTTAAGCAGAAATACGCATTTGATAACGATGTAAAATGTATATTCTTGAAATAGAAATTCGTTTAATAACGATACAATTTAGCTAGATGAACAATTCTTTCATAGGATAACCATCCTAAAGTCTCTTTGTGTAGATCTTTTAATCATAAATCTAAGTGGCAATAACTTTAGCAGAACGATTTCTAATGCGCTTATCTATCTTCTAGAACTAATCAAAAGAGGACCTATCTACAAATTAACTGGCAGGGAAAAATCCAGCCTCCGCCTGGGAATCTCTCGTCTCTTTATGGTCTTCATATCGTGGATAATCTTTTAGAAGGAAGCATGCTCCCAAGAACTTGGCCAGCTCTCCAACTTGACGTTCCTTCGTCTTCGAATCAATAATCTCTCGGGCCCAGCTGCCCCTTATCAACCTATTGTTTTCAGTGGGTTCAACAACCTAAGCGGGGTTCCTCTTCAGATTTATCTCACTCTTCCAGAACTCCAAATCTTGGTGGTAATCAGCTATCCGGGCCGGTCCCCAGCTCTATGACAGACGCTGCCAAACTCATGGAAATAAACGGTGTCCTCAAAACTAATTCATGGTCAATACCACCAAAATTGGGAAGCCCTACAGAGCTTGCAGCTTCTAAGTTTCCGTTAAACCTTCTAGGAATAGAAATAGGTGATGATCCGATCTTCCTCGTGTTGGGAAATATGGCTTTGAATTGGGTAGAACAATGAAGTCGGATCTTTAAAGTAATCAAATCGGACTTTGAGGCATGATATCATTTTCTTTAATGATTTATTTATCTCACAAGGTTGCTAATGGTTACTAGCAAATATCCTCAATGATACAACAAAGTCTCAAAAATAAGAATATTAGATAACAATTCTAGTATTTCTTCAAGTTCTCTCTAGGAAGCCTTTCTAGTATTTCTCAAGGTTTTTTCTAGGAAGATGGCTGTAGTTTTTTTTAGAAAGAAGGCTCGTAAAGATAAAAATGATCACACACATGTTCTTCCAAAAACTGATATATATATATAATAGTCTTAAAATATAAACAAACGTGTCATTTTGAAAATTGCCCAGATGAATAAAGACGTTCATTCGAAAGAAGTTGAAAAAACGAAAAAGATAACCCTTCGGGAAAAGTTGCAAACTGAATGAATATTTTTTTCCAAAAGTTGTCCTGAAAAGACACAAACAAAAATTTGGAATAATTAAATAATTATTTTAAAATAAAAACATTTAAAAAATAATAATTTCCTAAAATTCTAAAAGACAAAAAAACCTTTGAATTAATAAGATAACCATAAGAAAAATAAATAAATAACAAAGGGATTAATGCTAATTAAAATGCGATCTAGCCCACACACAATCATTCATTTAGCTATACAAAAGAGCCTCTCAAATGGGTAGATGTCAATATCGATGTGGCTGCAGCGTTGAACTAATCTCCACCGCCAGTGCCACGTGACAAGAGCATACTGAGACTCGAGGATACTGGTAAATCTCTCCTGTCAAGAGCCTCTCAAATGCAGACCAGCTTAGTTACGTTGCTCCAGGTAATATTAACAGCTTTCTCTGCTTTTATTGTCGAAATATGAACATCATCCTCCTATTCCAGTATTTGGTACACTCTGTTTGCTTCCCATAATCGTATAATGCATGTACTGTTTAACAAATGGAAAATGTACCCAAGAAAAAGGAGGAAAAAAGAAATACAAAACACAAGTAGATTTGCTCAATAGATCTGGTGAAAAAGAAAGATGGAAATCTCTACTTTACAGAAGAGGAATTGACTAGTTTTAGGACTAACGTATATTGCAGAATATGGTCTATCTGAAGAAGCATCAACCGGAGGCGATATCTATAGCTACAGGATTCTCTTGCTTGTTTTGTTCGCAGGAAAGAGACCCACGGGGAGCATGTTTGTGGAAAACTTTGACCTCCGCAATTTTGTCCAAACGGCAATTCCTGATATGCTCATGCAGGTCATAGTCATAGATCCCTCGCTAAAGTTGGCAGAAGAGGGAGTTATATGACAACGGGCAACATACAGACAGAGACAACATAAGCACGTGCTTGGCTATGGTCATTCGGATCGCACCGTCCGTTCAGCTGCATCACCAGGTGAACGGATAGACATCAGTGATGTTGTCACTGAACTGGATAAGGCCAAAAACCTTTTTCCTTGGAAAGGGGGTAGTCCCTAGTAACAGAGGTAGTGACACAGAAAGCATGATAGTCTTGGAGATCCTTCTTTGTCGCAACATATCTAGAGGCCAAGAAAATGGATTTGGATAGATGCGATTATAGAGGGATCGGTGTAAAATTTTTACAGGCTTGTATGTCAATTTGGAATGATGTCAATGAAGTGCAAACATGAGGAAGTTTTCAGTGGTCTGGTTATCAATCACAGCTCACGTAACTTGATCTTTAACCCCCAAATCAAATCAAATAAAAATAAAAAGATAGAAAGAAAGACCGAACTAAATTCAGATACTGTCGCACTGCATATGTACAATTTTTACTTTCGGACCAGGAATTGAGCTGGAAATGTCAGTAGTATGATAGGTTATGACTTCAAGCTTTCGGAATCGCAGATAACACAATGATACCGACCGACATTGTTTACCTTGGTAGCTTCATAGCGAATGCAGCAAGGTTTATATAGTCAACAACAAAGTTTTAAGAAATGATTGTTGTTGGATTTTGTCTAAATATTATTATCTTATTGGTTTCAGGTTTGTGAGCAGTGAGCTCAATGGGTTGAAAAGAAAAGAAAACAAACCATTTCAGCTCTTCCAAGCTAAACAAAGCAGCCTTAAAACCAGGCACAATTGCATTCCTTCAATTGTCTAGTCACGGTTACAAAAGCATAATGCAACTCTTTCTCCCAATAAAGTTTACAGAATCAGTGCTCAGGTGGCCAAGCATCATAAGATCACGTGCATGTATTCATCGGTGTCTGGCAAAGTGGGAGAGGAAACATGGTGTACAAAAATTTATGGACAAATAATGTCAAATGAGAAAAAATCCACAGATGCCAAAGTTCATTCAATAGGAACCAGACAAGAGAGAACATAACTCCAAACAATTTACAGTTAGCAGCTGTAAACCAGGCAGTTTCAGAGTCGCATAAAAATTACAACATAGAGGATGAATGCAAAAGTTTTCTGTTGGTAATGCTTGATAGAAATGAAGAATCAAAACAAGAGTATAGCGAATGCGGTATTTCTATTTTGTGAACTTGTCCTTTGAAATTCGAAACATTGAGGGGAGAACTCCAATTGTATGTCCAATAGGTGAATCTCGCTGAAAGGAAAGAATGGTCGCCAATTCTGGATTGTAGTATTACAACTTGTGGATTAGTTTTACAGCTCTGAACTAACTTGTCAGTCGAACCTCTTCAACCTGTCAAATTCAATTCAACAAAGGAAAGGAAGTGCACAATCAAAATAAAAAAGCCAGTCTTACAATATAAAGAATTGTGACTTATCAAACATACGAAGCATGAAGATGCTTAAATAGGAGTCACAAAAATTTGCCAAAGATGCTGATGTGCAATGCAACAAATACAACATCAGGATAATACAACGCCACTTTATAACAATGATAGGTCACAGTATCCACAAAACTATCTATATGGACCAAAAAAAACCTACAAAAGTTTACAATTAACAAGCGTACAGAAGGATACAAATACAATAATCATAAGCACTTGCATCTCAATAATGAAAATTGAACGTGAAATACCCTCCGATAAACAAACATATCTTTCATTCATTTGGCTCACAACCTAACTTGCACATGCATTAGCCTCTCTTCTAGCTAAGATCCTTTCTACTGATGATTAAAAACCTCTTCAAGAAAAACATCCTGTAATATCTACTCAGTTTTCCGGTTCTCCTCACTTCTTCTCCAATTAATACATCTCCACAATTACTCTGCCAATTTACTTTTATAGCTTAGATCTATTTCACTGCTAATGACTAGTATATTTGCTATTCTTTTAGCTTAGATCAATCAGTTCTGATCTCAAGTCACCATACCAATGCCAGCATTCACATTAACAGCATCCTGCTGGTGCTCACACTTCATCTTGGCACTCCATTGCACATCCTTCTTCCTATTTTTATCCTTTTGTGATAAGGAAGCAATTATATCTGCACAGATTTTCAAAACAGGTAGGTAAACTCCAGCTATCAGCCCTCTAAACAATTCAGGGCATGCAATAAGTGCAGCTATGAATTCGCATCAATTCCCCACCTCCAACAGCATGACCAAAGCAAACACCTGGCAAGAAACTTTACAACATGTGGTCTGATTAAGACTTCTAAGATCCCCAGATAAAACTGCTTGATTTCTTGATTTCCAAATCAAGTACACACCCATTCTAGACCAAACTCCAGTTACAAATCTTCCAAAATCTCAATTACTAATCCACTTTAGCTCATGTTATACATTTATGAATACCACCTAGTGCTAAAAGCACAAACTACCAAAGCCAACTCCCTTTACCAAATATCTCTACAAGGATGGTTGCACAGGAAAAGAAGATGCACTTGACACATGGAGAATAGCACTTAAATGTCGCACAGCATTATATATAATGACATACACTAGATGAGAAATCTTTACATACATCCGATGTATGGGACCCACTACCGAGAGGGAGTACACAGCAGAATACAGAAACTTTTCACACTTAATTGGCTTAATTGGAACATTTAGCTCGAGTCATTGTCTAGCATAACATGTAGTCAGGAACTTATGCCTAGGTTCTGTAAAGTTCGACGTCATAATTAGGCAACGCATCAAATGCCAAAGCAGATAAGATCCTAACTATATATATTCATTATGCACTCGCACGACATTGGGAAAAAAAAATAAAATGAACAAGGATGACCAAAGAAACCTAAATAGCTAAGTTTTAAAAATCGGAAGGTATTGATTCTTCATGAATCTAGTTTGCAAGAAACAATCAAATATAGACCAGACAGCATATGCCTAAATAACACCTTTCCCCTGTCTTTTACAAAAGCATGCACACTCACACAACACATACAAGCACAAACACAATGGAATGGTTCTGAAAAGAGATGAGAGATTTCAGGAACGACAACCATATTTGCCAAGATCAAGTTTCCAACTCTCTTATACTATGTATAGGAGAATGAACTAATTTTAATAGCAAGTGCGGTCGCAGATTCATTAAAATTCGGTGATTTTGGAAATGAAAGCACGACCCTTTCAAGCTTTATGAGTCTGAAATTTGTAAGACTTTAATCCACAGGATTGGTGAGCTATCACAAGTAATTCTTTGATTAGGATTAATGTTGGTCCCAGTGAATAACTACCCCGATAACGTACCGATCAAATCTTTATTACTTTCCTTATTGCAATAACAACGAGACATAGTATATATGGAGAGTATTCATCAATGCAAAGACAAATTCAGGTAGAAACTTATTATGGGTTGGACTTACGATCATCCAGCTCGACTAAAAAGTACAATAGGATTGTTTCATAAAATCATCACTAGATTAATCAAGCCTCATCCCACGCGTGATTAGAAAACACAACCATAAGCTCCCCCACCGTCACGAATAAGCTTTGCACACATCATGTCATTAGTCATGCTAAACTGAATACAAAGCTAGCTCTTTTGAAACATATGCTATTTAACACTACTCCAAAAGGTGAGAAAAAGCATCACATCTTTTGCATACCCCCATAAGATCATCGAAATCTCTATGCCATAGGCTTCCAGTTCTCCCCTAGGGAAGAAGCATTCTAAACAGGACTGAGAAACGTTTAAAAGCTCTCAAGTCCTCAATGGTGTCCGATGCAGGGTAGCAGGTCATATTACTGAAGTCAACAGATTTCATATCAGAACAGTACATGAACAGAAGTCAGAAACTTCGGCATGGGCTTGGAGTATTCCGACGACAAAAGAACCCAAGAATCCACACAGACAAATCAACAAACAACACACCAACGACCAAGCGACTAAAACGATGGCAGAAAGAAAGGCATAACTCTAAAAGGGAAACCAAACAGAGGGATGCATTCAGCAATAGAAAAAAAATTCAAAACACTCCGACACAAAAGGACATGGGAGAACAAACGGAAACGGCAAATTGCACAAGCCAAAAAGATTTCACTTTTACACGCGAAACGGGTAGGTCTAGCTACACAAACCTCAAGTTCACGTTCCCAATGACAATGGGAAAGGTAGAATCCTCAGCTCTCTCTTCGTCTTCCTCCTCGTCGCACCAACTTTCCTCGGTCAACCTCTCGAGGTAACTCCCGTAGATGCGCTCGGGCACGAACCCATTGTCCTCGCCAGTCATGACGTGCCCGTGCCACTCCCACGTCCGGTAGTTCGGGTCGGACCCGTCGTAGGAGCGGACGCAGACGTAGTGCTCCCCGACGGTGATGGCCGTGCCGGAATTCGGCTTGAGCGAGTCGCCGCGGCCGGAGCAGATGGTCCTGATGATCTCCATCTCCATCCTGCGCTCCTGCTCTGCAACCCAGGCTCTGGTGCTGCTCTCCCTCCTGCGGCGATCCTCCACGGATGATGGGTCCGAGAGGGAGGACCCAGCAGAGGACTGTGCAGGAGGGTGGGTAGCTGATGCTGATGATGGGTTGCTCGGGGCTTGGGTTGGGGAAGGAGGAGGAGGGAGGGCGTCCAGGTTGAGGGCAGAGGAGGAGGAGGAGGAGGAGGAGGGAGTGTTGGTGATGGTCATGGTGAGTTTCGACCGATCAAGAAGGCTCTCTGTCACGTACCCAAAGGTTTTTGCACTTTGCAGGTTGACGCAGGACAACTTAGCGTTGCTTTTATAGCGCCAAAAAAAGGAAATCTCGGCACGAGGAGGAAACTCGTTAAGGACGACAGCTTTTGTCCTTTTGTAGTCGGATAACTCGGTTTTTCCTTTCCCGACCAGAAAAAAAAAAAAATTGGTTTTTGTCTTTCTTTATTTTTTATTATTTTTCTTCAACGTGAAAAATCAAGATTTAAGAATTCATTTGTTTCACGAAAAAAGAATAATTTAGAATGCATTTTTAAGAAATGAAACCTAATTATTTTTCTGACCTCTTACATCTAATTTTGAACCTGGTTTTGGAGATGCCAAATTATAGATGTGTCGTTCTCAATTTACTAATTTACTTACTTAAATTCAAGGAGCTTGGAAGCGAAATGAAATCAAGTTTGGGGCATTATACATGCCCTGCTCGGAAGATGGAAAGACTTTGCTCTTCAAGTATAGGAAGGGCTTCGATTATAAGCTATTTACACCAACAAATAACCTACCACTTTTAAATGGATAAACAATGGGTTTAGTCAGTTAAATGAGTTTGGTTGATTGCAATCAGCATAGTTTTCGATTTTTGGACTAGTTCATCGATGACCATAGTGTCACAGGCCGAGAGTTTCCTTGACCTCGGAACGACCCGCGGGCGCCTAGCGAGTGAAATTCACCAGGCCAGCCCTTTTTTTAGCTGTTCCACGAACGATATAGTGAATGATTCTTCATGCGAGATCCTACCACGCCTAACTTCGCTCGGGCGTCTAATCCATCGAGTAAGGCAATAGTTCTCTTTAGGCACAACAACTGGTTTCGGCTTGCTATGGCCTTGTCAGGAGAGTGGCATCAGCTCCCGATCGGTTTGTGCACGGGAGGCCTACCCCGTCTTCAGAGCTCCTAAGTAATATAATCCTTCTACCCTAGAACTCCTAGCATCAACCGTCCTGACGCCACTCCCACTGACCAGTTGTGTTCTACCCACCCCACACTCTTCACTAGATAACCCCAAGCACCACAAGTGTCACGAGTACGGGAGGATTCACGGACCGTGACAATAGCGTGTAGCTTTTCAATAGAGGTGTTAAAATAGGTCATTGACCCATTTATGGACCCATATATGTTTACATGGCTCGTTAATTGATCAAAATTATTTGCCAATGCACCTATAATGAGTTTTTTAAAAAAAAGACTGAGATATATGAGTCTTAAATGGGTCTAAGAGCACCCATTTATTAACCCATTAAAAATGAACTCATTTACAATTTCCCAATGCATCCATATTCTTTTTTTTTTCTTTTTTCTTTCTTCTTTTTTTTTCTTTATTCTTCCTTCGGTCGCCAGCACGGCGATGGCCAGCGACTGGCTAGGTGAGCCTCAAGCTCGCCGGCGTCGGGTGAGTTGAGCTCGCCGGATCTAGCGAGACTCGAACTCGCCACGATCGGCCAAAGAAGAAGAAGAAAAATAAAAATAAAAGGAAAAAGAAAAAGAAAATTGTATTTAAAAAATAAAATAAAAATAATTTTAAAAAATAAAAAAATAATTAAAATTCGATTTTTTAAAATTATTATTTTAAAAATTTTAAAAATTATTATTTTAAAATTTTTTAAAATTATCCATTAAATTTGTGTTGTATAAAACTATTTTAGCAATACTATTTTATATATATATATTTTAGTAATATAATCTTTAAAAAAAACATAGGAACAAGTTTTTTTTTTTAAATTTGGTTAAATATCAAAATATTTTATTAATATGGGTCGGGTCGGGTATGAGTTTGGTATGAATCAGGTCGGATATGGGTCGAAAAATTTATTTTAAGCATAAATGGGTCAATTTGGGTCGGACCATTAATGATCCGACCCAAATCTGACCCGACTCACTCGTTTAACAGCTCTACTTTTCGGAAACTATACCAGCTATTGATGAGCAACGAATTGTAGTTAATCAAGGAAGATTGGTGGCACTTCATGCTATCAAACAAATCGACAATTGTAAGGCACGAATATCAACATCTACGAAGAAGAATCATCAACGTTATGTGTTGACAACATGGACGAGCAGTAAAGGGGTGTGCGACGAAATTCATCGATGGAACAAATAATGACTTCGCCATTCTAAAATTATTAAGTGTTGGGAGCAAAGAGAGAACATGAGGATAAGGATATCGATTGTAGGTAAGGATACCGAATGATGGTTGAGTAACCTAATGGCCTTGGAAGTTGCAATTGTTTATAGATGGGATCGGCATGTAGATAGAGGGACTGGAATCTCGGGAGGGTGCAATTATAATTGTACATACAATAAAAACTTATAGTATGCAGTTGTAATTAGTGGATTACTTATATGGCGGTATGTAATTATGTAGGGATTCATCATCCCAGAAACATATTCCAAATGTACTTTTATCAGTTTACAGATGTTAGTCTTTTTTGTTGCCATCACTTATGATCTTTTTTGCCTTTAAATTTTCTGTTCATCATCGTTGCAACGCTGATTGAATTCCTATTTGAAATCACCACCGAACCCAACTCACAGAAAACTTAAAAATCAACTTTTGATGAAAGATTTTGCACTTGGATCCTAGAACTTTCATTTCATGCATTTAAACCCTAGAAACTTGTAATTTCAGTACCCATTCACCTAGTCCATTGTCATTAGATGGGAAAAGCTATGTGGCTTTTTTGTTATTCAATCCTACACGTCTGTAGTAGGAAAAAACCTCATAGATTTTTCCTATTCAATAAAGTCTGACATAATGATTGGAAGAACCAAAGTGGACGAGTGTGATAAGTTTTATGACTCATGTTGTAATTTTTCCAATAATTTCTAATCAATTTTTCATTGCAAGATGTTGATATGAGCACATAAGCTTGTAAAAAGCGATATTGTTCCTCCTACAAGTTGTAGAGTTCAAATGTAAAATTTGGGATGAACTATTAATATATTCGAGGCTTTGGCATGCTGAGCTGAGAACAATAACATACAAATATTTCAATCGATTTTTTTGAAGTTTAAAATATGCATCAATGGACAGTCTTTTGATAAGGATTTGGGAAGGAGAAAATAGATATTTGAAGAATTCACATTACATTTGGTATGTCATGGTAACTTATTATTAGGACATTTTTCTCGTCTCTACCAGTAAAATGATGTATAAGCATTGAGGATAGTCTTTTGAACGAAAATTTTCTAATATGGGAGCATCGTTGAAATAGGGTTTGAGAAAAAAATTATTTAAATTGACATTATACATAATTGGTGTAGCTAGTTAACAACCTACTTTTCATTAAAAAAAAACAAAATTCATTTGTCTTCTCAAATGATAAGTTTGGAAGTACATAAACAACTTGAGAGACGCCGACCTAAAATGAGATCAAAAGATACGATTTTTATTCCATTACATTCATATTTTGTTAATTTCTCTTAAGAACCGATAATGAATATAAAAAGGTTAAAGGCGACGTCTCTATATATTTCCCTTGAATACAATAGATGTAAATTCAGATATATGCTTATTTTCATGTCAAGATCAAGTTGTGTTGTCATATGGTGTTTTGGAAAGTACCATATTTTATTATGGCAAATTATTTTCAAATACATACGGATTAAATATTAAGATAATTTAAATAAAAGTAATGATAAATTACATGTGAAAGTTTTTAAAAATACAAGCTTGAAAGAAATAATTAAAGTTGAGAGCACGTGAGAGTCGGCACCCTCCTTTTTATTTGGTCCACAAACTGTTGACCCACCAATACCGTGAAATTGTTTTTCTTGCTTCAGCTCATGAGTTGCGCTCTCCTACTCTAATTCTCACAATCAAACTTTTACCTTGCCTCTTTATAAGATGTGGCAGTCGGAATCCACACTTGAAACTAAATTGTCCTCAACCCAACTTCTCATAGAATGTGGGGATTCGAATCTCCCAATTCCCCCTTCCCATAAGAGAAGGGTATGGTTGAGTTGCTCACTAGTTGCTACTAAATTTGGCCAAGTCCTAAACATTTTTAATGTCCTTAAGGTTAAATCTTGATCGGAAATCGCTGATAGGGGTAATCTAGTTAGTGCCGAAAAAATAATGTTGAAAAATTGTTAAAAGGTTTATGATTAAATTGGCCAAACTCAAATATTTCAAACTGAATTGGCTACCGCATGCTAAGACTAAGATTTTTAACAATTATCCCAAAAAGCTAAGCATTTGTATGTCGGAAAGGAGTTGATGATGTAAATAAAAAGGCAGAACAATTTAGAGGATAAAAATACAATTTAGCTTTTTCTCCCATTATTTTTTCTCTTCAAATAATTTGTTCTCAACTTTTTGTATAAACTAATTATTATAAAAAAGAATTACCGTTTTTAGAGTCCCTATTAACTATATTTCTTTGTTAGTTATATTACATTGGTAATTTTTACAATGCTTTCTGGGGATAGTCGCATTAATCGAGAGGTTAGAAAGTTAAACTTACTAACTAATAGTAGCTGACTAAGCAAGCCCCAAACTGATAGGAAAAATTACCCAAAAAATCCTAAATATATTACATTCATGCCAATTTAGTTTTAAATCTTTTAATAGTGTCAGTCGAGTCCTAAATTTTTTGACGATTTACTAATATAGTCCATTCGACCTATTTTGACCGAAAATAGCTTATACGGACACTAGTCATTTTACTTGAAACGGTACGTTGTTGGCTTGGAAAATTTAAAAAAATTCATAAAAAAATTTCTAATTTTTTATTTTTTCTTTGTTCTTCTTTTTTTCTTTTCTTTTTCCCTAACGTGTATCGGCAAGGGCATCGAGTCCACACCCAAATCCAAAAGAGGGTCACGACCCTTGTGTCACAAATCGTGAATTCTCTCGTACTCGTGACACTTGTGAGTGGGGCTTGGGGTTATATGGTGAAGAGTGTGAGGCAGAATGGTAGAACACAACTAGTCCATGGGAGTGGCGTCAGAACGGTTGGTGCTAGGAGTTCTAGGATAGAATGATTATATCACTTAGGAGCTCTGAAGACGGGGTAAGCCTCCCGTGCACAACCGGCGGGAGCCGATGCCGCTCTCCCGACAAAGCCATGGCGAGCCGAAACCAGTTGTTGTGCCTAAAGAGAACTACCGCCTTACTCAATGAACTAGACGCTCGAGCGAAGCTGGGCGTGGAAGGATCTCGTATGAAGAATCATTCATCATATCGTTCGTGGAACAACTAAAGAAGGAAGGCTGGCCTGGCGAATTTCGCTCGCTAGGTGCAAATATCAAAGCTTTCCTTTCCTTTCAGAACTCCTCTCTCTAACTTTCTCTCTCAACGATCCAGGTAAGCGAGCGGGTAGGCGTTTGATCGAGCAAGGCTTGACTTGGGTGATCTAAAGTTGCTCAAGTTGCCGCGCAGTCACGATCCCAATCGATCGGCTCGTGACAAGTGGTATCAGAGCAGAAATCCCTCTAGTAAGCGAGTGAGCAAGTCGGAGAATCGGACTCCTCGCTCAAGTGCAGGTCAAGCAGATAAGTCCTAATGGATGGGTGCTAGGACGAGTCGGCTTCTCGCCAAGCGGAATGCGAGTTAAAGAAGAATCGAACCCTTGCTGAATGGGGAAAACGTTCTTGGATCGATTGGTGAATACGAAGAAGAGGTCTACTGCCGCATTTTCAACAAGAGAAGAACGTCCATTGGTTTGCTGGGGTCAAGATGCTGGTTAGACTGAAATGGTGCTGCTAAAAGATGCGGTTGGCGAAAAATGCCACATTTGCCAAAAAGCGTAGGTGACTAAAGGGCCGAGCGGCTGAGATCAAAAGAGGCAACTAATGAAGCAAAACCTGTTTTGTTGGGTGAGCGTGACCATTCGATGTGAATTCCCAAAAGTGGCACATCAATGGTTAATTTACGCAAGGAAGCGACAGAACAGATCGCAATGAGGGCTTTGCGAATTGAGTGGGGGAGAATGTCACGGTCCGTGAATCATCCTATACTCGTGACACTTGTGAGTGGGGCTTAGGGTTATCTAGTGAAGAGTGTGAGGCGGAAGGGTAGAACACAACTAATCAGTGGGAGTGGCATCAGGACGGTTGGTGCTAGGAGTTATAGGATAGAATGATTATATCACTTGGGAGCTCTAAAGACGGGGTAGGCCTCCCGTGCACAAATTGGTCGGGAGTTGATGCCGCTCTCCTGACGAGGCCATGGCAGCCGAAACCAGTTGTTGTGCCTAAAGAGAACCTGCCGTTTACTCGATGGACTAGACGCCCGAGCAAAGCTGGGCGTGATAGGATCTCGTACGAAGAATCATTCACCGTATCGTTCGTGGAACAGCTAAAAAAGGAAGGTTGACTTGGTAAATTCCGCTCGCCAGGCGCACGCGGGTCGTTCCGAGGCCAAGGAAACTCTCGGCCCGTGACACTTGCCTGTTGCTTGACCGGGGCTGCAATACTCTTGTCAACAACATATAAAACAAGAGATTCATAAAACATATATTATTGGTTCTAAACCATTTCCTCATTGTACATAAAATAATGTGAAATAGCGAAGATCCCATGTTCCAATCCCCTCACCAAAGTTTCAACTTCTAAGTGTGCCCCCACCCCCAAAAAAAGGAAAGGAAAGGCTACAACAGTAAGGCACTGCCGATACAGGAAAATGCATAAAAAAAGATAAGACACTACAAGAAACAAAAACTAGCATCCATCTCGCAACCTAATTGCAGCACTCAAGTTAAAATAGTTCCCAATTTCAGTCTATGACATAATCACGGTATTTTTGGGTAACTGCAAGGATGATTGTTTCTTATGATGATAAAAGAAAAACCTTGTCCCCAAATCCATCAAGAGAAACTAATAATCATAAGAAAGGCAGTGCAGGTGAGATAACTGTTGAGCTATAAATATATATTATATTGCTATAAATACATAGGATTTTTAGGAGGTTTTTATTCTGATTTGATTCTCGATCAAATCCCACACATCATGGGATTATAGGTGTTAACCCACAAATCATGTGATTTTAGTTTTTCTCCTTTTTTAAATTTCTTTAATTTATTTTTGTTTGTTAGGATTTATCTGTGTATTAGCCTATAAATACAGCATTGTAAAGCACCAGAAGATATGAATGAGAATAACAATTTATCTCCATCTAAAATTTCACATGGTATCAGAGCTCTAGGCTAGATTCATGAATTTAAAATTGCAGTCTTCATTGCCGCACTATTGCCCTTGTTCTATTCTTAACATTCACTCTCCAAAATGGCCACATCCAAAGCCACAAATCCTACCATGAACCAATCTGAGGAGGTCGCCTCAACACACATGACAGGTGATCTTCAAAATATCAGGCCAACCTATAGATTAAATGAGAAGAACTACCTCAAGTGGTCACAATTTGTCAAGACATATTTGAAAGGGAAAGGAAAACTCAGCCATTTACTTGGGACAGGACCCAAGAAAGGAGATCCTGATTTTGATGCGTGGGATGAAGCTGATTCCATGATCATGTCATGGTTATGGAATTCCATGGAACCAGCCATAAAGCGACACTTGTATGTTTCTACCAATCGCAAAGGAGATCTAGGATTCCGTTTGACGGACGTACTCAAAAGCTCGTGATGCAGCTCGGGTGTATGAAATTAAGGTGAAAACCAGTGGGACAAAGCAAGGAAGTAAGACTGTTACCAAGTATGCTAATTCTCTGCAGAACCTATGGCAAGAACTCGATCATTATCGAGTATTTCAGATGCGGTGTCCAGATGATGCGGCCATTCTAAAGAGTTTTATTGAAAAGGATCGGGTCTACGATTTCTTAGCCGGGCTTAATTCTGAATTTGACCAAGTCGAATTCAATTACTTGGCAAGGAGGAAGTGCCATCATTGGAGGAAACGATTTCCTTGATTCGGGCGGAAGAAAGCCGTCGATCCGTCATGCTAGAACCACAAGCTGTAGAAGGGTCGGCCTTTACAACTAGAAAGGTTGATGAAAAGGGTGACTTGCCAAGGAAAGACAATCGGGACAGCTTGTGGTGTGCCTACTGCAAGAAGCCCAGACATACAAAAGAACAATGCTGGAAATTGAATGGCAGACCAACTACTTCAAGCCGAGAGTGGGTGAATCGGGCAACACAACCAAGACCTCGGGTCCATCTAATTGAGAAAGCTGGTCAAGAAGAAGTTCAGGAGAAAGCAAACCTTCAGCAATGAAGAAATTGAGAAATTAAGAGGTTTGTTAGGGTCTTTTAATAAACCTTATGGTGCATGCTCACTAGCACTCTCAGGTAATTCATGGGTTATTGATTCAGGGTCTACCGACCACATGACTCACACCTCATCCCATTTCAGCACTTATACACCTTGTCCTAGCAATAAGAAGATTATTGTGGCAAATGGGTCTCTTGCTACTGTTGTAGGGGTTGGAAATGTTCCTATCACACCTGATCTTGTCCTTAAAGATGTTCTTCATGTCCCTAAACTATCTGCCAGTCTTATCTCAATACAGAAACTCACAAAAGATCTTCATTGTCAAGTTGTTTTTTACCAATCTTACTGTGTTTTTCAGGATCGGGACTCGGAGAGAAGGATTGGACACCTCTCACTACAAGAAGAATCGTGAATAATCTGTCTATGTCATTTCTTAGTACTTCAAATAAAAAAGCAATTTGGCTTCATCATTTTCGTTTTGGTCATCCGTCCTTTCAAGTCTTGAGCATTATGTTCCATCCTTATTTAAAGATCTGAATATTAAAGACTTCCATTGTGATGTTTGTGAATTAGCCAAACATAATCGTGTACCATTTCCTATTAGCAATCACCGTAGTTCTAATCCTTTTGACTTAATCCACAGTGACATTTGGGGACCTTCCACGATTTCAAACATCTCTGGAGCTCGCTGATTTGTCACTTTAATTAATGATTGCTCTAGGATCACGTGGACTTTCTTACTCAAACATAAATCTAATGTGAGTAACATTATTCCTTCGTTTCATTCCATGATTCAAACTCAATTTGGGGTCAAGATCAAGGTCTTTCGGTCGAATAATGATAGAGAATACTTTAATCAAGTGTTGTCCCCTTATTTTCAAAAGGAAGACATTATCCATGAGTCATCTTGTGTGAATACACCACAACAAAACGGGGTTGCTGAAAGGAAAAATGACCATCTCCTTAACACAACTCGTGCCTTATTGTTTCACGGACAAGTTCCTAAAACATATTGGGGAGAAGCTATTCTTACAGCTACACACATGATCAATAGACTACCCTCACGTACATTAGACCACAAGACCCCTATGGAAGTTTTTTCTCAGTTCTATCCTCACCTTCGTACATCTAATGGTCTTACACCTCGAGTCTTTGGTTGCACTTCCTATGTCCACATTCATCATCATCAACGAGGAAAGTTAGATCCTCATGCAATCAAATGTGTATTTCTTGGTTACTCACAAACACAAAAAGGCTATAAATGTTACCATCCTCCTTCTAAAAAATTCTATCTCTCTGCAAATGTCACTTTTGTTGAAAATAAACCATGTTTCTCGCAATCTTATCTTCAAGGGGATTTTTCAATCATGGAAGATAAGGACCTTGGTGTCATTGATAACTTAGATTTATCGTCTAATGTCCCTATCAACCAAAACTCGTCAACTAGTCCCACACACCAACCTGTCTCTGTTCCTATTCCCACTAGTCCAACTCATATTTATGATTCTAAGAGATTTTCTCAGGTGTATTCAAGGAGGACAGCCATTCCACCACAATAGCAGGTCCAAAATACCACTCCGGGTACTGTCAATGAAAACACAGTAAGTTCTGAATCTCCTTTGGATGAACAGCTTAGTAATACACCTGAGAGTGATCTTGATTTACCTATTGCTGTAAGAAAATGGACTAGAGAGTGTACCAAGAAACCGGTATATCCACTATCAAATTATGTGTCCCTTAATAGGTTATCCTCATCATACATAAATTTTATTGTGAGTTTAAACACAATTGCTATTCCTAACACCTTGTTTGAAGTGCTGTCAAAAGAGGAATGGAGGAATGCCATGAAAGAAGAGATGGAAGCACTCGAAAAAAATGAAACGTGGGAAATTATTGACAGGCTAAGGGGGAAAAATCTAGTTGGTTGCAAGTGGGTATTCACTGTAAATTACAAGGCAGATGGCTCTCTGGAGAGGAACAAGGCAAGATTGGTTGCGAAGGGTTACACTCAAACATATGGAGTGGATTACTAGGAGACATTTGCACTGGTGGCTAAAATGAATACTGTAAGAATTTTATTGTCTTTAGCTACTCATTTTGATTGGGAACTTCAACAGTATGATGTAAAGATGCGTTTTTACACAGAGATTTGGAAGAGGAAATCTACATGAGCATCCCACCTGGTTTTGAAGGAAAGGAAACAGCAAAAAAGGTTTGTAGACTTAAGAAAGCATTATATGGGCTCAAACAATCACCTAGAGCCTGGTTTGGACGGTTTGCTAGAGTCATGAAGGCATCCGGGTATAAACAAAGCCAGGGAGATCATACAATGTTCATAAAACACTCGGACTTGGGGGGAGTTACAGCATTGTTGGTATATGTTGATAACATAATAGTCACATGCAATGATGAAAGGGAGAAACAACGGCTGAAACAGTGCTTGATTAAGGAATTTGAAATAAAGGAGTTAGGGAAGCTACGGTATTTTCTGGGAATTGAGGTTTCGTACTCCAGGCAAGGGGTCCTTATTTCACAACGAAAGTATGTGATGGATCTTTTGGAAGAAATTGGGAAGCTTGGCTATAAACCAGTAGCTACTCCAATTGAGTCGAACCACAGGCTAACAGAAGTAAAAGAGGAGGCAGCAGTGGATTGAGAAATGTATCAACGATTAGTGGGAAAGTTAATTTATCTTACTCATACTCGACCAGATATCTCCTATGCTGTTAGCTTGATTAGTCAATTCATGCATAATCCAAAGGAATCACATCTACAGGCTGTTCATTGAGTCATACACTACTTAAAAGGTAATCCAGGAAAGGGAATACTTTTCAAGAGAAGCCCAAATCTCAAGCTCGAGGCTTATACAGATGCGGATTATGCAGGCTCAATGGTTGACAGGAGGTCTACAACTGGTTATTGTATCTTCCTTGGAGGTAATTTGGTAACTTGGAGGAGCACAAAACAAAATGTGGTGGCAAGATCAAATGCATAATCTGAGTTTAGGGCAGCGGCTCAAGGAATATGTGAGTTATTATGGATCAAGATCATTCTTGATGACTTGAAGATTGAGTGGCAGAGTCCTATGAAGTTATTCTGTGACAATAAGTCTGCAATTAATATTGCTCATAATCCTGTGCAGCACGACAGGACAAAACATATTGAGATTGATAGGCACTTCATCAAGGAGAAACTTGAAGAAGGGTTGATTTGTTTGTCTTATGTTCCTTCAGGACAGCAAAGTGGCTGATGTCTTGACCAAAGGGCTTAATGGTGGAAGTTTTCATGAGCTAATTTCCAAGCTGGGAATGGAAGATATCTATTCACCAGCTTGAAGGGGAGTGTTGAGCTGTAAATAGATATTATATTGCTATAAATACGTAGGATTTTTTATGAGGTTTTTATTCTGATTTGATTCTGATCAAATCCCACACATCATGGGATTATAGTTGTTAACCCACAAATCGTGGGATTTTAGTTTTTCTCCTTTTTTAAATTTCTTTCCTTTATTTTTGTTTGTTAGGATTTATCTTTGTATTAGCCTATAAATACAGCATTGTAAAGCACCAGAAGATATGAATGAGAATAACAATTTCTCTCCATCTAAAACTTCACAATAACAAATATTGTAAGATGAAATTAGTAGGGAAGGAGTCCCTTGAGCAATTTTCTGGACAGCAGCAGACCACTATGCGTTGCGCATGTACGGTCCGCCCACAACTTATAGAGAAATTGCACTTATGCTTCCCATAATAGACCAAAAAGAGTTATATAGAACCATAAGTCCCGAAATAACTTCAAAAGAGATGGCACCGGATCTATCAAAGGGATTGAAGTCAGTATATATCTCAGCAACAGCAGGAAGTAGAGGGCCGAAAGATCTACTCCACTCCTGCAATAGCTAAAGTCCTTCCACATCTGTGGACTTCTTTTCTATCTACACAGAACGCTCTATCTCAAATTCACAACTTAACTTCCCTTTTTATTCTTCTTATTCTTGGCCAAATCTTTATCTGCCTCTGTAATCTAAAATTCGAGTGACGAACATACAAAGCCAATTATCTAGAATCTATCAAACCGTTTGAAACAGAAATTCTCGCGACAACAAAACATCTTCTTTGAAAACCGCTAAAGCTAAACATTTCCACCAAAAAAAAAAAATATCAAGTTAAGATAGAACAAATAGCATATAAGCATTTAGAACTTGCCCTAGATCAACACACACAAACTATGTAAAGATACACCATGATGCAGAAAACCACCTACACAAACCTTAAACGAACTGTGCTAGCTCTAAGTTGGCAATGCTAACCTACATCTATGCCAATTCAGTCTCATACTTGTAATTCTTGGCCATATCCTGAAATAATTAAAATGTGTCTGCAATGACAGTGACTGACGAAGATTAACTTGGATTGAAACTACCATGTATTCAAACACATCCTCCCTTACAGCTACTTAAAATTATTCAATCAAATGCAAGACTGGTACAATCAATGAGGATATTAAGCCAATGAGAAATAGAGCAATAATCAGACATAAATGCTATGAACAACAATTGATAACTAAGCACTCTACTGAGTCAAGAATTTCGTTGAACAAGTTATAGATACTAAAATCTCTCTCGGCTAATTACGTTTACAATTATCAAATCAACCAAATTACTAATCCCACGATCAATACCAGCCATTAACATTATTCGCTGTTGACTTGCACCTGACAAAAGGGAATCAACAAATCTAAAGACAAGCAACATTCGGTAATATATGAATCTGCGGAAAACATGTATGAAACACCATGAGGGACTCGTACGCCCAACAAGAGACAGCCAAACAATCATCGAAATACTAACAAACCGGGCTACTACGGTTCAGGAATTTAATCGAGCAGCTGGTAGGCGTCTCAGTCGTGAGTCCATATCCGACAATGAAGCAGCCATTTGCATCCAAACATATGACAACATCACTAAAAAGGCTCACCTCACTCACAGGCGTATCCCCGATTGGAGACTATGTTCAGACAAACCACAACCAAATTTCTTGGCCCCAGTCCCACCAAGACAGAGTACCGAGGCAAATTGCCTTGGAAGTGCAAACAGAGACTGCGAAAGATGATCCGACAAGAGCGTGGAGGTCCCCAAAGCGTCTACATCGAAGGTCGGAGCCGGGCATCGAATGAGTCCAGAGAACTTCGAGTAAAAATAGAATGTGCGGGATCCCCTGAAGAATTCTGTCGCTCAGTTTCTCTTTTGCGTGTTGGTGGTGGTTAGATGAGAGAGAAGGGGAACCTGTTGCAGTACGCCCCTCGGAAGCAACGGATTCCCATCCCATCTCTCTCGCACCTTCGCTCGCTCAATTTTACTTCGCGTGCGTGGATTTTCTGCTTTCAAGAAGAAGAAGAAGAAGAAGAAGAGCCAGAGAGGGAAAGCAAGAAGACAGAGAGCAGATGGGCCCGCTAGGCTTTTATAAAAGAGTCAAGTCGGACCTGAGTGTGGGCTCCCAAGTGGGCTTCATGAGATGGGCTTGGGAAGGCAAGGCTTCTTCTGTTGGATCAGTTTTGAACCGAACAAATTGGGCCAGGCCCTTTCATATAGGATTGAATTGGACCCCCCTAATTATTCTGTCTCTCTCTCTCTCTCATTATGCTTGATTTATCGACTAAAATTCAAGTGTCAACCAATCCGATATAAAAATATGATTCACTATACTGTTGTAAGGAACTTTTCTATTGGAGGAAGATTGGCCTAGTGTTCTTGACTCACTAGCCGTCACATGGGCAATTCCATAGTCAAGAAAAAGTCGTCTTATGCCTTGTGACAAATGGTATTAAAATAAGAATCCCTCTGGTGAGTAAGTGGTTTGGGGAAAGCTTGTGGTCCACATGATCCTATGAGGATGGGCATTGATCATTGAGGTCAAGGGGGTTCAAACAAAATACAACTCTTGACAAGTTTAAGGGTGCGAATGGTAACGTTTTACGTTGTTTTTTTATTCTCGAACGTAAACAAAAAATGTTTCTTCTAATAATTTTTGAACAAAAGAACGTGTTTGGTAACGTTTGGTCCGGAAATAAAAAATGAATAGAAACATGTTTGGTAAATTTTATTCTTTTTTGTTTTTTTTTTAATTTTTTAAACATTTTTATTTTATTTTTCATTTTTCCTTTCTTTTTTATTTTTCATTTTTCGGCGGTCACCGGCCTCCGCGATCGGCCGACGACAGGCCGGCAGCCTCGCCCAACCACAGCGAGGCTCGCCGGCCCTCGCGACGCCGGCCTCACCGGATGGGCGAGGCCGAGCCTCAACGGCCGGTCGCCGGCCATGGCCGAGGCCGGCGATCGGCGAAAGAGAAAAGAAGAAAAAAAGAAGAAAAGAAGAAGAGAAGAAGAAGAGAGAGAAGAAGCTTGCCGGAAATGTTTCTTCATTTTTGTTTTCTGGGAACAAGAAACAACAAATTGTTGTTTCTTTTTTGTTCTTATTTCGTTCCATAAACAAAAAAACAAAAAAATGAAACGCAACCAAACGCGTTTCTGTTCCTTTTTGTTCCCGGAACACTTTCATGACAGAAGTGTGCCGGAAACACTTTTTGAGTGTTTCCATGCACACCCTAAGATGGCAATGAGGGAGACAAGAATGACCGAATTGCTCATTGAATAGGGAAAACATTCATGGATCAAGGGCAAATCTCAAGAGGAATTTTATTATCACATTTCAAATAATGGGAGAAACATCAATTGGTCTGTTGAGATCAAGAAAGTTAGTATGCAAAGGAAGGTGCTTCCAAGTGCACGCAATTGCCTTAGGATGCCACATTTGTCAAGAAGAGCACAAGTAACTAGGAATTCTTGAATAGCTTTTATCAAGGGAAGTAATTGATAGGGTGGAGTGGCTTGTTTTGTTGCGCAAGTGTTTGCCATTCATGTAAGTCATGTGGGAGTGGGGTTGCTGAATAAAGAATGCAAAAAAGCGATAGAGCTAGCAAAGGTTTTGCAAATTTGAGTGAGGGAGAATGCTATGAACTGAACTCTTCCGTACCCTTGTATTGACATATAAATTTTGGCATCCCACTTAACAATTTATTGCATAGAATATTAGGGATCAACTATGACCCATAGCAAAAATATTAAGTTAAAATTGCATAAAGATATTAAGAGCATTGTATTAATAGTTGCACCTGCATTAGATCGATAACGGATGGATTCAATTGAAAGGTTTTGAACTTAATTGTGGATTGAGCCCATGAACTAAAAGAATTTGGCCAAGCCCATTCATATTATGGGTAAACTTTTTGCTGGTTGGTGTCATACTTGGAAAGGTTACATTACTTGGTTGAATTCGTGAGGATTTTCGGTATAAACACATGGAGGTGCACGGTCTAGGGAAATGCGATCAAGAGCGACGTATAAAATGTGCAGAATTTTCACAGCAAAAAGGAAAATTGTGACAGGCTTAATGGGAAAGAGAAATCTTGTAATAAAGCCCATTGGGTGCATATAATACTCTGCCATATACTAGGTGCACAAATCTATATCCCAGAGCACTAATGAAAGGAAATAAAAATCCTTCCTCGACGACATTAATTGTCCCCCTATAAAACGGAGAAGACCCAATACTCTTTAGAGGAGGCCACACAATGGAATACAAGGCCACAAAAGAGTGAGAGAGAGAGAGAGAGAGAGAAGGCTGCTTTCCTCGGTCAAAGACTTGGTTGGATCCAATTTGAATTATTTACAGGTCTGTTTGGGTCTTGCCGGAAGTGCAACAGACTCTCTTGCGACACCGTGAGCAATGCCCTCCACGGTTTCTCCCGACTTATCATTGAGGAGCAGTCCCCACCGAGCTGCTTTTCCTTGGCCAAGACACCATCGGGCCGGCCCCCGTCACCACGAGCACCGCGTTGTCAAGCCACCGCCGGCCACGTTAGCAAGGAGCCTGGCCGAATCCCTTGTGTGCCGGTTACCAGAGTCTGGTCCCCCGAATCACATTCTGTTGGGAATGACTGATCCCCATAATACGGATTCGACACCGAATCGAACCCCTAAATCAATGCGGAAGACGAAGCCCGGGAAAAACAACACGCATCACCGATCCTAAAGCACACCACGGATTCGAGCGTACCTATTAGCCACAGATTAAACACCAACGTTGATGGAGGAAGAGAAACTGAGCAATTCGATCCGATGAAGCCTTGAAGGGAGGAAGAACAAGCCGTATGCGTTCTTCGTTCTTGAGAATACGCGCGGGAGAGAGAAGACGTGAATTCTGATTTCAACCAACGTCTTCTCTCTCTCTCTCTCCTCCCTTTTATACCTCCCTCTTTCCACGGGCCTTATTCCCGTGGGCCGGGCTTTCTGGGCCCAACTTTGGCGGATGGGCCTTAAGCCCAAATCAAATAAAGCCTTCATCTCCCACTCGCACATGGTGGTCCAAAACCAACATGGGCGGACAGGCCCTACTCAGGCCCATAAGAGAATAATCCATCATAGACTCTCTCTTAACATGGTGGGCCGAACAATATTCTCCTTACCACTCTTCAACATTCATACCGGTGAATAATCCGTGCGACCAGCATACTTTGAGAGCTCGTTGCTATACATCTGTTAGGAATATATAGCAGCTCATTAATTGGCGTCATACTCCGAGTAGATTTAGTATGCAGTACCCTAGATCGATCGATCACATTTATATCTCTCTCGATCTCTTTTAAACAATGATATATATTGTATTCACAATTATAATTATCACAAAGACAGTTATAATTGGTCGACCGGTGAATACAAAACTATAATGTGATTCTCCAAAATCGATCTTCCTCTTTCCTTCAAACTCTCAATTTCAGTTCAGCTTGCTTTTCTAGAAATGTCCCATTAGATCGAATCAAACACATGACCATTGGCAACATCCTAAGATAGCAAACACTAAATAGAAATCTTGAGAATAAGTAAGAGTCATGAGGGGACAAATATTGAGGAACTCTTTTCCTCAAGAGTCTTACACGTCATAAAAGTTGAGATCAAACTTTTTTGCCACTCTTATTGGTCGTCTTATGCATACGTAGTATGAAATACGTATTACGGTATTAACTCATTTCCCATGGAGCGTATGTCTACACTTTTCAATACCGTACAGATGATAGTTCGGACATACCTAATGTCTAACTTGAGTTCACGTATCTACTCAATCACAAAATTCATCGTAACTCACATCCGGCATCATAGACGAGATAAAGTAAAATATGTGGGGTATTTTACTCTCGGACATAGTAAGTATTATGTCCTCATCTTAACACCTAGTTAAGGCGACATACGTATTTTAAGCTTGAGCTCTCGATTATCACCTAGATAATAAGCTTAAAATCAGTCTCATCTCTATTTATCACACAAGAAATGCAGGCGATTACCCGTGTGAGTGGGCTAATCTTTTATCTGTCCGACATACTTCTCAACTTAAAATAATGCACTGAGCATTAAGATGCATAAAAATCATACAAAGATTCATAGGCATTAATCAATGAAAAAACAAAATTTCATAAATGTGAACAACTCAGGGAAATTACAATTCAATACATTAGACTCTACGCAATCCTAGAGATTTTACATGACCACAAAACACATCTCTAGGTATTGGCTTTGTCATAGGATCTGCTACCATTCTATGCGTAGATATGTACTGTAAGTTCACATCCTTTCGTGCAATCATATCTTTTACAAAGTTATACTTGGTATCTATATGTTTGGTCTTGCCATGATACTTTGGATCTTTGGTGTACGCTATAGCTGCTTGGCTATCACGGTTAACCAACAATGGATTTGCAACTTTCTCAATAACACCTAAATGATCCAAGAATCTCTTAAGCCAAACTGCTTCTTGTACCTTGTCTGCGATAATGCCACGAACTCAGCTTCCATCGTGGATAAGGCTATGCAGGTTTGCTTCTTACTACTCCATGATATTGCGCCATTGCTCGGTAAGAAAGCAAATCCCGAGGTAGATTTCCTTTCATCTAAATCTCCTCCCAATCAGCATCTCGAATAGCCTTCAAGTCGCGAGATCCTTTCCTTGGTAATTCAACTTGTAATCGCGGTTCCCTTCGATACCTCAGTATTCTTTTGACAGCTTTCCAATGTGCTGGACCTGGATTGGATTGGTATCTACTCACCATTCCAACTGCAAAACATATGTCGGGTCTTGTACACATCATAGCGTACATCAAGCTCCCAACAGCACTTGCATAAGGAACATGTTTCATTTGTTCCTTCTCTTGTGGAGTCCTTGGACACGGGCTATGGCTCAATCCTTCACCTTTTGCAATAGGAGTGTCTATGGGTTTACAATCTTGCATACGAAACCGTTCTAGAACTTTGTTTATATAAGTTTCTTGCGAAAGAGACAACGATCTCTTCAAACGATCTCTTGAAATCTTAACTCCAAGAATGTATGCAGCCTCACCCATATCCTTCATCTCAAAGTTGGAAGACAACCAACTCTTGACAGTCTTAACAAACTCCATATTGCTTCCAAAGAATTAGTATATCATCAACATATAATGATATGATCACAAATTGATCCTTGGATCTTTTGATATATACACAATGATCCTCTTCAATCATCGTAAAATCATATGCCATTATGGCATTATGAAAACGTACATACCATTGTCTTGATGACTCGCTTAAGACCATATATCGACCTCAAAAGTCGACATACTTTTTCTTCTTGGCCTTTCACTATGAAACCAACAAAGTTGTTCCATATATATTTCTTCCTCTAATTGTCCATTGAGGAAAGCAGTCTTTACATCCATTTGATGTAACTCAAGATCCAGACTAGCCACTATTGCCGAATAATGCGAATCGAGGTAAATCTCACTACAGAGAAAATGTATCTTCATAATCAATTCCTTCCCGTTGATTATACCCCTTCGCCACAAGGCGAGCTTTATGCCTTTCAATCGAGCCATCAGCCTTTCGCTTTATTTTGAGAATCCATTTGTTCCCAATAGCTCTGCGTCATTTTGGCCGATCAACCAGTTCCCAGACTTGGTTTGATTTCATTGACTCCATTTCCTCTTCCATTGCATTGATCCATTTTTCCTTACTAGGGCAATTAAGAGCCTCATTAATATTTCTTGGCTCATCCTTATCTTGTGGAGCAACCATAAAAGTTTCCCCTTCAATGCCAAAACGTCGACGGGGAATACTTTGGCGACTTGTTCGCCTAATGGGAGATTGTACACTTTGCACATCATTTCCCATTATGCTCCCACTTGGATTAGGTAATGATGTCGTCTCATCAAGTGGTTGCAATTGAGAATGAGTTGAATTCAATTCATCACTTCTCATATTACTCCCACTTGGACGAAGTCCACTAAGGTCATTATCCTGATCCAAGGTTTCAAATAGAGAACAATCTTCCCCTATTTCGCCCTTATTAGGAAATTCATCCTCTAAGAATGTGACATCTCGTGATTCAAACTCAGTTATACTTCCACTTTCTTGCTCACCTATGAACACATACCATTTTGAGTATTCTGAGTATCTTATGAAAATACTCTTCTTTCCTCTAGGACCTAATTTCCCAAATTTGTGAGAGGACTCATGTGTGTAGGCAGCACAACCCCATGGCTTAAGAAAACTTAAGTCCGGTTTTCTACCTGTCCATAACTCATATGGAGTGGAAGTAACTGATTTGGAAGGCACCCGGTTAAGTATATAGGCAGCAGTTAACAATGCATCACTCCAAAAGGTGATAGGTAAGTTGGCATGCGCCATCATAGACCTAACCATTTCCAGTAGGGTTCTGTTTCTTCTCTCTGCAACACCATTTTGTTGAGGAGTATACGGAATAGACAACTGTCTTTCTATTCCTTTTTCATCACATAATTTTCTGAACTCATCGTATAAATATTCTCGACCTCGATCGGATCTCAATGTTTTTATTTTCTTGTCTAATTGATTTTCTACCAGGTTCATAAACCTTTTGAAACAACTTATTGCTTCAGACTTATGTGAAATCAAATAGACATATCCGAATCGAGTATAATCATCAATAAAGGTGATGAAATAAACAGCTCCATGCCTTCCTCTCACATTCATTGGACCACAGACATCAGAATGGATTAAATGCAAAGGAAATTCAGCTCTTTTCCCTTTCCCAAATGGTTTCCTTGTCGTTTTCCCTTCTAGGCAATGCTTACATATGCACAAATAGACTTTTTCAATATTGCCCAACAAGCCCTTTTTGGCTAGTCTTTTCATATGTTGTTGGCCCATATGACCAAGTCTAGCATGCCACCGTATTCACATCATTATCATATAAAGTAGAAGACGTGAAACAAGGGAATAACATATTGACATCACAACAGTCAACATTTAGTACAATAAAACCATCCAGAAAGTGACCAAAATCATAGTAGTTTGTATCCAAATACAAATCTACACATCTATTATGGAAGTTCATACTAAAACCAAGCTTAACCAACACCAAAACAGACATTAAATTTCGACGAATCTCTGGAGCTTATGGAACGTCATGTAGGAACAAGATGCGTCCACCACGCATGTTCAATTGGCAAGTGCCAATCCCTTTAACTTCATTTCTGGAGTTATATCCCACATAGATCCACTTAGTTCCAGTCGGTATCGTCGGAATTCCACGAAGGATTCTCTATCCTTCGCTACATGGTCTGTCTTTCATGAATCTACAGTCACAAAGGATTGAATTCAGCCAATAATTCAAAACTTGACACATAATCAAAGTTCTCAAATGTGCAAGAGGTGTTTAGCTACTTTGGCTCACGACAGTCGCGAGCATAGTGACCCTTCTTGTCACAGTTGTAACATCTCACCTTGGACATTTTCTTCACTTGAGGACGTTTTCTTCTCTTGTGTTGGTTAACTCTTGATTTCTTGCAATAAGGACTTGATCCTTTGCATTCCCACATATTGAACGAATCAATACGCTTGCGCTTAGAGCTCAAAACCCTTTATGAGCTAGAACCAGCATTGCAAATATCTATTCTCGCTCACATGCCGTTAAGCGGTCCTCTACCAGCTCAAGGTGGCGCACAAAGATTCTCAAGATCTTCCATAATATGGTCAAGAGCTTCTAGTGCTTCTAGCTTTTCCAGCACATATTGAATCTTCATATTCAATATTTCACAATTGTTGCCGTTCATATCAACAATAACGTTCTTAGTTGCTGAAAATATCGATCTGAACACATCAGACATACATGCACGAATTATTAATGCCTATCATTTATGCATCCCTATTTGCACGAGACCCCATCATATTAATGAATAATTTCAAGTAAGGCTTCGAATCAAAAGGTCACTGTGTTTCCAATCATCCTCCAAAGTCCTAACTCAAAATTATTATTAATATAATTGTCTTATGCAAATACATTCTATGAAGTTACAAAAACTTCTATTACTACCCACACTAATTACCCACAACAACCAGCAAGAATGTAAAGCAATATATAATAGAACATACAATAAAAACAATAATGCTTTCAATTAACACAATTAGGTAGTAATCATTACATAATATGTCCACAAATCACACTTAACACATATCAGCCAATACAACTAACACCAAGTCAAAGACACGAACCGGGAAAGATCCTCTTTTGTTCAATTTCTTGATCTTTTCCCTTGAAACAATACAATAATATTCATTTACAAAATCCATCACAATTTTCTTATAGGAAGCAGCTCCGTTGACATCCCATATGCGATTCAACACATCTTGCCATTCGGGTGGAAGAGTGTTTATGAAAAATCGCACCATCTCTCGACTTGTAACATAGACGACCATTCCATATGACCTGTTGAATTTTCCCGTTGACTTCAAGGACGTGATCAATTAAGTCACCACTCTCCCATCAATGATCGCCGCCTCGGCTATCAACTTAGACAGCCTTTCCTTTTGTTCATCGGTCACTGCGCGAATAGGTGTGCGCAACCTCAAGGGAGGCATTGTTCCTGCAACAAATGTAGAACAAATAAGGGATCACATTATAATCCATATAGACATAATTGAAAAAGAAACACATTCTTTTTTTTTTTTTTTTTTTTTTTCAACGGTCCAACGGTCAACGGTCAAAGTCAATGGTCGTCGGTCAACCGAGGTCAACGGTCAACGGTCGTCAACGGTCGTCGGCGGTCAACGGAGGTCAACGGTCAATGGTCTTCGGACCGGTCGCACCGGTCGGGCCGGACATACCGGTCCGACGGCCGGGGCTGGGGACCGGCCGCACGAACCGACGGCACGTGCCGTGAGCGTGCGCAGGATGACGTCACGCAGACGTCATCCAACACGTGCCGCACACGTGTCGGGTCTCGCACGGGTCGGGTCGCCGTCCGGCCAACCGACGTCATCGATGACGTCAGCCCAGCGGTTACTGACCGTTGGGTGACGTCATGCTGACGTCAGCACCCGTCGGTCCGTGGATCGGCGCGTGCCGGTTCGCCGGCCGGCGGCGCGCACGCGCCGATTCGCCGACCGGCGCGTGTACCGCACGCGCCTGGCGATCGAGCGCTTCCGGGCGCGTCGCGCCCACGCGCAGCGCCTTCCGGCCGCGCGTGTGGGCGCGTGCGGCGTCTCCCGGCCGCGCTCAAGACATCTCCAGACTCGTCTTGACGTCGCCTTTCTCCCAGTGCTTTCAGAATTTGTTTTTGACATTAGAAAACTCATGAAAATGGCCGAAGAAGTCTCGGGTGTCGGGATTTTCGCCCGGTTCCGTACGGCCGAAAGTTTCTTCGCGAAAACTCAATCAAAGAACATGAAATTGATCGGGAAAACGTGAAAGCGGGCTCTGATACCAATGTTGGGAATGACTGATCCCCATAATACGGATTCGACACCGAATCGAACCCCTAAATCAATGCGGAAGACGAAGCCCGGGAAAAACAACACGCATCACCGATCCTAAAGCACACCACGGATTCGAGCGTACCTATTAGCCACAGATTAAACACCAACGTTGATGGAGGAAGAGAAACGAGCAATTCGATCCGATGAAGCCTTGAAGGGAGGAAGAACAAGCCGTATGCGTTCTTGTTCTTGAGAATACGCGGGGAGAGAGAAGACGTGAATTCTGATTTCAACCAACGTCTTCTCTCTCTCTCTCTCCTCCCTTTTATACCTCCCTCTTTCCACGGGCCTTATTCCCGTGGGCCGGGCTTTCTGGGCCCAACTTTGGCGGATGGGCCTTAAGCCCAAATCAAATAAAGCCTTCATTTTCCAAATAAAAATCTAACAAAAAGATTGGATAGGATTATGGTAGATATTAAATAATATTTGGGTAGATTTTAGTAGGTAATATTCCAATTCTACAGGATTAGATTGGATAGGATTATGGTAGATATTAAAGATTGGAAGGACAATAGTGAACATTTTTGTATAATTTAAGTATTAGATTGAACCACATTGAATAATTTTAAAATTTTAGAGATCGAAGTTCAGGGACAACACTGAACAAATTAAATATCTAGAAACTAAATTACGCATTTAGTCAAAGTTTAATAATCATTTATGTCATCATCCCATTGTGAAACTTTAGTCTAGAATTGTTAATCATTCTTTTCTTTCTGGGAGATTTGTGTGATGGAAACATTGGAGTTCTCCTGCCTATGCTGAGAAGTGATGGAACCATTGGAGTTCTCCTGCCTATGTTTCGAGCTTCTCAGCATAGGTACTCAGTATAGAGGAAAATAAAAAGAGATATTGCTTTATCATTGTTTTGATGTGGTTTCTATTGGACCTTACCAATAGACAAAATTCATAAAAATCCATAGATACCGAAGTTCATTCAATAGGAACCAGGCAAGAGAAAACATAACTCCAAACAAATCACAGTTAGCAGTTATAAACCGGGTAATTTCAAGTTACATAAAAGTTACATCATAGAGGATGAATGCCAAAGTTTTAGTTTGTTGGTAATGCCGATAGAAATGAAGAATCAAAACAAAATTATAGCAAATGCGGTATATCTATTTAGTTTCCTCTATATTGTGAACTTGTGCTTTGAAATTCGAAACATTGGCGGGGAGAACTCCAAATGTATTTCCAATACGTGAATCTCGCAAAAAGGAAAGAATGACCATCAATTCTGGATTGTAGTCTTACAAATCGAAGATTAATTTTACAGCTCTGAACAAACTTCTCAGTTGAATTCGACAAAGGGAAAGTAGTGCACAATCAATAAAAGAGAAAGAAAAAAAAAGCAGTCTTACTATATATAGAATTGTGACTTATCAAACATATGGAGCATAAAGATGCATAAATAGGAGTCACAAAAATTTGCCAAAGATGCTGATGTGCAATGCAACAAATACAACATTAGAAAAATACAACGCCGCTTTTTAAGAAAGGTCACAATATTCACAAAACTATCTATACCGATGGAAAAAAACCTACAAAAGTTGTCTATCAACTAGCGTACAGAAGGATACAACTATAATTACCCTAAGCTCTTGCATCTCAATAATGAAAATTGAACACGAGACGCCCTCCAATAAGCAATCATACCTTTCATTTCATTTGGCTCGCAACCCAACTTGCCCATGCCTCTCTTCTAGCTAAAACACTTTCTAATGATGATCAAAAACCTCTTCAAGAAAAACATCCAGTAATATCTACTCAATTTTCCTGTTCCCCTCACTTCTTATCCACTTAATACATCTCCACAATCACTCCGCTAATTTACTTTTATAGATTAGATCAATCAGTTCTAATCTCAAGTCACCATACCAATGCCAGCATTCACATTGACAGCATCCTGCTGAGGCTCACACTTCATCTTGGCACTCCATTGCACATCCTTCTTCTTATTCTTATCTTTTTTGTGATAAGGAAGCAATTGTATCTGCACGAATTTTCAACTCCGATTTTTTGGTGAAACAGAAAGTCTTTTAGGATATTTTTTTCTCTCTTGGACTTTCAAGTATAGTGGATGGAAGAATGTAAGGGATGGTTGCGCCTAATTTCAGTGGTTGGTGTTGAGAAAACTTGCAGAGAAAATGTCTTGCAGTTGGACTCTCGCCTTTCGTGCCAAAGTATCTTTGGACTTCGATTACGTCAAAAGTGAAAAAGCAACGCGTATTCACTTTTTCACGGTCGGCTTGAAGTTTCCCTGCACGTAGCGAACACTCAGTTTCGTGGAAGGGCACGGCGAAGGAGGGTGAATTCGCCGTCTAATGGAAGTCTTTGTCTTTCTTCAGCTGAACTCAAAAGCCAAGAGCGTTTATTCTTGGGATCCTTGTCTGCTTCTGAGCGTTTAATCCGGACTCTTCATCCTCGCCCCTCCATCTCCGGTAATTTCCTCTCGTTTATTGCCTTATTTTAATGAATTGGGTCTGCTCCGTGATGCAACTAAATGCAGAATTTGATGGAAACAAGAGAGGGACTCTCAGATCAGCATCAAATTCTTTCCTCAGTTGACTCCATGATTGATCACGGCCAGTTGCGTCTAACGCTAATAGCTTTAGCCTCTAACTCGAGTCACATGCTAAAACCCTGCTCATCCACTTCCATCTATGCAATTGTCAGGCCTCAGATCCTGAAACGCAATACCACCACCAAGATCGACGCCTAAACCCTTGAACAGTCAACCTCGTACCGTGTCAAAAAATCGAAACTTTCTGATATCAGAGAGCGGGAGTGGTGAAGAAGAAGAGACGGTACGAAGCTGAAGCGGAGGCGAGCAGGGTCGAGCCTCGGAGTGAGCTCCTCAACGGAGGAGGTGGTGGCGGTGGCCGCCCTCGCGACGACGAGCCAAAGAAGGAGAGCGGTGAGAAGAAGAGGAGGGAGGGTGGCGGCGGCAGCGAAGGCGGAGGCGAGTCCGGTTCCATCATCGACAACGCTCAGTCTTACGAGCTCGCCAACCGCGTACTCTCTATCTCTCTCTCTCTCTCTCAGTTTTCGCGTGGATTGCTGGCGCTAAAAGCTAAATTAGTTTTGAGTGGATCTGTTGATTTCATTTGTTTAATGGGATCTTTTTCTCTTTTTTTTGTGCGAGCAGTGATAGTGGTATCTTTAAGAGACTTCAATATGACAAATTCGTACATTATTGTCTGGTGATTAGCAGCAAGAACACTCCTAGGCAGAAAATTGATACCCTCAACTCTGTATTTAACAGTAGAGACGGATTGAAAACATTATACCATTGCACTCTGTGGTGAACCGGAACTCTCTGCTTTCATAAATTGCGGCTCTCATCCCTACACTCCTATGTGTTCAACTTATTTTCTGGAAAAAAAAAAACAGTAATATAGCATTCATGCTTTTATTTTCTGTTGAAATCTTATTAACCCCATAATTGATTAGTGAGTGAATCCCCTTATTTTGATATACTGGTACTTTCTAGCAAATGTGGATAATAGCTTCAACCCTATCTGATGCTCGCCCATGACTATATATTTGTTTTTAGATAACCTATGAGATGGCTGTAATTAGGGATCGGTTTATGATCGTAATAAACTAGTCCAATATGGTGAGGGTTGCATTTGCCTTAGCATAATTTCATGATTTCATTATTCCAATGAGATCGTCATAGGGGAATGAGTTCTTCACCAGCATCTGTTAAGGTTGAGGGAGCAACTAATATAGTGTTGTGGAATGTCTTTGCCAAATCTATTCTGGTTAAATGAAATTAGGAAGGTTCGATCATAATTTTTTATCAGATAATAAGATAAGTAGTCAACCAACAAGCAACATTCGGTGCTTATGTGCAGAGGACATTTGACGTCACCTTTCATGAGAAATTTTATCACCTAAAGAAAGAGTTTAAGACAAATATAGGTTGACAGTGATTTATCTTTGCACGAAATATTCTTCCTCTTTTTTTCCAATCAATCTAGAGTGTGAATTGTAGAAAACTTATTCACATAAATAACTAATCAATCAAGAAGAATCAGATCCATATATGACTGTAAAACACCAAGATCGATAAGCATAGCGGAATTAAAGCGTACTTTTGTTTGAGCCATTACTTCACTTGAAGAAAATAGATCAATTTGATAACCAGTGATCTATCGGAATGAACACAATTGCCTACACTTTGCTACTCAACTAGGTCCGTTATCAATAGATGCCAATACCCAATTCAATCGATCACTTTATGATTCAACAAATATTGGAATATCCATTAACCCGATTATTTAAAATAGAAAATCAATTAATTAATGTAAGCCCATATTATAGGAAATTTCCAACATTCTCCCACTTTGACTACATTAATTAACTTATTTTATTTTGAAAAAGATTTTATATTGAAAACGACACTATCGGGTTAATAACTAAAAATTTTGTTTTATGTGGCCATAACTTTAAAAAATAATATTCCAATAACGGCATCTCAAACCAATCCAATCCTACATAACCTTAGTATAGGACTATGGAAATCAATGTGATAAGAAAATACCACAACACAAGACTTTCCATAATCACATATCATAAGTATTATATTTTCATGCATCATGGGCCTAATAGTGTAGTAAGAAATAGTGCTAACATGTAATCAAAATATACACTATTTCTTATTGGTCCTCAACGCAATTTCTCAACGACATGAAACTACATTAACGCAATTTCTAAACAATATGAAATTGCAAAACTATGTCACAATCTAACATGAGATCTTATAATCAGTGATATCCAGTCATCTTTAAACTAAAATTTGTTTAAAGTTACTGTTTTATACTTCAATTTCTCAGTCAACAGGAGAAATGATAACAATAGAATCAATAACAGCAATCATTGAAAATAAACACTTTAATAAACATCATAAAAACATTATCAGTCTGCATATGACTATAATATCCAGAAATACAAATTATATAACTCCCACTAACAAAAGAAATCAAAAGAATCTAAGACACCCATATTTTTTACATGTTCTTTAAACAAAATGAGTCGTAAGCCTGGATCAACCAATATGGACTCAGTTATGACATTCTCGATCACACTATCTCCATTTTTGACAAAGTCCTTAACAGTATAATATTTGATCAAATTAATATTTCAACTGTGGCATTATTGTTATTTACAACAAATGTAACAGTTTGTCACACATAATGTAATAAGATCAATTATGGGCAATAAGTAATTCAACAAAAATAATTAATACACTATGAACTCCCCTTTGGGCAGAGTGTATAATGCACCATTATTTTTCACAGCATGGAGTTTATAAAGCAACAACAAGGAGAATTACATATAATTGTTAATGATCCATCCCCTTTGGGCAGACAAATCATTTAAATTATATATCTCCATTATCTCAACATAGAGGGGAATTACACATAACTCTAAAAAATTTATCCCCTTTAGGTAGATAAACCTTTTGAGTCACACATCCCCATCATCCATCTCTAATATATCAATATAGAGGGGAATTACATATAACTTTTTTAAAAAAAAAATTATCCCCTTTGGGCATATAAATCTTTTTGAGTCATACATCCCCATCTTTTAATTTTGGAATTTATCTTCATGCAATTTTCAAATTAATATACACAATAACCCCCTTTGGACATGTAATTGTATATACTAATTTTTATCAATAAGGAACTTCAACAATTTACAAACTTTAACAATTTGTAAATAATGTTCCATTTAATCAATGCCCAAAATTCATCAAACAATATGAAGCACTTTATGACATGTGCTTCCTAAGATCATATTAAATTTATCAAGCAACAATTTTCGCCATATTTTTTTTATTTCTAAATTCAATCTATGATTATGAGGTACAATATCTTCTGTCACAATGTCAATTTATGCGAGAGAGCGTGAATAAAGTAAGATCCCGCGCATGGCACAAGCAACACTATTTGTTACTAGCAAAAAAAAACAAGATTGATATAGAAGAAAATCTCTAATCCAATTGCCCTCTTAAGCTTACTTTCCCTTTTCTTCTACGTAGTGGTTGTTCACATAAAACACTATCACTGACCATTGCTTATAGAGACATAATCGAATGAGAAGTTCACCATCCATCAAAGAAAGCCAAGTTCATCAATCCATAAGCAGTACCCACAATTACCATCAATGGAATTCGTCTAAATTTCATTATAAAAAAAACTAATCTTGAATCCACCACAAACTAGGATATGAAAGCACACATCAATCAGTACACTAGCCACCAGATTCCAACATATGTGAATCATTAAACGCGAACCTACAAGAGAAACCGAAGACATTCAAGCCACTCAGCCCTCAAACCCGAATTGTTCACGAGCCCTCCAGTAAAAGCAAAAGCTACTGCACAATGAGGCTCAATCCCATGAATCTAGCCCAAATCACACCAACACCATCTATGTTTTGCATATCTCGTCTAGCATTAGCAGAAGAATCTAAACAAGTACCAAACAAAGTAGATGTGGACACCTGACAATAAGATAAAAGTGCGGATGCCATGGAATATTAGGATTCAAAGCCTTTTAAGTCTCCTTCAAAGAGCATTGGCCAAAGAGAGTGTACACGTAAAAGACTTTTGCACATCAACTGCGATATTATTATTATTATTATTATTATTATTATTAATGATAAAACCTAATGCGAACGCACAGGAACCCCGTACACACAATCGCACCGAAGCACAAGGCGGGAGGAAGAGAAGGCAGAAAACCCTAACCACTAATCCAAAAGGGAACAAACAATATAATAACAATAGCACGAGCAAATAACACGAAAAATCGCTTGATAATTTCAAGCCAAAAAGTTTGTGAAACGGATACTTGCATATGACATCAATATAATTGACTAGAATGATTAAACAAAGAAAAACCAAGTAAATCTACCACATACAAACTTCAAAGTTTCGGATCTAAATCTCCCATGGCCGAATTTCGAATTTCTTAAATTTAAGCCCTAAAAATTTACTTTAATACAACAAAAGATGCTAAAACATATATATTTCAATACCCATGCACCAGTTTACAATGAACATCAATCAATTGTAAGTAATTTGAAAATTCTAGAACTTTTTTATGCATTAACCTTAGAATTTCAAATTCAAAATTCTCTCTCAATTCTCAATGAAATTATGCAAATTATATATGGTTGGAAAGATCTCAACATGTAGAAAAAAAGCCCTATGGTTTCAGGATCAATCAAGAAAAAAATCTACACGTAAAAATAATGCCTATATTCAGCTCAGAGAGGAGGATTTCGAATTTGTCCATAAAAAAAAAAAAAAAAAAATTGGGTTCTACAATCATATATGATCGGCTCTAATACTACATGTAGAATCGAATCCATATATGACCGTAAAACACCAAGATCGATAAACACAGGAGAATTAAAGCGTACATGTTTGAGTCGTTACTTCACTTGATGAAAATAGATCAATCTAATAAACAATGATCTATCGGAATGCCAGATCTTCCTCTCTATGAACTATTTCAGTATAGTAGCTTTCAATGGGATTAAAGCAACTGATATGTATAACCTACCATTTTATAGGCTAGAGAGGGGACCTAACAAACCCTAATCAACAGCGTGTCAACTGGGCCATTCCCATTACAGGTTTCAATTAAACACAATTGCCTACACTTTGCTGCTCAACTAGGCCCGTTATCAATAGATGCCAATACCCAATTCAATCAGATCACTTTAGGGTTCAACAAATATTGGAATATCCATTAACCCGATTATTTAAAATAGAAAATCAATTAATTAATGTAAGCCAATATTATAGGAAATTTCCAACATGAATAACAACCCATAATTCTACAATAATTTGGAGATTTCTTCCTTTAGAATTGAGATGATTTGACTTCTCTACTAATTTTTTTTTTTTTATAAAGTAAGCAACCATATTTTGTTGTCTAGTGCAAGGCCGCAGATGGAGCTCGTGCATTTGTAATCGAGGTTTCTTTCTATAGTGACTTAAAAAAAAGAGTTTATGAGAGAAATCATGATCATCATCACTCCACTTTCATAATAAAGGATTTTCAGGTGGGATATCAAGTCCTTGCAAGTCCTCTGAAAATTCAAGAAATGGAGAAGCCAAAGGAACCTTGTTATGATGTATTCTTGAGCTTTGGAGGATCAGATACTCGCAACGACATCACTGATTACCTTTACCACAGCCTCACCGATGCCGAATACAAACATTTAGAGATAATGAAGAGCTTCATGTTGGGGAAGAGATTGGCTTGGAGCTTCTCCATGCGATTAAGCAATCAAAAATCTTGATTCCTATATTTTCTAAAGGATATGTTGCCAATAAATGGTGCCTCATTGAATTGGTCCAGATGGTGGAGTGCAAGGAAAAGTGGGGGCAAAAGATCATACCAATTTTCTATGACGTTGAACCACGGATGACTCGTAAGTAGACTGGATCCTACGGTGATGCCATTCGGTCACACATAAATGAGAACACTGATAAGACTATTTGAAACTGGAAGGCAGCTCTCAACAAGGTTGGAAAATTAAAGGGATGCGAACTTAATAAGTGGTACTTGAATTTATTATTGTGCACAATTTGTTCGTACCTTAGATATTATTTCTTTCATCTTGACTTAACAGTTTGATTCTTTTGCCTTCAAAACTATCAGAGGCAAAGGCGAGTTCACGAAAGAAGTTGTTTATAAGGTTTTGTTCGAGTTGAAAAAGAGCTACTTGGGAGCACTTGATTGCTTGGTTGAAATAGATGATCAAGTGGACAAGATCATGGAAGTTATAGGTGAAGACACCTTTGAAACAAAGATTATTGGTATACATGGTATGGGTGGTGTCGGAAAGACAACTCTTGCAAGAATTGTCTACATTAAATTGTCGGTTAATTTTGATTGTTGTTGCTTCCTATCTGACGTTCGACATACAAGGATTTTGAGTTTGCAGAATCAGCTCATCTCTGAACTCCAAAATGGGAAATGTTTGCCAGTCCATAACACTGTAGAAGGGATAACTGAGATCAAGAAGAGTTTATCCTCTAAAAAGGTCTTACTTGTACTTGATGATGTCGACCGAAAGACTGAGTTGGATGCTCTTGTGGGGATGGATAAATGCTGGTTTTGCAGAGGAAGTAAGGTTATTATCACCACAAGAAATGAGAAAGTTCTCAAACATGTTGATATGAAGCATGAACTTACTTAAATGAATTTTGATTGTTCCCTTATACTGTTTAGCAAACACGACTTTAAAAGTGATCATCCTTCGGCTGAATACTTCAACCTCTCGAAAAAAGCGGTAAAAATTTGCGGAGGTCTTCCTTTGGTTCTTGAGATCATAGGTTCTTTTTTAGCTAAGGAAGACAAAAAAATCTTGGAAGACCACATTAAAGAAGCTGGAAACTATTCCCGATGAACAAGTCGAAAAAAAAATTGAACATTAGTATTGAGGCATTACACCCACTGGCGGGGAAAATATTTCTTGATGTTTGTTGCTTCTTCATTGGGTTTGATGTGAGAATTGTGAGTCACATGTGGGAAAGTTGTAGGTTTCAACCTTATTTTTATCTTCGTGTCCTCCAAAAGATGTCATTAATAAAGATGACAAGACAAAACCGACTATGGATGCATGATATTGTAAGAGACCTTGGGCGAGATTTCGTTCGTAAGAATGGTGATTATAAACCAGAGGAGCAAAGTCGGGTGTGGGATCATGAGCAAGCAATTAATGTTCTTGGAATAAAGAAAGTAAAGTTTTTGCAAAGTTATTCCTATTCAAAGAAACGAGTTATACATGTTGACTTTGCTTATTTGCTTTTATCTAAACCGAGTCCTTAGTATGATCACATTCTCATTTGTAAATTATGTTGTAAATTAATTTTACATTATAAATAAGATGTAAATTCCTCAAGTATGCTCAACTCGAATGCCTTCAACAGGCAATTATATGATCATTGGCTTTTGTTTAACTTTTTTGCTTTGGCAGGGAAGAGAAAATGTTGAAGCAATAAGTCTCAAATTTGATCATCAGTTTCAAGACTTCATTGAGAAGGAAGAATCTCTAAGCCTATCAAATTTAAGATTTATTCAAGTGGATTGTGTAGAATTGGATGAGAACAACATTAAGCATTTTCCTTCTACCAACTTGTGCATCATGCTTCCAAATTTGAGATGGCTCTCATGGCATAACTTTCCTATCTTTTTCTAATTCACCGCATTTTCCTCTATGAAGCTAGTGATTCTTGATCTTTCAAGGAGTAAAATTACAGATAAATGGGAGGGTTGAAACCACCTCAAGGTACGGTATTATTTGAACATGAATTTGCTATATTGACTTTGATGTCCTGTATCTCAAAATGATTAAGAATTAACCTCTTCTCTTCATTACATATGGCAAAGAATTTGAAGGTTCTAAATTTGACTAGATGCAAAAACTTGCATAGAACTCCTGACTTTTCTACTCATGAAAATTTAGAACGATTGATTCTTCAATGGTGCACAAAACTGGTTCAAGTTGATAGGTCTATTGGTAAGTTAAAGCATATAGTATCATTAGACTTGATAGGTTGTCAAAAACTTAAAATATTGCTAGACGAGATGAAGGGACTGGAAGCCTTGACAAAACTTCTTGTTGATCACACATCTATTACCAACATTCTTGAATGGAAAGGAATGGAGAAATTGGAAACTCTCAGTGCAAATCATTGTAGATTACTGAGTGAATGAATGCAATTTAGCTGGTTGCTCAACATCACTATCATATCTTAACTTGTCAAGTATTGGAATTAGTGAACTTCCATTTGGAAATTTTGGATCTCTTGTTGAGTTGGATCTTTTTAATTCGGACATACAAGAGTTACCCAATTCAATAGAGACGATGAAGAATTTGAGAATACTAAGGATCTCTTTCTCCATCTTAGTAAATCTCCCTAGCGCCCTCGGGATGTTGGAGAAGCTCAAAGAGATCCATGCTTTCAGGTGTAGATATTTGAGTGGGGAAATTCCAAGTGAGATTGGAGAACTATCATTTCTAAGAATCTTGAGGTTATCGGGCATGAGAATTTCCAATATACCTAAGCTTCCTAAAAGTATGACCAAACTATACCTGACCGGTAATGAACATATGAGATTCCTAGATCTTTCAAACCTATTAAATTTGAGAGTTTTGACGTTGGGATTGGAGTATCAAAGGCCTTCCCATCCAGCTCCAAGCCTCAGTTGGATCGGAAGGTTAAGAAAGCTAGAGTCCTTGTCGTTGTGTTGTCATAGTTTGGTCACCCTACCTTCATATTTTAATCTCCTTTTGAAGCTCAGGAAGCTTAAACTCTTTGTAAATAACCTAGAATGCCTACCTAAGCTTCCTCAGAATTTGTCATACTTCCATTTTGTTGGGCGCGGATTAACGGAAAAGTTGATAAATCTTTCATATTTTGAGAAGTTATCAGAATTAAAAGTCTGTTATTATGAACAATTAATAGAGATTCAAGGCCTCGAACCTTTGAAAAAACTTGCAGACCTTTGATCTTGAGAATCTTTCGTCCTGGTGTTGCTTCTTATTGATGGCTGCAGGTCTCTGAAAGTTTTCTGATCCTTCAAGCTTCAAGAAGCTAGAGGATTTGGAAATAAAAGACTCTGAGAGATTGGAAGAGATCATGGAATCCGATGAGTACCGAGATTTGAAAAAAGTGCGAAGACCCTTCCGAGGAAGAAGGATGAGACAACTGAATTCACGGAGAGAAGATTCCGTATCAGATTTTCTTTTTCTTTTTGTCGGTCTTACTTACCCCTGAGAATGTGGGGATTTGAACTCCTCACCTCCCCCTTTCATGTTGGAAGGGTGGCCACTGGGGCGAATCCAGTGGTTCCGTAAATGCGAGGTATATTTTCTCGATATTATGCGTAAATGCGGGATCCACTCTCAAGAAATTTCCACTTTTTCTCTCTGGTTTTTTTTTTTTTTTTCGTTTCGTTTTTTCTCCCGTTGCCCCCTCTCTCTCATCTCACATTCTTTCCTTCTGCTTCCTTCGTCATCCTCCCTCATCAGCGACGACCTGAGCGAGGAGCGAGCCCAGAGCCAGCAGCAACGGCGACCCGAGCGGAAGAACGAGACGCGATTCGACCAGGCGGAGATCCCGTCTTCCTGCCCGCCGATCTTTTCCCCACGAGGGTTAATGGATTGTGGTTTGGTTGCAGCTGACTGAGGTCAACATGGGTTCTTCCTTCTCTGCATCTTCATTTGGTTTCCTTCATCTTCACCAATAATTTTCTCTTCGCATTTGCATGAATTGGGTCTGCGTGCGAATCTTCGATGCAATCAGTGATAGATTAGGAAAATATTTGGAACGGATTGAGTTGGTTTTTATTATATCAGTCATGACTTATCATACATACGCAATGAAAACAGCCTTTCGATGAACTCACTCGGCAGCTCACTCGATTGATTTTGTTTCATCTGCATCTAATCTTTAATTGCTTTAGCCTTAACCAAGTCACATTCTATTGAAACACATTGCAACTCCTGTGCGTCAGTTCACTTCTGCACCAATTAGGGGATTGATTTTCGCTCCTTAGGAACTAGTTCAAAACATACATGGGGAATCAGTTGTTCTTCTGAGCTTGTCAAGGTCTAGCTAAAACCGAAATATTGTCCTGGAAGGCATGAAAACTTACTATAATCGATTGGTTCTGCAATTTCTTTCTTCTTTGTTTGGTCTGCTGTGGTCCTACTTACCTCTAAAAATTTTAGCAGGTGTAATAATAAATTAATCTCGTCATGGGGGAAATTTATCGAGGATTCAAGATGACTTGCTCCATAATTCATTCGCGGAGATTAATGTGCAATGTGTTGCATTCAGTGTTGCAAATTCAATTAGACATCAGCAGCAGTATTTGCAGAATTGTTGCTGATTTCCCCTGAAGATTTCCACATTAAAGAAATGAAGAAGTAGGACAAAACATCTTGTCTAGCATGAACATAACCCTCACTAGTTAATGATCATGTGCAATGGTCACAAAGGTCCTTTAGTTTTGATAACTTAAAACAGATTTCTACAGGGGCTTCTGAATGATTAATGACCACATTTCAAGTTTCAACAATTGGAAATTATAAGTTGGGATTTAAGTTCTTGTCATAGAGGTAGAGACTTAAGAAGCTTTGCAAAATTTTACGGTCCCATGCAGTGGAAAATCAAAAAAATTCTGTGTTGGTAGAATTCCAATCTTACCAGTAATTTTCCAATCTTACTAGTAATTTTCTAATAACAAAGTAAATTACCAACTCCACGGAAATTCTGCAAGTGTTGTTAGTAATATACCAATACTGCAATTAATTTCATGAAACTTGAAATGCGGTCATTGTTGAAACTCCATCCCAGATTTGTAGTAGTTAGACCTTTCATCAACACTTCATGGAAAATTGTCAGCTGTAAACTGGTTGTTGCGGAAGCATAAGCCTGACAAGAAATCACGGGACAATGACTAGTATGGAGCTTCAAGCTGTATATAGTTCTGAGAGATGTTCCAGGTCACGCCATGGTCAGGGACATCATGTTTAACCTGAGAGAAAACTTTTGCAGTACTGTCTATTCCCTCAAAGGGATATGGACATAACCCAAGAGAAAAATTTGATCCGGTCAGGCAGCATCCAAAAGAACCAATAATGGCAAGGTAGACGCTTTCCATTGTTCCAGACACAATGAGGTCAGAATCCGAAAATATGTACACAGTATGCAATTACCAGATAGCATCTAAGCAATCTCCAACTACCTCACGCAAAACCTCCAGGTACGACGAGAGGCTTTCATGATGCCTGATTTTCGGTGGACCATGAGTCCTTCCTGAAACTTTATGGTATCTTTAACTTGAGGTTCTCTAGGAAGATATGAATTGTTCATTAGTAGAAGAGCTATCACCTTGCAGCCGTAGCCTTCTATTTTTTCTCCAGTATCTTACATCTAAACACTTTTCATTCATTACCCACCATCACCATCATCATCATCTAAGATGAGTCTTAACTTGGGCTCAGGAACATATCCAGCTTCCTTCTTATGATATGCTAGTTTTCTGAGCACTTCGTATGTGTCTCCTATCTGATAGTGGAATTGGTCCTTTTCTGGAAATTTGTGCATTATTCTTTATCTCAATCCAACTGTTTGCCACATCTTTTGTCAAATCTCTCTCCTCCATTTGCTTCCTTACTCCGCAGGAATCATCCCATCTGTTAGTTTGGCATTTATGCTTGATAACATAACATACCTCGCAGCATTTTGCAGTTCCAAATTCAATAGAGCATCCACAGCTTTTCGGGCAATAACTAGATTACCATGGACTTTGCATGCACCCAAAAGTGCACCCCACATTCCAACATGCTTTGATTTGTTTGAGACACTCTCTATTAACTCCATGGCTTCCTCAAGTCTGTTTTTCCTCCCGAGCAGATCGACCAAAATAGTGTAGTGATCGAATCTGGGTTGGAGGCTGTAATCCTTTTCCATTGCATTGAAAATCTGAAGCGCTTCAACATCTAGACCTGTGTGGCTGCAAGCAGATAGAGCGCCAAGAAACGAGATAAGGTTGGGTCTTACATTCATCTCTAGCATTGTCTTGAGAAAAACAAGTGACTCATGGCCTAGACCATTTTGCGCAAACCCAGTTATCATCGAATTCCATGATACAATATCCCTTTTCAGCATCCTCAAGAATAAGATCGCAGCTGATCTCATGTCACCACACTTGCAATAAATGTCAATTAGAGCATTCCATATGAATATGTTCTCCAAAGCTTTATTAAAGCAGGTCCTCGCGATGTAACCATGGATCTGTTTGCCTCTTTCACCAAGTGCTTGATCAGCACAAGCACATAGATCACTGACAAAAGTATGAGGACTTGGTTGTATTCCTTCCTCATGCATTTGAAGAAAAAGGTCCAAAGCTTCATCACCATGGCCATTCTGCACAAAGCCTGAGATCAATGCAGTCCAAGAGACCGTGGTCTTCACATATTGTTGAATATTGCACAAGCGTCATCTAAGTTCTGAGCTTGCGTATAAGCAACATCCATGGAAGTCCAAGACACAATATCCTTCTCAGGCATAACCTCGAATAACGCACGACATTTACCATAAGCATCAATCAGGGAATTGTAGGTGATCTCAGTAAATTCCAAGGCATTATATGATGGCAACTCCATGAACCTGGCGCAAGAACTTAAATGCACCCAAGCGAGCACAAGCACCCACAACACCCACAAAAGTAAACTCATCCATGAACAGACAATCATATTCTTTTTGCATATGCATGAAGACGCTCAGAGACTCCACATAAAACCCATGACGGGACAACCCAGAAATCAAGGAATTATAAGAGACAAGAGCCCTCTGCGGCATTTCATCGAACAAGACGAGGGCCTTCTTGAAATCGCCTATCCGAGCATATGCAGATATGATGGTGTTCCAAGAGTAACTGTTCATTGTATCAAGATCATCAAAAGCCTTGTGGACGGTCATGCCGAGCTTCAGGTGTTTCTCGGCGACGCATCTTGCGATGAGAGAGACATAGTGATCGATGGTTGGGACGATATCGCTGAAGAACATGGCAATGCACCAGCCGTCTCTTCCATGAAAATGGTGTGCTTTGCATCTTATTACTTTAACATCCGGCACGCGAAGTGATATTGGAAAGAAATGGCGAAAAGTAATTGATTTAATGCTTGTTTGGAGTTAAAAAAGTCAATAGTAGTTTTTTTTTTTCTAATTACTTTTTTGTTAAAATTTATATTATTGTTCAACTCTCAGAAAATTATCAAAAACTTATATGTGAATCTACCAGTAAATTTTAAAAAATGGAAACAAATGATATAAACAGTCCCCAAATTTTTAATTTGTTTAATGTGATATTCGAACTTTGATTAAATGTGTTATATCGTTTTAAACTTTAATTTGTATAATGATGTTATGAACTATTAATAAATGTTCAATCTTGTGCTTAAACTATATAGAAATGATGAATTTAGTCAAAAGACTAAATTAAACATTTATAAATAATTTAGAGATCACATCAAATAAATTAAAAATTTAGAGATAATATTATACATTAAGCCCAAGTTCAATGACCATTTGTGTTATTATCCCTTCGAGGGGATAAATGTACCATAAGTCTTAAAATATGTCGCAAAGGTGCAATCATATTCAAAATTTTCAAAAAGTACAATTAAATCTTAAAATTTATAAACGGATGCAATTGAATCCCACTATTAACTCCTTCAAATTCAGTTAATGGGAAAAAAATAACATGACTTTTTTTCCCCTGAAGATAGAGGCATTGAAATGATTGCCATATCAGCAAAATTTAAGAAAATGTAAAAAAAAGAAAAAGAAGGGAAAAAATTGATTCCAAGATTTCTAAAAATAAAAACCTGAAAAAGTAAAAAATTGGAAAAAGAGGAAAAGTCAAATGGTGGAGAACCAAGAAGGACAGTGCTTGGCCGGTGTTCCTCGCCGGACTTAGAAGAAGCCAGCTCGGCCCTCACTACCACCTTCCCATCTTGAGAAAGGAACGAAGTGAGTGAGTGTGCATGCCCGCAAGCAATGAGCGAACCAAGCAAGGTGGCAGCCCCTGGCCACTTGCCGGTGAGGCCAGCTGCGACCTTGCCGCTAGCTGCCCTTGCCCGTTCGGCAACGATGGCCGTGACCCTTGCTCAGATTTGCAAAGATTATCGAAAGGGTGCCGGTGCTCGACTGCGAGGTGGCGGACGCCAAGAAGCTCGGGGACTTAGAGAGGTGCATGTTCGCGGTAACATGTTGAAGAAGATCAAAGAATATAATCTTTGGCTTCTCCAAGAGCTCCCAGAACGAGGTAGGCAAAGAAATTTCACACAAAACTAAAAGTAGAATAAATTTCATGAATTAAGTTTGATTATGGGAGGATGAATTCGTGCAACAACGAATGCAATTTCCACTGTCCAGAACACTGTTCGGAGCATCTTTCTTTTTCTTTTTTTTTTCTTTCTAAATGAATGATGTTCAAAACTACTTGATGGAGACGAATTCACTGCTCTAGAATGATTTCTTGTCTGATTTTTCTATCCTTTTTTAGATCTTTATTTCTCCAAAATTTTCAAAAAAAAATTTCATATCATCATTACAAAATAGAACATTTGGCATTAGCAACCATATCAACGCCTCTCTTAAAATGAACACACCACGTCAAAACCAAATTGAGAATAAAATGCAATAAAAATACCAATATTTAACATAAATTTTACACTATGATTGCATTTACTTTAGATTTAGATATCTACGTATAATATCATGATAGTAATTCAAATTAATTTCACCCCATGTATTATAAGTAAATAAGGTCGGATGGCTACCCAACCTGCTAAATGCTGAGAAGACACAGTACTATCGTTGCACATATTGATGTCTCCGGTCTTGGAAGTTCTATTCAAACCACCTATAATTGGTAAGCTTTCGCTACTATTGCAAATATTTTTGGAGCTTTACTCCTTTCCGGCTGAATGCAACTTTTGACAAATAAAATATATATGACATAACTTTCGTATGACATTTATTTGATTGCCATAATTAATTTTTTCCCATTATTGAAGTGTTATAATTTTTTTTAAAAAAATTTCACTTGAATGTCACAACTTTACTTAACTGTCATAACTTTTAAAAACGTTGATCACAGATATTATACCATGTCGAATTTTTGACACTTGAGTGAATGATTTTAAAAAGTTATGGCACAATCAAAAAAAAAAAAAGGTTATGGCATTTAAGTGAGAACCGAAAGAAAGTTATATCACTTGAGTGATCCTAAAAAAGTTATAAAACTCAAGTGAGTGTTGCATGGAAGTTATACCATTTGTAGTGTTACTTTTCCTAGCTTTTTTTTTGTCTTACTTGGACATAATTCATCTCAATTAATTAAAATATATGAATTCCACATTAATATATGTAAAATTTGAATGGGCTTGGGTTTCACCTAAAAAGAAGGGTTTTATCATCATTAAAAGAGTATCAATAAGCATAAATTGAATGATTTCTAAACTAATAAAATGCATGAAAATATCTTGTACATTCATCTTTCGTGCCAAAGAATCTTTGCATGGAAGTCATATCACTCAATCAATCATAAAAGTACCGACCAAAAAAAAAATCAATCATAAAAAGGTTATAACACTTGACTGAGTGTTGTATGAAAGTTATGACATTTGTGATGTTATTTTCCCTAACTTTTTTTTTTTTCTTACAAACTCATTGTGTATAACTCCGACATACTTAAAATACATGAATTCCACATTTTTTGATTTAATATATGTAAAATAAGAATGGGCCTGGAATTCACTTCATCATCATTGAAAGAACATCAATTAACGTAAATTGTATGATTTCTAAATTAATAACATGTAATGAAAATCCTCTTGTACCCTCACCTTTCGTGCCAAAAAGTTTTCTGACTTCCAGAAATTTCCCTGAAACTGAAGTCGTTTACTCAAAAGTCAAAAGCAAAGCGTATTCACTTTTCCCGGTCTGCTTGTAGTTTCCCTGCAACTGGCAAGCCCTCACTTTCCCGGAAGGGCACGGCGAAGGAGGGTGAATTCACCGTCTTGTAGAAGCTTGCCTCTCTTCAGCTGAACTCGAAAGCCAAGAGCGTTTATTCTTGGGATCTTCATATGCTTCTCAACATTTGATCCGGACTCTTCATCTTCACCCCCTCCATCTCCGGTAGTTTCCTCTCGTTTATTTGCCTTCTTTTTAATGAATTGGACCTGTTCCGTGATGCAACGAGATGCGGAATTTGATGGAAACAAGAGAGGGACTCTCAGATCAGCATCAAATTCTTTCCTCAATTGACTCCGTGATTGATCACTGCCAGTTGCGTCTAACACTTATAGCTTTAGCCTCTAACTCGAGTCACATGCTCAAACCCTGCTCATCCACTTCCATCTATGCAACTGTCAGGCCTCAGATCCTGAAACGCAATACTACCACCAAGATCGACGCCTAAACCCTTGACTAGTCGACTTTGTACCGTGTTGAAAAATCGGAACTTTTTGATATTGGAGAGCAGGAATGGCAAAGAAGAAGAGACCCCACGAAGCTGAAGCGGAGGCAAGTGGTGTCGGCGGCATCAGCCCTCGCGATGATGAGCCGAAGAAGAGGAGCGGCAAGCAGAGGAGGAGGGAGGGCGGCAGTGGCGAAGGCGGAGGCAAGAAATATCTTCATGCATAAGATTAGGGAATTCCTAAATCTAATAAAGGTAAAAACACTTTATGGAATTGCTCCTCTTTAAATTTTTTAATATTGTATTTAAAATCGACTTTTTAAATATTTTTCATTTTTTTTCTTTTCCTTCTTCCTCCTCTGCCAATCTCTGACACGTGGGTCCATGAGGGCCAGCCTTGTCCAAGGCTTGCCAAGTCAATCATTGTCGAGCCTCGACAATGGTGCTAGTGGCTTGTCGTGACCATCGCCAATGCCTAGTGACCATGACCAGAAAAGAAGAAAGAAGGAAAAAAAGAGAAAATAAAATAAAACACATGAAAATAGAAAAGAATGAAAAGAAAAAAACTAAATTAAATTATATTAAAAATTATTTTCAAAATGGTTTGTTTTTTTTTTTTTTTACCTGAGATAAAGTTATGATATTGAAATCATTTTCAAATAAGATCTAAACATCATAACATATTTTCTATCACATATTATCAATTAAAGGAAAACTAACCATTTTCCTGAAAAATAATTTCCCGAAGAACATTTTCCTTTTTCAGGAAGTTTTTCCCCAAATAAACTCATTGTAAGTGTTTTTATATCCACTTAGACCTAATTTTGAACCTTGTTTTGGAGATGCCAAATTTTAGATGTGTCCTTCTCCTCGTACTAATTTACTTAAATTCAAGGAACTCTAAAGCGAGATGAAATCAAGTTTGGGACTATACGTGCCCTGCCCAGAAGATGGAAGGCTTTGCTTTTCCAGTATAGGAAGGGCTTAAATTATAACCGAAACTATTTACACCAAAAAATAACCTAATTCCTTCAAAATGGATAAATAGTGGGCTTAGTCAGTTAAGTAAGTCCGGTTGACTGCTATTGATCAGTCCATCGATGACCATAGCGTGTAGTTTTCGGCAAACTGTACAGCTATTGATGAGCAACGAATTGCGGTTAATTAAGGAAGATTGGTCAACTAGGGCACTTCAAACTATTAAACAAATTGACAATTCCAAGGCTTGAGTGTCAACATCTATGAAGAAGAATCGTCAAAAGTTATGTGTTGACAAAGTGGACGAGTAGTAAAGTGGCGTACAACGAAGTTCGTGAACAAAGAAAGACTTGACCAATCTATGATTGGTCAAGTGTTAGCAGCAAAGGGAGACTTGATGATAAGGATATCGATTGTGGGAAAAAATACCGAATGACCGTTGACTAGCCTATCTATAAGAATACCGAACTTGGCCTTGGAAGTTGCCACTGTTTATGTACGGTATTGGCATGCAGATAAAGGGACTAAAGTCTCGGGAGTGCAATTATAACCATACATATGGCAGCATCTAATTATGTAGGGATCCATCATCCAAAATATATAATTCTGAATGTACTTTTATCAATCTATTAATGTTATTTGCTATCATTTATCATATTTTGCCTGTAAATTTGTTGTTTATCTCCGTCGCAACACTTCTTGAATTCTAAATTCTAAATTACCACTAAACCTACTCACAAAAAACTGAAAATCGAGTTTTTGATGAAAGATTTTTCAAAGCCAATTGACTTTTTCTGTCCGGAAAAATGAAACGTCATATGCACTACGTTTGTTAATCACATTTAGACATATCAGTTATAAAGGGCTTTTTCATATCATTTGCACTTGAAGCAAATATATGTTTATCAATCGACATTAGAGTGATTCACAATTTAATATTTGAGAAAGTGGGAAAGCCCCATTGCTCATTTATCTTTCCTAGAGTGCAAATTCTGCCTTGAGTGCCGTTTGTTCTAAGCCAGAGAGGACGGATTTCTTCATTTGGTTACGAATTTGCAGCGGACGTGCTTCTTTTTTATGTTACAAAACCTTCTAATTTTTTTGAGATGATAATTTGTCTAACTTCAATTCATAACGTTCTTTTGTCCAAACGCAGTTTTTTTTTTTATCGATTTCATATTAAAGGTGTGTTTATTCCGTGAAAATGAATAATTTAAAATATATTTTCTTAAAAATGATCATTTGAATCGTTTAAAATAATTAGTCAATGAAATTTTTTCGTATTATTGACAACAATTTGTGTCTATATTTTTTCATAAAAGATAAAACTGTTATACCCTGATTATTTTTGTAAGTGATATAAGATAATATTTTTTAGAAGATATTTTAAAAGCCATTTATTTTTCTCAAAACTAAGGCACTCTAAAAGAGCCTAAAAAGCAATCACGCACGTGCTGTGCAAATTGGATCACGCTTGTAGTGAGAGCTAGGTAACTATCGTATCAAATTAAATTCAAAGTAATAAGCTATTCTAAGACACATTAATGCTAGATAAGTGGCTCTTTGTCTAATTAAGTTAGAGAGAGGGTGCTTTTGGGAAGGCTTTTGGAGAAAGTTTTTGAGAAAATGCAAATGGTGTTGAGTTAAATGAATTTTTCAAAATGTAAATTGTGTTTGGTAAATTGTATTGTAAAAGTCTATTATGAAATACTTTTGAGCAAAGTAGTATTTGGAGAAATTATATTTGTAAAAGACTTTGTCATTATAAAAAATAAAAATAAAAACAAAAAAGAGTTAGCCAAATAAGGGCGCATGTACGCCGATGAAGGGCAGGCGGTTCAACGAGGGTCAACATGACATAGATCCTACGACCAAAGCATGATCTGGATTGCTGTGATCGTCATCGAAGGGACGCGTGACCCAAATCTCGTAGGCCTGGTGACCTTCGCCACCAGGAGCCATTCCTACGATGGACCCAAACGATGGATCCCACTACCAATCCAACTCTGCAATCGCTTGATCCCCCCAAACTCTCCTTTGTCCATGATGGGGAGATCATAAAAGCACCAAGGAGCAAAGTAAAGCCAAACGGCAATACCTGCGACACCACTTGAACCACACACACCACTATTGGTCTCTTCAATGTCACAGGGAAGCAGATGATAGATCTAGGGATGGGGATGGATTCGAGGACGGGGGCTCAACCGCCGGAGGAGGAGAAAAGGATAGATTAGCACGATCAAAAATTTTATGCATTCTCAATGCACTCTTCAACATTAATTAGTACACATATGACTCTCAACCAATTTTGAGTACAAGTCAAAGTTTCCACTACTTTCATTACTTTGTGAGTTAAAGAATTTCGAAAGCCATCAAGTACACAACCCGATATATTGAAAGTTGAGTTTTAAGCAACAATAGTCATGAGAATAAATAAAATATCCCAAGCCATCAAAGAAATGATCTTATATTTTGAGTCAACAGTCTTTCACCACATCAAAAGGTCAAGATCAATAACTTTTTCATTTTTTTTCTTGAAGATGCTCATCAAGCTCATATTTGTTGTCATCACACCTTATTCATTCGAGTGCAAAAACATTTTCTTCTAAACTTAGGCGTTATACTTTTTATACATTCATTACCACCCACGTTAGTATTGGAACCACTACTACTTGCATTCAAACTGTGGCTATTAAAATTTCGATTACTTGAAATAAGAGAAGATTTATTCGACCAAAAAATAAGAGAAGATTTCTCATAAGATTCGTACAAATACTCCAATGCGTTCTTCACCTTGTAGTGCATCCATTTAATTTTCGATTTATTATCATAAATTTGTCCACACGAGAAACTCACATAATTCAACTTGGCTCTAGGATTTAACACAACTACAATCAACACCATCATTTTCACTTTATCCAAGCTTCCATAATATTTGTCAATTTTTTTTCATTGTCATACCCATAACTTGAATCTTATGATTCAAGCATCCACCGCATCTTTTAAATATCTATACAAAAGAACTATCTATTCAAAATAATCATTTGAAGTAACATATGAACTCTTCGACATCCGATTGGTGACATCATAGAATACCTTTAGAAATTTCGAAAGGATAATAGCATCTTCCCAATCACCATTTTTAGGAATTTTATGGTGTTAAGCTCTCTTGCAAAAAATAGATTATCTTCTTCCAGTCTTTCAAAAAAAAATTCTGAACTTTATAGCGGTGTTTAACATGAGATAAATGGAGTTTCATCTAGTGGCAACGTTAAGAATAACTGAACCCTTATAAGTGATCCGTTCATTCTCAATGCAAAATTGAAATGCTTTGTCTCTTGTATGAGAATTCCTCACATACCTAACAGCATTTTGGATACGTGCAATAGAGTCACACACCGTAGTCAAGTCATCTCTTACAATTAAATTTAATATATTAGCCATGCACCTCATCATCTAATATCAACAATTTTTCTCTTGAAAGTTTTCTCCTTTAAGTAACCAATTTCAACGTCATTCGAACTAGCATTATCTACGGTGATTGTGGACATTTTTTTTCTATTCCCCACTCTTGGATGCATTTCTCCACCATTTTCCTAATCTCCCTACCCCTAGGACTATGCATCACCACAAAATTAAGATTTTGAATGAAACTCTATGTATTAGTCGTGAGTACGATCCTAGAATTAATATTTCCAAAATAAATCTTCAAACAAGTTTTTTCATAAAAATATAGCTTCATACAATCTTTTGCCACTGTAAAATGTGATAAATGTTCGAAGATAGGTTATAACTTACTGATAAATTCACGAAATCCAACACATTCAATCAAGGAAAAATGTTGTTTATCAATTGTGATAAACCGAGCAAGTATTTGCCTACAACGTTCTTAATTAAATGATCATGTTGATAAGACGCTACTAGTACTAGAATCTCTCCATACTTTACTAGCCAAGTCTACATTACATGATACGAAGAATCTCTGCCTCTTATCTACATTGCGAGGAAACTTCTTGCACGTGATCAAATACTTCTTCATTACAAAAGTATCGTTAGCAATACGGTATTTAAATATAGATCGACAATGAATGCACTTTACTTGATATGTTCTTCCATCCTTATCATTGATTCTTGCATAATGATTCCAGCATCCATATGTATATTTCTTATCACGAGAGGGAAGACAAGAACCAAATGTCTTGTTTGTGGCACTCATGATAGAAGATAGCTCTTTTGTGATCAGAGTTATCTCCTCATATCTCTCTACCTCCATTGACGTGTTATCTTGATACATTAACTTTGCACATACATAACAATATGAGAATATTGTTAGAAATTTCACAATAAATATCAAACATTTATAAACTAGCAAAACAAACTACTACTCGTGTATTTCAATTTGGAATGATATGTACCTATATTTATTCATCATAATTTAGATTGTTGTTGTTTTTACCTCATCTAAAAGCAAAAGCAATGTTTTTACAAACTTTTATAGACATCGAGTGGCATATCCTAAAGGAAACAAACTCTATCAATTAAGCAACATAATTCTATACAATAATATTTTTGTGCTTGATTTCCTCATATAAAAAGTACAAAAAATATTTCAAACAAATGAAAAAGGGAAGTTGAAAAAGGGAAGACGACTTCACAAAGATTCCTAAGATGACTTATGAGACCATTTTGACCAATCATTTTGGTCCAATTCCCAATACTTGGGTACGATTGGATTGGACTAAAAACCAATCATCCTAAATTATGGCAGTGACATAAGATGACAAGAACATGACATAAAACCGCCTAATGAACAAGGTGATTGTGTGAGGGCAATCATAATCCCTCAAAGTACATAGAATGAAATCGGTAGGTATCTCTAAAGTCCCAACCATAGTACAAATACATGCAGATATGGATGTTATCATAAGTGAATGGACAATAGTATAGACATTTAAATCTACATATACATAGCTTTTGTTTCAACTTTGAGTGCTATTTGATCACCTTCTTGCATTCGACAATTTAACTCAGTGCCAAAGCATAGGCAAACAAAGACAAGAGGAACTAGAGACAGTCGCAAAACGTGGTGGAAGAAATCTAAAGAGATAATGCAATGTTATAAACTAGCAAGTAATAATCAATCTTCAAAGAATCTATCGTGGTAATCTTAATATACTTAGCATTTTTCGAAAACCAAGATGGTGGCAATTTCTAGTCCATCGACGGTAGATCGAGTTTGGTGGCAATTTCTAGTCCATCGAGGGTAGATTGAGTTATCTAATCTAGCATTCTGCTTCTGAGGTGCCACATACAAAATTTCGAGAACTCGATCTTCTCTAACATATGCCTCAAAAAGAGATTAAGACAATGCACTCCGCGAATTTAACTCTCTTATATATTTGTGATAGAAATCGATCAACCCCCTCAGAAGCATACAGATCAATCTCTATTTCAAAACAAATTCAAAAAGAAAACCAACCAACCCATTTCATAATCGACACGATTCATGTTCGAAATAACTCAAGAATACAAGTATTTCCTCCATTAGAACCAAGTCGATCGGAAATTGAAGAAACTCGAATCCTAAATAAACCTAGACATAACGTAGTGCAAACCATGCAATTGTAAGTAAGATATAGCATCAATATACACAAAACTAGTTTAAAAGTATTGACCGTTGATTCAAATTCAATGTATCCACTTCGAAACCATTGAAAGCAAACCAAAACTAAAATAAAAACTGAAATAGACCTATGTCTGAATCGAACCGTACAAACATTCTAGAGAACTTGAAATGAGTAAACACATGAAACAATCCCAAGTGGCATTTAAAAAATAAAGAACTTGACATGAACAATTGTTGAGGTGATCTGATTTTGGCTTGCCGCAGTTCCATAAACCCGAAACAAACTCCTTGGTGTATTGGATGGAGAAGACCCCCACACCAAGAATGAGAGAGAGAGAATATTGGGAGCTCGAGAAGATGGAGGACGAAGGGTGACGAAGGCTGAGGGAAGTGAGGAGGGAGAGTGGCATTGAGTTGTCATTGAGAGCGTCACCAAGCAAAAAAGGGGCAAGCGGCATCAAGTCGTTGTTGAGGACGTTGCCAAGGAGAGGGGGACGAGCGGTGACGAGTCGTCGTGGAGGGCATCATCAAGCGGAGGGGGGCGAGTAGCGTCGTCAAGCAAAGAAAGCAAAGGAGAGAGTCAAGAGTTGGGAGTTGGGGTTAGAGCGAGAGAGAGAGAGAGAGAGAGAGAGAGAGAAGAAGAAAGGAATTGGAATAAAATTAGGGTTTACTCGGAACCAAGAACCGGAACCTTTCTCCTTGGAATTGGGAACTGCGCTCACCCCTACTATTCAACATAGAAGAAGAAGATGAACAATCATTGAGTGCAAAACCGGAAAAACAAAAATTTAGCAAGGAAAATTAAAGAATTTTTTTACTAACCTTGGGCTTGAGATGCCAAGAAAGCTCAAGATTACCCCTAAGCTGCCTTGAGCTTTCAGCCTTCAAAAGGCTAGCCTTTGCACAATGGGACTTCAAAAAAATTTGCCAAACACCACAAATTTGCCAAACACCACAAACACCACAAACTTGCACAAGGTATAGACAATCAAAGTAGCTCATGTAACTAAAGGCAAATATCATTAAAAAAAAAAACTCCAAATTATACTCACCATGACACAAATGCCTCAAATTTTTTTATGTCACTAAAAGCCTCATACTTTCCTATTACGACAAAAATACCTTCAACTTTTTTTTTTTTTTTGGTAAAAGGTAAGAACCTTTAACTTTTTTTGTATCACTAAAAACACAAACTTATACATGTGTGATATTTATACCCACTATTTCAGTTCCATCCAAGGTATGTTTATCACACTAGCACAAGTTCGGGGTTTTTTATGATAAAAAAAAATGGAGTATTTATGTTACCAAAATAAGTTTAGTTTAGGGTTTTCAGCGACACAAAAAATAGTTCAAGGTATTTGTGTCATAGTGGACATAATTTAGGGTTTTTTTTTTGTGATTTTAAACCTATAACTAAAATACTCATTGTTTTCATAATCTATTGAATGATAGCGCTGATTATTGTTCGTATTCGTTACAAATAAGTAAAACCATTTCTGTGGCATGTTCATACAATCATAATTAGACTAATCATATAGCTTTACCTAGCCATCTTTATTGTAACATAATCCGATGCCAAAAGTAGATTCGTCCATCGAATCAATCCCTCTGTTTCCATACTTGATAATGATCTATGTCAAGATTGAATCTCAAAGGCTTTGGTGGATTCGATTTCGAACTCATCACTTCTTGTCTTCCTCCCCTTCATTGAAACTTAAGCTTCGTGCTCATTTCGGAAGGGTCAAAACTAAAACCAATCAGAAGTAGCAATGGGCTTTGCGATCCGGGTTTACTTGAAAAGTTAATTATCACATCGCACTTGAGTCGGATTTGATGGTATAAGCTTTTATCGATCGTCAGAGGTCGTTAGTAGTCTTCCTAAGCTGAATTAGAGTGCAACATACGTTTGTGGTCACAGCCTATCCTGAAGTCCAGAGTTATCTCTCCCTATCTCCCTCCCTCCCACTCTTTGTGATTATATCCATCTCTTAATGGCTAATCAATTCAATTTAGTTTTTCGAGCCAAATGATCTTGAAATTAAGCATGCATGTCACCCATCCGAAGATATACAAAGTAGCGCTATGCAACTGGCCTAGACTACCTTGAAAAATCGATTTTATTCTAGATTTTGATTATGAGTGAAGAACCTCTTGAAAATTGGACCGATTTTGAAATTAGGTTTATAAAGTCTAACAATCTTAAATATTATCTTGACATATTTTTCTTTGTCTCCCTATTCTCTTGCTCGTGACTCACCTTCCTCTTCGCTCGCCCGTGTTTTTTCGAGCCATGTAGCCCTAATTTGCCTTTGCTTGCTTGGCCTCATTTGTTTTTCACCTCAAATTGTTTATTACTTATATTATTTTGCTATAGAAAATATGAAACCAAAACAAGGAACTAAAAAAAAAAAAAATCGGATACGACTCCCAAAAGCTTGAGAGCCTACTCATTTTGAAATCAAATACCCTTCGCCTTAATACAAAGGGTAGTAACGTAATTGACGCCCAGCCATGTCTTTCGGATGGAGAAAGTCAACTTACTTTGGATGCATTTGATTCGCCTTTCCCATGGGCTTTCAACCTCCAAAGCCCCTTAAGGAAATGTTAATTGTTCCGATGGGCTTTCAATCAAATGCTAGATTTGGGAAAGCTAAAGGTTCAATATTAATAAGAACTAGCTTTGAGCTTTTAGGGTGTGTTTGGTTCAGCATTTTGAAAGTTTATTGGGGAAATGCAATGCAATTTGACCTAAAGGGTTTTGGGGAAAATGCAAAGACCGTTTGATAAATTCTGCTTTCAAAAGCAACTTTGAGAGAAATGTTGTTTGATAAAAAAACACATTTGAAAAGCCCATTTTGTAACTTTTAAATTTTTGTTTGTTTAAAATTATAAAAATAATGTTTGCAATTATTTATACAATAATATTAAACATGTTGTGTAGACAATTTTATTACAATTAAAATTTCTTCTTTTTTGGTTAAAAAATATCAAATGGAAAAATTTTATGTGCTCTTTTTCTCAATTACAAGAATAATACTTTCATTACAATAAACATGATAATGTATGCTTGGAAGAAAAAAAATTCATTATGCTTAAAAATTACAAACATCATTAACTATTTCTTAAATTCATAGCTATTTAATCACGTAAATGTACCATATCAGATGCTACATCATCATTTGAGACATTATCCTCCTCATTCACATCATCAAAATCTATTGTATATAAATTGGGATTCAAATCCACTCTAGCAAAATATGCATCATTCACGACATTTCTTCGTATATAATTGTACAAAGTCATTATTGCTATCATAATTTTCACTTGTTTTGTATATTGATAACTTGACGTACTCTTTAGAATTTTCAACTTCTTCTTCAGTACGCCAAAAGCTCGCTCAATTTTTTATCGTAGTGAAGAGTGGGCATGATTGAACACTTTTTTATAACCTGTTGGTTAAGGACCTCGTTGAAATGCAGGCAAATGATATCTAACTTCTTTGTATGGCCCTTGATAACCCGTGAGATTTGGATATCCACCATCTACCGAATAATATTTACCTACACAAAAATGTTGTAAATTTAATCAACATATTAAACATACATAAATTAATGAGTAAAAAAACCACTAATAATGAATCTTTCAGAGGATGAGAAAATTGTAAATCATGTCTCCTAATGGATTCATAAAATATATGAGTATCATGAGCCGTTCCCTCCCAATCAGCCCAAACATAAGTAAATTTCATGTTAAAATTACATACAACCATTACATTTTGCGTCAGTGTTCCTTTTTGACCGATAAAACAAAATTGTTCACTCGTAGGTACCACCGCTGGAATATGAGTACCATTTATAACTCCAATACAACCCTAAAACAAAATAAAAATATTATTTGATTTATATTTAGTTTATATTTTTCATTGTATAATCATAACTTCCTTAAAAAATGTGAAATATATATTGTATTATTCTTGATCTTCTTTAGAACTTCCTTAAATTATTGATCGGATGGTTGGATCAAATCTGCTTCCATTTCACATACTTTATCCAAAACTAAACTAAATAGCCTGCATATGGTTTCTCCAGAATGTTGAAAGCACTCTTGTGCTAACCTATTTTACTTATATTATGTCCTAAAATATGATGAAACAATCATAGCATTTCTACAACATCAATATTCCTAGATTCTTGCAAACCATATCGTGTCACTAAATTATGCATTAAATTTTTAAACACAATTCTATCCATTCTAAACATTCAATAAAACCTTTGAGAATTAGCATTCATGCCTATCAACTCTCTTAACCATGTATTTTCTATATATTATGAGGTTATACATGGTATTTTTTTACTATATGTTGCTTGAAAAAAAAAACCGTAGGTATGCGTAGCTGTACAAAGCTACTAATATTCATCTTCCTCTTTTTCATAATTTTCCCTTTCAACGGAATCATCCATAACTAGTTAAAGTAACAAAATAAAATTAGAATAAGAAATATAACAAATTATTCAAATCATCCATCAATTAAAAAAAAAACACTTATCAACATCATATATATATACAAACTCCACTTAATAAAAAGAACACAAATGCGAAACAAGTCTCACAATATAACATAAATATGTCTCGACAACTAGTATAAATAAGTAATGCAAATTGGTCTCATATTACAACATTACATATGAAAAAATTCAAAGAAGTAGCAAACATTCTAGTGACAATTACGTTGTGTGAATTTATATTTGAGCTATATGATTTTCTTGATCACCATCCAAATTCATGAAGATTTGTCTATCATCTTTCTTTTCTAAAAAATAATCTAGTGCAAAAAAATATAACTCTTGATCTTACTTAATCTCAAATATAGCTTTTAACGTTTTTATAAGTTCCTTGTAAGGATCAAATTATATCTTTTATTTTCAATAACTGAACAAATTCTCTCCATTTGCATTGCTAGCTTATCAATTGTACTCAATTTCTTTTGTTTCTTTCCTTGATATTACCTCACCAAACTCTTCGACGTTCTTTTATCACTTCGAGGTTGTTCACTAGTCTTTTCACCCACATCGCACTCTATATCATCATCGGTAAATCCTGCACAATCACCAATATCAAATTGTGTGATCACAAGATCCTCATCAACACATAAGCCTTGTGCAAGATTCCATGTGATGCTTATGATGGCAACGGTATCTCTAAACATTCTATCCAACAAAACTTGAAGATCCGAATGTATGCATTTCATTCTAAAAGCTCTAATATTAGAATTTTCCTGTTATAATAAATATTTTCATGAGTTTTATAAAAAAAAAAATGAACTTAAAAAATTAATAAAAGAAGGGAAAAAATCTAAATTTTCATATCCCACCATTCATCACTTGCATCAATGATATTCTTTTTTTTAATCCCATCCTAATCTAGTTCCTTTAGGATCAATGTTCTTCATCTTTTCCAATCTTCCTTAAGATTATCTCAATTACTCTTCATTTGACATTTATCATACTTTTTGCCCCTTAGGTCTTAAAATTTCTTAATTATAACCGTCCATCCATCACTTTTGTTGTTTGCAGGACGATTGCCATTGTCAATTTGTTCAACGTATAATTTACTAAAGGTTTCAATATCTTCAGGGCTCCAAAATGCATTTTCCTTTGATAAACTTACCATCTACTAATAAATACAACATAAATAAATAAAAATGCAGTTTGAGTTTAAAGACAATAAACAACAGATGCAATCCACATTGAACTGCTTTTTTCAATTTTAGATATCCGTAACCTCGTGCTAAATTCAAGAGTGAGCAATCAAGAGATAATAACATTAAAAGATGTCAATTTGAACTCAATCTTCATACATTTAAAGATGAGATGAGACAGATTCAGTCCTGCATTAATTTAGTACTCATAGCCTTAAGTCAGTTACTACATTATGCTGGTGGTAGGTGAATGAGCATTCCAATAATGACCAAATTGTGCCTTTTCCGAGAGCAGGCTCCATTTTTATGTACTTTTTCTTAGTGGGAACAATGCAAAGGAGATCAAATCGATTGGGAGCTAAACAAAATTTAACTCAGTGATCATTTTGAAGCATAGAGCTAAAGAATAAGAATCTCTAAAAGACCAAAATCAAATCCCGCCAAGCGAAACAAAAGAAATTGGTGGGTGAGGAAAAGGTTAAAAAGCCAAAAAGAATTTGAACAAAAGAGGCAAGAAATGCTAAAGTGAATCAGTTTGTAAAAAGGAAGAAAAAAGAAACAAGACTAGATTCTTTTTACAAGCAATTAATAAATGGACATAAAAGGAGGAAACCAACGCTGCTTCCTCTACCTACTCATTGCTCTTTCACTGCCACCACCAATACAACCTATAATCTATGCCTATCACTACCTTCAACCTTAGTGAAGCTAGAACATTTATAAGCCAAAGAAAACCACAAGCACATAACAACCAAAAAAAAAACTGCAAATACCCAGAGAAAAATCATGAACAGAGAACTCAAAGCCAAACAATTTGGGTAAAAAATTACGAGTGGAAAAAAAAAACTCTTAAGAAAAATACAATCCATAACAACCACGAATGTAAGTCACTATCGCCATCACCGAAAACTCAATCATTGCAACAAAAACGACAAGCATGATGAAAAAGGAGGGAGGGCTCGGGTTCTTTCTTAGATCTAAGCTATCGAAAGTGGATCCACCAAAGAGAGGGGGGAGTGGGAGAAAAGAGTTGAACCTTCACAGGATGAGCACTTGAGCGAGCGAAGGAAGAGCGCAATTAAGCAACCAAAAGCACAGTCAAGCAGCAAAGAGTGCAATCGAGCTCGCAATTGTCATGAGGGAGAGAGCGATGGGGAAGGGTGCATAGTGATGGAATGGTGCAGAGAGAACTAGGGGTGTGCAAAAGAACTGGGACTCGCCCAGAATTGGTGGTTCTTAAGAAAATAGGTTTGGTTCCCATTTCCAACTTTTGGGAACTAGTGGATATCGGTCTGGTTCCCAATTCCATAGGCAAGTCCATCCACCCGCCCACCTGGACCGGACCGATTATATTATTTAAAAAAATTCAAAATTAGCAAATTTAAAATTTAGGATTCCAATCACTATCTTGTCTCAATTAACTACTCTCCTACTCCATCTCATCTCTCTTAGTTCAAAATATGCTCCCTCTTCTCTCCAATTTACCTCTTGATTTACTCATCTCCCTTCGAGTCCTAGTCCAAACTTGGTGAAATAGTGAGTTAATTCTATTCCCCCGCCCCTTGAACTTGAACTATTTCCCCACGTCGTCGCAATCCTCGTCACCACCTCCGCATTCACTGTCACTATCGTTCTTTTCATTATTAGGCTCATCCACTTCTACCTCCCCTCTTTCTTCTCCCCCCTCCTCAGGCGTCCCCCCATCATCCTCATTTTCGAGGACAAGGGCGAACTCCAGGTCTAAGAATGGCTCATCGTCCCCACTATCATCCTCATTGTCGATGTCGAGGGAGGAGCGGGAGAGATGGAGGCGGTGGCGAAGATGGTGGTGGTGGTTGCTACGACGCTAGTAATTGAGGAGAATAAAGCTACCATGGTCAGGAGAGTCAGAATAAGTAAATGTGAGGAGGGTAAAAAAGGGAAGGTGCGGAGGTTAAACCAGTTCTATGGATCCACCGAAATGGACCGATTGGCGGTTCGATTCCCGAGTGGGTCCATGCAACTAACGGGCGGTTCCTAGTTCCAATTTTTCGGAATCGGTTCTTAGCATGTGGTTCTCAGTTCTAGGTCGGGAATTACCCACTCAGACCATGCACACTCCTAAAGAGAATGCCATCTAGGGTTTTAGTTTTCAAAATGGGTCAAATTGGTTTTTTAATAAAGTTTTGAGGGTAAAATAGACAACTTACTAATTTTCATTAAATGAACCCTTTAGCATTCCCATGACGTTTGGTAACGCTTCCGTTCTTGAAAACAATTTCTAAACAAAAATTATTATTTTTTATTCTATTCCTAGGAATGATTTCTAAACATTTTAAGATGTTTGATATCTATTTAAAATTTCAATTCTCGAAATAGAATTGTGTTTAGTACCATCCTCAAAATTTATACTTCAAATTATTTTATTATTTTTTTCCTTTTTTTTTCTTTTTACTTCTTTTCTTTTTTTTTCCTTTCTTTCCCTCCTCCTTCTTCTTCAAGATGGTTGATCGCCGCCTTAGGATGATTGGTGACCGAGCAGACGAGGGCCGATAATCTCACTGGAGCGTCGCTAGTAGCTGGGCCAAGCCTCATTCGGCCAAGCAAGCCTCATCAATGGCCGAGGGAGGCCTCAGCGAGGCCCGCTTGGCCACTGGTGAGCTTGCCAAACCTCGCCCTAGCTTGGTGAGCCTCCAACAAGCTCGCCGAACAGGGCAATGGGCGACAAACGATAGATGGTAGTGGGCGGCAGCAGGAGTTGAAGAAGAAGAAAGAGGGAAGAAGAACAAGAAAAAAGAAAATAAAAGAGAAAAAATATGTGCTTGATTATAGAATTGTTTCCGAGAACAATGAATCAAATTCTTTTACTTCTTGATTATGTTCCAAATTTACTTCCGGTAACAAAAAAATAGAAATTTATTCCTAAAAACAAAATTTTTACCAATCGCATTTCGTTTAAAATCTACTCCCAAGAATAAAATAATAGAAATTTTCACTACTTGACAAGTTAACAAACAGCCCCTAATGATTAGCTTTCACTTGAAAGCCTCTTGGGATGATTGCCAAACATCCCAAATTTTCTCCAATGGGTTTTGGGGCTTCAGGGGCTTTCAAAATGCCGAACAAAACACACCCTTAATATTTGGCCAAATGCTAAAATTACTTCCCTTTTTTTTTTCAAAACTACTATCATAATGTTTTTTTAGTTTTTCGATTGTGCCTCATTGTTTTAAAACTACCCTTACCTTTATTGTTTTAAAATTTATAGACTACCCTTACCTTTAATAGAGTAGACAAAGAGCTTAATATTTTTAATTTAAAAAATGAAATCCAAAAATCTTTTTATAAAAGAACATTGGCAAACACTCTTTACGTCAATATAGTTTTGCAATGGATTTTACATCAAATGCAATTTATATTTTTAAAAATCAAAATAAAAATTATTTAAAAATTATTTTTAAAAAATAAAAAATTAATTTTTTTTAAAAAAACTAAATAATTAAAATTCGATTTTTTAAAATAATTATTTTAAAAATTATAAAAATTATCTATTAAATTTATGTTGTATAAAACCATCAAAGTTATTTACATTTTTCTAAGTCTCATTTCTAAAGTTGAACAAAGAGCAAACCAAAAACCTTTTATAAAAAAAAAAAATTGCAAACACTCTTTATGTCAAAATAGTTTTGCAAAGAAGCACCACCAGTCCACTGGTTACGTTACTCCGTCCCTTTCCCGTAGAAATAAAATGAACGAGCGTCGCGGTCCAACAAAGGTCCTCCGGTCCGAAACGATAGGCGGAGAGCAGAAATCTCACCTCAGTGGCAGCGCTCGTAATTTCAAGCAAGGACATGCCCCAGAAATCTCATCTTCATCTCAGTGGCAGCGCTCGTAATTTCAAGCAAGGACAGGCCCCACTTTCGACATTTCCGCGAACCGGGATCGATTCGGGCTCTATTATTTCCGACTCTGGCATTCTCTCGCGGCTAGAAAAGCACCCCCAGACGCTTGAGGTCGGGGTCGTCCTCTTCCCTGCGTTTTCCCCAGCAGCGTTAGGGTTTTCGATTTCCCAATCGATCTCTCCTCCGATCGCCGCCGCCGCCTCCGCCGCCGCCACCGCCACCGCCGTCGCCGCTTCGCCTCCCTCGGATCCGCCGGAGAACGCCGCGCCCGACGATCCCCGCCGCGCGTTTCGCGACCCACGCGAATCGCCTCGATCTGATTTCTGCGGCGAAATCACTTCGATCGGGTTCGCCGCTTCAGGTTTTCCTTCGATTGGCTCAGCGATGAGGGGGTACGACAGAGATGTGAGTTCCGCACTTGCTGTTGTTCACAGTCCCCCTCTTTGGGGAACGCCGGATTCTCGGTCTTTTCGTGTTTGATTTAGTGTCTTGCTTGTTTTTCGTCGGTAATGCGAGTGATTATGGTCGCCGTGTTGACGGGGGCCCGGGCTTGTGCAGGAGTACGAGGATTATGATGACTACGAGGAGGATGGAGGAGAACAGGGCGAGGAATATGAAGAGGAGGAGGAGGAGGAGGAAAGAGCCAAGACCCTCCAAGGAGGAGGTGGACTACCTCGAATTTAGGCAAAAATTGAAAGAAGGGATTAGGAAGGAGAAGATGAAGGAGGAAGGAGTTTCTGCTTCCCAGGACAGAAAGAAGCTTCCGAATGACAAGTGAGTTTGCCCTCAACTCGCTGCAAGATTCAGTTGTTGAATCTGCTTTTTCGAATTCCTTTATCTAGGAGGGATTTTCCAAGGTTTTCTATCATCTGGTCACATCGTGGCCAAGAAAAGGTATTATGTGTTGTTGACTTTCGTCTTTTCAATCTCTGTGATAATGGCTTAGGTGTAGTGTCTTCGGAATTCGTTCTTTGCTTGTGTCAAAATTTGGTCTTTTGGAATGCTTTTCACATGCATTTGCTGCACTGATGATTTATGAATCGATGCATAAGGTTTTTTCCACTCGTTTCAACAGTTATGGTTCCTTCTTTGGCCCTTCTAAGCCAGTCATTGCGCAGAGAGTGATTCTAGAAAGCAAGTCACTTTTGGAGAATCAACATTTGGCTACCCGAGTTCTACAGTCACAGTACAAGGTCCGTGCTATAATTTGTTGCTCTTATTGTTTCTGGAGATTACACGAGAATTCATAATGGAGATTCATCATACGTAATAGTTATAAGTGGCATCAGTTCCTCCACCCTTGCTCCCTTGAGTCTTTGCAGCATGGGATTCATGAGGCCCTATTCACCCTAGCAACTTGTGAATTGTACAATTAGCAATGAATAAACTACAACCTTTGGCTGATATTGAGTTTGTTATTTGATTCACTGCTTATAACAAGGCAAGAAGGAGATGTGCAAATATAAGCCCAAATAGGCAGTATCTGAGTAATAATAGGATCTTTAATGGTGAAAGTAGGTTCTTCACATCCACAAGGGCCACCTGTTTTCCATGATCCGATTTTAATATAGTAGACTTAGCCAGGCATCACGGTGTTGAAATTTCAAGACATTTCTTAATTTGCCATGTATCTTAGCTGTAAATACTCTTATCATACCTTTCATGCTATCAGCTCTTTGCTGAGACCTTTATGCATTCCAGAACCAGAAGAGTTCTTCCTCAACATCTACGGGATCAAGGCCTGTAGTTCGTGACAAGATACCTAGAGTAATCAATCCGGTAAATTGCCTCCAGAGATTCTATTACCGCTTTTTAAACTTAGTTGCCACTTTTTACTAATAAATTCTTTTGCTGATTCTTTAAGGTTAAACAGAAGGTTCAAAAGCTGAAGGATACAAGAGACTATTCATTTTTATTATCTGATGATGCTGATCTTCCTTCTCCTCCAAAGCAACCCCCTTCACGAAGTACCTCTGCTCCTACCTCTGGTGTGTTACTACATTCTATATGAAATCTCTAATATATATCTGTTGCCTATATCTTTCATTAATAAGCTTATATGGCTCTTTGTGGTTTTGAAGAGGCACGTCCAGCTAAAATGCCATTGCCAAGCAAACAGGCATCTGGCAGCAATGGTAGAATCCCTCAAAATGTTAGAGATGATAGGAGACCATCTTCCGTAAATGGTCAGAGACCATCTTCCGTAAATGGTCAGAGACAATCTTCCGTAAATGGTCAGAGACAATCTTCGGTAAATGGTCAGAGACAATCTTCCGTAAATGATCAGAGACCATCTTCCGTAAATGGTCAGAGACCATCTTCCGTAAATGATCAGAGACAATCTTCCGTAAATGGTCAGAGACAATCTTCCGTAAATGATCAGAGACCATCTTCCGTAAATGGTCAGAGACAATCTTCTGTAAATGGTCAGAGACAATCTTCAGTAAATGGTCAGAGACAATCTTCTGTAAATGGTCAGAGACCATCTTCCGTAAATGGTCAGAGACCATCTTCCGTAAATGGTCAGAGACCATCTTCCGTAAATGGTCAGAGACTATATTCGTTAAATGGTCAGACAAGCTCTAGAGCAGGCCCAACTAAGGTCTCATCCACTACCAAATCTAATTCGATGTTGGCAGCAGACAAAAGGCAGTTAAATAGTAACAATGGAAATGGTCCTGGGCGGCCTGCAATGTCAAATGGGTCGCAACAAAAGAAACCTCTTGCCATCACAGGGAAGACTTCACAAGTTGCTAAGATTTCCGCTCCTGTGATGTCCAAACCACCAGTTGCAAAAGCACCGACACCTGCTTTGAAGCACAATGCGCAACAGAGAAAGGATGTAGGGAATCCCAACAAATACAAAATTGCACCTAAACAGACAGTTGCTTCAATAAAGCCTCAGGTTTAAGTCCCATCTCTTTGTGCTTGGTTTTTTTGGTATACATCCATACTCATGTAAACTCACAAGAGATGGGCATCTGTTGTTGTCACTTTGGTTCGATGATTATCTGATCTTGTTTCTTATAAACAGATGAACAAGCCTCCAAAACAAATTTCATCCGCTGTTAAACCTCAAGATCATAAGCCCAAGAAGAAGCCTATAAGACCATTCCCTGATGATGAAGATGATGATGAAATGGCTATTAATATGATCAGGCAGATGTTCAGGTGAGTGTCTTTTGTATATTGTCTTTATGCTTCTTCTATGGTCGTTTTACTTGGTTGTTCTATTTCTATCTATATTTGATGGCCTGATAATATTTATGTCTGTGTGCACTTCTGGGAGTAGTTGCATAACTCCTTTCACAAGACTTCTCTGTTCATGAGATGCTTAGTTATAAACAAAACTAAATCTGTCTTCGCTCATGATTTTGAGTTAGTTTCAACAAAGTACTTCAAGCCAATTAAGTAAAGATTCCTTCTGTCTAGATGATCTTTTTATGCAATAATTCAGGAACTTGATGGCAAAGGTTTTTATATTAAATGTTTGTGATGGCCCATTTGGAAAGGCTCAGTGCTTTGCAGACACAAAACATTTGCAGTTGCAATCATACAATTGTTAAGCCTTATCTTGCCACATGAGAATGCATGTATATACACGTATGATATGTCAATCAAAACAACTGGACATGCAATTCTTGATATTTTCCGGTGATTTCTTCCTTCTCCTATAGTTCCTTCCATTCCTTACACGATCAAATTAAAATAAGTTGCGGAGGAGGATTTTATATCATGGTAGCATAATCCGTCACTTTCTGTAGATATACAACAATTGCCCGTGGTCCGTAAGATTGTTGCCACATATAATCTTGAGGATCCTGCCCCATATCTACAGGGACAGGCTCTTTCCTGCCTGTTCCCTGCTCCTAGATGAACTTCATTTTCTTGCCCTGCCTGCCTCTCTCCACACAAATCTAACAGTTCCCATTGTATTTCTTAGGAAAAATATGAGCTGCAAATTGAGACTGATGATTATGTTCAACCAAAACAGCAGATATTTAATCATATATCTACTGTTGTCCAAATGGTACAATATTATACTTAAGCAAGATGATAGAAAGTATTCTCTTCAAGTACACGGAAAATAGAAGAGCAGATGACTAATCTGGTGTATTTCCTGCTTTAATTGAGATAGATATTCTGCAAATTCTTCCTCACGGGGCATGTTTTTATAATATGCTATCCTGGACCTAGTCGGCTCGATATTCTGTTGATGCTTTTGTATATGGATTGTATCCTGGTGGTGACACTTAGGTGAAAGGCTATTATGATATAAAAATAAATGTTATTTTCCATTTGGGCTATAAGAGAGCATCTAGTTGCCAGTTGATCTTGGTGAGGATAAGCAAACAGGTCTCTTGAAAATATATGTAGGTTAGGTAGGGACTTTTCTTATGCCATGTCTCATTTGTCCCAAAAAGGTCGTCTGACCATATGCTACAGCCACTCCTTTTGTGCGGTTCCCTCCAGGCTATTTCTTTTTCTTTAAAAAAAAAAAAAAACGCTAAAGTTGTTGTGGTATAGTTGTGATCCGGAACACATCGCCATCAATAGCAAGCTATTCGTGTTCACTTGTATGGTAAAAGTGTTTGCTGTTCACAAATCGCCCATGAGTGCTCCATTCCCAATGCTGTTGAGAAGTAGTGGGCGGACTGGGTTCAATGTGAATGATTATGTAGGTTTCCTCAGGTGTTAGAATTATGGTCCTGACATTGTCTATTTACTAACGAGCTGATGTCTTCTCTCAGCACAAGCTTTTTATAAGTTTATCTGATGTATCTTGAGGGAGAATTTGAAATGGCTATGATACCTGGTGTATATAGCTTATCTTTTATAGTTATACTTGATGATATTTGGTTAGATGCTTGATGCTAGTGCTTTAAGATTAATATTCAATCATAATATTGTTGCAGGTATAATCCTCAAAAATATGCTGGTCGGGATGATGACGACAGTGACATGGAAGCAAATTTTGATGAAATTATGAAGGAGGAGAAGAGAAGGTTTGTTTCATGTACCATTTAGTTACCATAGTGGTTGCACAATGATTGTCATGCTTGAACTTCTTTCATATTTTTGTTCAATTTTTTTTTTTTTTGACTTCTGTTTTTCTAGTGTCACGGCACTGTGCATTATTTTATGCTTAAACCAGCGAGCCTACTGTATCTATAGGTTCACTGCCACTGCTACCGCACTGGTCACATTATGAGTGATTTCCTCAGGACCTTATGGTTTCTTTATGACTGGGTTCTGCCACCAAATCAATTTCATAATGTTGTGGAGCGGCCTCATCATAGTGTCATTTGCAGCATGTTTGCCACTGCAAATGGATAAAGCATGAAACTGGGTTGTGGAATCTGTGGGATAGGTGCACCTTTATTTTTATGTGTGAGATGAGAGCTGTCTTACATTTTACATGCTTAGTGCTTGTACGAATAAGATGTGATTTCAGAAAGAAAATGGTGAAGGGATGAAAAATGTTGAAGTCTCTCACCCTTTGAAAAAATCGCCCAACTTAAAATAGTCATATTGATGGTCTTTCTAAATTAAGCCCAACTTGCACTTTGAATTTGAATATGGTGCTGACTATAATTCATGCGAAACATCGCCAAGTAGTCGAATTGATTGTGTTGGTTTTTCTAGATTCCATGTGTAGTGTGTTTGTGCTTTGAGTATTGAGCCAGTGAGTGCTGACCATAATTCGGATTTGTTTGCCTGCTGGGGTGTACAGTGCTAAAATCGCAAGGAAGGAAGATGAGGAGCAACAAAGACTAATTGAGGAGGAGGAGCGACAAGAACAGATGAGGAGAATGGCAAAGAAGCGTAAGCTGAACCGCTGACATTAGCCCCAATATTTCGCCTGTCGTAGTTTGTACATTATTCTTTGTCGGATATGATTATACTGTCAGATAATATTAATAATGATCATGATTTTTTCCCTAGGATTACTGATTTCTTGTAAAGCCTTGTTCTCAATCTTTTTGTTCTAGCGAGTCTGATGGATTTGTCGTCTACAAGCATTTGCTAATCTACTCTGCTAAATACTCACTGTACCAATTCAAATATTTGTATTATGAGACTGGCGATACCCTGCGAGTGCGATTCATTAAAAACATCGAGACAGCCCGATGACGTCTTTAGGAATGCCTCATTACAGAAGTCAAGCCAAAAGGCAATGACTTCGATTCATTGGTGAGATGAAGCTAAAGATGCATGAAGACGAAGAAACCATTTTAAGATGAGGATGACTGCTGAATTGAAGAATGGTACATTTCTTTCGGGCTTTTTTATTCCGGAACGGTACATGTGAGCTGACGAGGAGCTCATGGCTTGCATCTATTAAGTGATCATATGGATCGTAGAGCTGTGTCCTTTCAGCGGCAGGTGCCCAACTGCCACACTAAGTCCCAAGACCGAGAGCAAGACCAAATCGAGTCCAAGACCAAACTCGAAGAAGCGATCACTCGTAACTTCCCACAAATGAGTCGATCAAATCTTGACTTCATTATGGATCGCATTTTCTATGCAATTTTCGAGCACTCTAACATGGTCAATCCCTTTAGACCAACAAAAAAAAAAAAGTTGGTTAGTCCCTAATCCTACATTAATAAGTGTCATAATTTTAACCTCCACTTGAATGCCTTGATTGATTCAAAACTATGGCACTCAAATAAATGTTTTTAGAAATTGTAACGTCCAAATAGTAAAAAGTTTAAAAGTTTCAAGTGGTTAATTAAAAAGTTATATGGCACTTAGATGGTTAGAAAAAAAAAAATATATGTTGTACCATTGAGTGTGTCATATATAAGTTAAGACATTTGAGTGATAAAAAAAAATATGGTACAGAAATGAGTCTTTACAAAAATTATGACACTTATTGTATCATTTTCCTTGTCTTGGATTATATGTACCAAAAGGGCACTGTAAAGAGCATTTCAATTTCTTTAATCACTCCAATTCACTATAGTTAGGATATATAGTTAAGTGTTAGCCTCAAAAATAAGAAATATCGAAACCCAATTTGCTTTCATACGAATGAAATAGCCTATTTCATGCTAATCAAGTAATTTAAGAGTAAGTAGGGAGCTCCTCCAATTCCGCATGAATTGCAGAATCAAAGAATTAGTCCTCCAAATTGGGCTAATTCAAAAAGTTCTGATCGAATTACAATCAAAAGAGGAAAAAAGAATCAAACCATCTGTCCATTTTGCGAATGAAATAAATCCCTAAGGACATAACTACATCTATCCGCCTTCTTCAGCTTAAGAAGAGAGCTCTTGGCTTTGCACCTACAAAATAGCATTTTGAAACTTGAGCATGGTGAGGTAATTATTAAGTGGTCTCGAATCTTCTCTCAATTCATAATTTGTTTAAAGGGTGAAACTTTCTCTCATATTTATAAACTGATAATTGACCTCTTTTTATAATTAATGTGGAATAGGTCTCTCCCTCATATATTAGACCTTCGATTGGAGCAACGATAACCCATATCTTCTGTGTAATTGTTGGATCAGCTCTTCCATAGTTGATGTGATATAACCCCAACAATCTCCCATTACACATTAGGGATTGAGTCAGCGTGGCAACAACCCTTATCTTCAATAGATTTTTTAAGAACCTGAACTCTGATACAAAGCATAGTGTCATGCTTCTTCATGGCAAATTTTTCACGTTAAATTTGAATAAAAGTGGCCCATTGCAAGATGTTAAAATGTCAAAATTGTCAGAGTCCATTACTGGAAATTACAAGATATTCAGATCTCTCTGTATAGATCTGCCATTAAACTTCTTCAGTAGTCCAACTGCTACACAAACTTCAAGAAGTCATACCTCAAGGTTTCCCCAAAATCCACCCTGCAAAACCCTCAACCCCAACTCTGATCACAAGAAACACACAATTCAACTAAAATGACAAAATCTCATCTTCATCATCTGCAAAAACGGAAAAGAAAATCCCACGAATTCAGAGGGACGTTTTGGGAAATAATCTATAAAAAAAAGAGCAAAAACTACCTTAAACCCTAGAAACCCTCAATTTCCCATGCAAGAACAAGATGCGTTCCATGCAAAAAACCCAGTCAATGAACAACACCTTCATCTTCAAAAACCCCCAAAACTAGACTCAGAGACCCATGATGGGCCTACCCTATACTAGCGTCACTCTCTACTAAATCTTCTTCCCTGAAAAATCCGAAGATCTCTTACGTTCCAACCCACGAAGAAAAACAAGACAGAAAAAGCTAAAAGAAGAAACCCTTTTTTCAGGTTAATTAATAAGAAGCTTTCATTACTGCTGCATTTACACACCCTGTGTTGCTGCAAAAACCAAGAACCGAGATATTTTTCTTATTCAGGCCACTTTTGATTGGTGTTCTTGAAAAGGGTCGTGGAAAAGTGGTCTTTTCCCTGTATTTTCAACTGCATAAAGTTTCCAATATTTCAGAGAGAGAGAGATGTTGATGTGATCCAATCGACAAAAGCAGAAAGCAATGGCTGTCCATGCGTGGGAACAGTTCTTTAAATTTTGCCCTGCACCAAAAGATAGAGAGAGGGACGGGGGGAGACTGTATTTCCTTTTTGGCCAGAAATGAGATGTTTAAGTTCACCATACTTCCACAAACAAAATAATAAAATTGTATATATACATACATTGATGGGCATGAGTATACTGTTTGAGTATTTTAATCAAGAAAATGATACATTCCACTATGCACAAAATCATAGTCAATGACTCAAAATGGTACTTTTTTAAAACAGAAAAAACATCAAAGAACGCTCTTAAAAGCATTTATCAAATTCTAAATGAAGAGGGTTTCGGCCGACGAATGAATGGATGTACTGATGATGATTCCTATCGCATGCAAACAGATTCAATTAAAGAAAGCCAAGAGAGGCCTGCGCGCACGAGGCTCGAGAGCACGGTGCCTTTCGCATTCATCCCATTAAGATGGAGGGGAGGGCCTCGAATTCCAAAAAAAAAGAAAAAAGAAAAGAAAATGACAGCCGAAGAAAGGGAATTTAAAATTATGATAAAGCTATCTCTGGAGCAAGCACCCCTTAGTCCAGCGGAGCTCTTGCTTCGTAGCCCATATGTCAAGACATATCATCATCCAATCCATGCATGTTCAATAGAAACATGGACACATCACGGTTCCATCCATCATCCATGGCCGGGTAAAACCAAAAAAAGAAGAAAAAAATATTGTGCATTAACCTTGGTCGTTATATATCCATGCATGCTTAGATTTAGTTTCGTGTTCAAATTTATATCCTCTAACAGTGAGTTTGTAAATTATTCCTAATTTCACCAACAATGAATTGACAAAAAATGTCTTTATTTATTTTAGTAGTAAGAGTATTTCAAGGGGTAATTGGCAAATAATCACCCTCTTCGAACATCAGGATAATAATCTCATGCCCATTATGAATATTAAATTCAAGTCATTATTATTTACACAAAACTTGATACTTGAAAAACAAGATTGGCGAGCTCCCCAGTACAACTCCACCAAGATTTTAGTGGATATGAAACCTCTTCACGCAAGATACAAGCCATCTTATTCAAAAGTTTGGTCATGATGTTAATCAAACCGGTGATTTTATGAAAAATACGTGACCCTTTTCCTATTTGTCCAACCACCTTGAAGGTGATTATGTCCCTATCATGCTCCTAGAAAAAGGCATGTTTTGTCTGGACTTTGAACACACTATCTATCAGAGATTTTATTTTATCATGAATCAAATCAAACTCGCAGGAGTGTCTTAATCAAACTTGATAGGATTTACAATTTATTTCTTGATTTTTCAAAACACTAAGATTTCACTTTTTTAAAAGTTTTCTGCGTGCATAATTTCGGTAGGTGGCATTACTTTACACATTGGGAAGTTAGGCGGAAAGATAATTCTGTAAAATCACATGAAATAGTCTAAAGTGATGCAAAAATCATATTCTAAACTAAGGTCATCAGGTGCAAATGTTGTCAACTCAAATTTAAAATCGCAAAATAATACTAGAAAAGAAAAATGCAAGTGATGAAATATTTGAGTGAAAAATAAAAAGCAACTTTCCCTTTGTGGGGTCTAAAGAAAATACATAAATAATTAAAAATTAATTAACGGCAACATTATCAAAATCAAATCTCAATTTCCTCTTATGTCTGATCAGTGATGCTAAGGACATTAGCCTATGTGTACGGGGTTGTTGGTACAACTAGAAAGAGGTGTCCGGTTTCCAAAAAATTGAAAACCTTAAAAATTGCTGTCGTTGCCGCTTAGAAAGTGTCATGAGAGTCTGGAGTTCTTGCCCGCCAATTGGCTAGCTCGGACCATCATTTTAAGACTACATCGATCACTTCGGGGTCTTATGAAGTCTACATAAATCAAACTGTTTTTCTTTATTCAAAGATTTCAGCCGCATTAGGTCAAAATACTCAAATAAGGAGGAAATTGTCCAATCGGTCCTTAACTAAATCCATTGAACAATTGATAATTCGGTCATTAATATTTTAATTTTGCCAATTAACTATTAAATAGCCCGAAATTTCAATGTAGTCATTTTGGTTGAAAGACTACTGACAATAACTCGATCATCACATCAGTAATATCATGCGAAAATATATTAAATTTTCGTGTAAAGGTTTAAAATTAAATTGATAAACTATAAAATTTAAAACTAAATTAACATTCGTATAAGTTTATGACTTACCGAGTAATCTTTCCTAGACATTAGTGAGTTCGCCCTTTGTTTTTTCCTTTGGCTGAGAAGCGAAGGACAAGACAAAGGGAGCATGGGGATTTACGGTTACGGGGACATGTTTGGTCAATTTCAATAGGGACAGGGACAAGCCTTCGTTTGGAAGGTTGTGGTGAGTAAAAACAGTGAAAAAGCCATTTCGAGAGAGGCTTGCCAAAGGCAAAAGACGAGGGATGCGTTAGCAGAAGGACGACTGGTAGTAATGGGCACTTCCTTTCGGTTTCAGCGCATTGCCCCATACGTGGTGGAGAAATGTATGGACATAATCAGAACGCCTGAAGCCAAAGTTTGGACCAGATTTTGGCAAAAAGGAAAGGCAAAAACGAAATTGCAGAACCAGGTAATGTCATTAATGGCCAAACCACTGAAAAATCAAAGTACTTGTACTGCATTCCGTATCTAAGATAAAAGTCATCCTATGTTTGATACCTATGTTTAAATATCATGTATTTGATTATTGTTCAAGACATGATAAGGGTAGATATAAGTTAAATAGAGCCTGGATTGAAATATCTTGTGTGATGTAAGATAAAAGCGAACATGATTTCTTATGTCCAATGTATAAACGCTATTTTTTTTTATTTAATAACAAGCCTCTTTAAGTTAATAAAGCTGAATAATATTTAAATTCTAATATAAAAAAGAAAAATTCAAAGTAACAATAATTTTCATTTTTATTTTATTTGTGTATACGAATTTCTTTCTATTCTATAATGGATAATATATATGTGTATTTGTTATTTATATTTATTACATATTTTAGGTATGTTAGTATAGTTTGTTATTCGATGAATTTTTAATTAAAGAATGTTAGAAGGGAATTGAAAAATATAAAAGAAAAAAGAGAAGGGAAAATAATAAAAGACTAATATATAAAAGTAAAGTAGAATGACCCAGATTTTAAATAAACAAATTCAAGTTTGAAAATGGATCTTTCTAATTATCAAGAATAAGGGGCAAAGAGATTTCTTAAAAAAACCCTACCCTCCCCATCTCCTTCTCATTTACAGCACCGATTCACGTTGAAACTTCACAACTCCCAAATAATTTTTTGGTTTATATCAAAGCCTTACAACACAGAGAAAGTTGAGCTCCTTCTTCTCCTCCTCTGTCACTCTCTAGTTCAAGTTGAAACTTTACGAAAGCAACAACTGATCTATATCATTCATATTGTACAATAATCAAGAATTGATTGCTACAGATTATCTTCATTTGTGCATTTGTGGTTTCTTTAACAGTGAATAATAAGAGATTCTTATCATTTTCTTGATATGCAATTGCTATGAAATATTGGACATTATAGTATATTAAAATATCTAGTTTTATTATTACGATCCTCTTAACAATAGATTTGATATAACAAATTCCTAGATTTTATATTATACCTCATCTAGTACTATCATGACTAGAAATCCATTTGATCAAATGGAGATTAAGATTTTAGAAAAGTCACATTTAGATACATAGCTCAACATTGATGTTACCAATCGTCATATTAAATAACACGTGGCAAATGCTCAAATAATAGACGTGGGAGCCACAGATTTTTGAAACCTGACTTCGACCAAGGGGCGGGCTCGAGACTTGACCGGGGCATTTTTTAAACCTTAAAAAGTCCTTAATTGCTCAAAAGAAAATGAAGTCGTCAATTAACCAACGGCTAAAACATTAACTCCTGTCTTTGCACTTATCCCTAGGCTCTCCTTTATAATGCAATATGGTTGTAGGAAAGATTTTTTTTTTAATTTAGGAATCGTCGGAAATCACCATTCGAGGGATTACATAACTCTCCAGTATCTCGGTAGCACCGTCGGGCCTAATTGTAGGAAAGTTCATTTCTATTATGTCTCAAATTTTCGCTTTCTTTTTCTTTATTCTTTTTTTTTTTCTGAATGAGCAACTTCGTCCTTCATCAGTGATTTATTTTTCCACTGGGACAATGGCCACCCAAGAAAAAAGTAGCCATCAAGACATACGAATTGTTCTAACATTTAAAGCAGAGGAAGAGGACATTTCTTACCATTAACAACATGGATTCTCGACCAAATACTTGTCCCATTTCCAGCTAAATCTCCTAGTAATCGAACAATCCGTTGCCTTTTCTTAATAACGAGATATAATTTGAAAGAAACGAGCTGGAGATGCTGGTGTTACAGCCATTAACTTATAAAATAAATAGTACTAGTCACTTTACTCCTCGATGGAATCATGATAATAGGTGCCGTTTTCAATCGAAGAGAGCAACGAAGCAAGATTGATGGTTCAAAAGAAAAACCCCATTAAGTCAATCGTCTTGTCGACAGAATGATAACAATCCCTCATCAAAACTACCTTTTCACACTGCAAAAATCTCAATAAAAGAGTGCTTGCGAATTAATGCTCTATGGCATAAATGCTAGGGCTAGGGCTAGGGTTAGGGTTAGGGTTAGGTTAGGGTCAGGGTTCGGCCTTTATGACTTTCAAGGAAGATCTTTTTGTCAGTTAAAGCCATTACTTTCTTCTCAGGTTTTTTGTTGAGAAAAGATGCTGAGCCTATTTTTTATAGGGGGCTTCTTTTTGGGCTGCAAATGACAATCTACTTCGAGTTTTAAACCAAATCCAACACATTTAAAGAATCAAGTTTAAAAAGAAAAAAGAAAAAATGAGAGAGAGGAAGTATTTGACTCTCTTCAGAATAAGTAACTCATTTCCTTAAAGATTTGGTTATAGTTTAGCTCACCTTCTAATTTGATTTTTTTTAATGACAATTTCTGTTAAATGCTACAGCTTTTAAATCAGAAAATTTGTTTGATATTTATTGTCTTTGTTATTCTTAAAAACCGATAAATATTAGAATTTTGAATCACTGCATTTATAACTCTGTTCAATGGAATCGCCCCCAAAAAGATGTTTTCAAGCTGTGTAAACGTCAATTAGCTAGAGAAAACAATATCTTGATGCTACAGGCATCGGTGGAGGTGTTGGATTTCATATGTTTCTGATCTCACATTATCTTTAGATCTAAATTGTTTTGATAAATAGGTTTTGTACAATTCCAAATAGACACATATTTGAGGTTGTGTGGATGCAAATGAGCTGCAACTAAAGTGAACAACATCATGTTGATGGAAGCAAGTTGTGTGGGGCTGCTTACAAATATAGTTATAAAACAGTAGAGATAGAATAGATGAGTTTGTGTTAGGCTTATACAAAGATAAAATTTATTTAGTAAATATTGCCGTGGAAATTAAATATCACCAATTTGTTATATCATTAGATAGTCTCCTGTCACTGACCCCACAAGGGGGTTGTAGAATAGAATAAGGCCAAAATTAGATTGATCTGTAAATCTTACCAAAGCAAATTCATAGAACTAACTACATCCTTGATTGGCAACGGCAAGCTCAAAACCTGATTGGAGCATTTTCAAAACCTTAAACCCTGATTGAACAAACTAAAACCTTAAATCCTCAATAATCTAGGATCAGAACTTTTAAGTCTTGTTTCTGCACTTATCCCTGATTAAAGCCAACGCAGTATATAATTTCTACCCCATTACAAATACAATTTTACCTGAATAATACACAATACACAAGATATGCATTCACAACTATCTGGCATACGAATCTATCTGGCATACGAATATGTTGCACAGATATTAGGACCAAATGCACATTATATATGTCAAATATTTCATGATATATCCGTTTCTAAACTCCCTTAACACCTATCTTTAGAGGGATGAACTACAACGGAAATAATTAAACTGTGCATATATGCATTTTGCATGAAGAGTTTCCTCTTCCCTTGTACCGTCCCTCCCAAGTCAAATGTCATGGAAAAAATTCTTCTCATGAGAAAGAATCAATTTTCAAGTTATTAAATTAAACGGAAAAACGACACAAATGGTCCTTAAAGTTTAACTCAATATACAATGTGATTCATGAACTTTTAATTTATTCAATATGTATTTTTGAATTTTAGCCCAGCGTATAATGTCATTCTTGAATTTTTAAAAGGAAAAATTGTCCAAAATTTTCTAAACCTATAACATTTTTGTAAATTCAATCATAAATCTTAAACATTCTCACTTATTGCCAATTAAATTTATTCAGTCAATTTTAGTTGGAGATCACCAACGTGAAAGCCAACAGAGCCACGTAGGACTACAAGCATTAATGTGGACAAATTTTGATAATTTTTTAATGTTTTAAATTTATTATTATTTTTTCCGATTTTTTTCTCTTTTTTTCTTTCTTTTCTTTATTGCTTCTTCTTCCTCTCTCTGTGCCAACTAGCCTCACTCCCACAAGTGAGGTGTGGCTTGGCAAGCCTTGGCAAGGGGAGCCCTCGCCCAAGCCAAGGCAACCTTGCCAAATCTAGCAAGGGAGCCCTATCTAGGACTTGCCCTAGCGAGGGTCGGCTTTGCCCTAGCCTAGGTGGCGATGGCCGGCCTTACCAGATCTGGCCTAAGAGAGGTCAACCTTCGTCAAGTCTTGTTAGTTGCGCCTTGCCCGTAACAGGCGAGGCCAATCAACCCGGCAATGGTCAGTGGCTGACCTCCAACAAAACAAAGAAGAAGATATAAAAAAATTTCAAAAAACATAAAAATATTATTAAAATTTATTAACGTCAACGTCGGTAATCTTACGTGGCACACTAGCATCCACATCAGCCATTTCCCACCAAAATTAAATAAATAGACTTAATTGGCAAGGAGTGAAAAAATTTTAAACTCAATTAGTAAAATTGAAAAATTTATTACTGAATTGATAAAAAGTACAATAAATTTAGGATTTTTTAGACAATTCTCCAAATTAGACTATTCAATCAAGTTGGTAGACTTTTGGTACATGCTTAATTTATTCATTTGATTACATGAAAATGTTCAATATAAGGGATTTCATATAGCTTATGAATTAAATTAAACATGTACAAAAAATTCAGAAATCATATTAAATAAATTAAAAATTTGAGAATCATATTACACACAAGAATAAAATTCAAAGACCACATTCCACATTTAATCAAAGTTCATCATTTATTTTTATCATTACCCTTAAATAAACATAAGGTTCTACAGACATTTCCTTAATTTTCTTTGGTCAAATTTCCTCAAGTCTGATTGCTTGACAAATGGGCAAATAGACGCGTGCTCGATACCTCGCTTGTCCTGCCCGAAATAAAAGACTAAGCCTTGAAAACATTGGAAAAGACAAACAGTACATGTCCATCAGCATAACATATACGACACACTCCCAACAAAGTCATCATTTCATTCTCCATGCCAGACAAAGCAGGAACAAAAAGCTGAGCCACGACAATTCTTTTTTACATGCGCGGACAAGTCTCCCCCAGAACATAGACAAAAAGGTCCAGCAGTGAGACAAATCGGTGCACTCCAAAGAGAATAAAGGTTAACTTTTGGTACACGACTCATCCACCTATCCAGTCACGCTGACTACATTGCCAATCTTTGAAGAAACATATGTTAGCACGCGTCGCCATATCGCGCAATATAAAGGCATTGTCTCACATTCGATCTCGAGAAATACAATAAGGATGATAACGATAATAATAATAATGATAATGATAATGATAACAGTGATCTGGTGCCATGAGTACATTCACATGTAAGGTCTTCAAGTTTTAGCAGACAATACTCAAGACATGCTATATATATATAATTAATTTAAAGTGTGCACATGCGCCAAAATGAGACCGGGGGATACTGTGTTCATTCTAAACAAAAGACCAGTTCATGAACATGAAGGCCAGACAGTGGTGGGAATCGTCGTCGTTGAGAACTTTCCATGCAACGGCTTGCTCATAAGCCACCGGCCTTCCCATGCTAGAAATGCACACTCCGGCTGGCAGATAGGCGATACCCTGGAAAACAATGAATTAATGTCAGACTTAACTGCTTTAATTTTTCCCATGCGTTTCATTATAAAGTTTGAGTCTGCAGCTTTGATCATAGTTTGGAGCTTCTTATATTAGGATGAAGGGTTAAACTAAATGCACCTGCTGCATGATCTTCGGGAACTCCGAAGAAAGAACTTTCCTGCCACCTTCATCAAGAACCTTTTCCAGCATAATATCTTGGAGGGCCACCAGAGTAGTTTCAAGCATGTCAAGTCCAGCTTGGTTGGCGAAGGTGAAGACAGGAGAGGCCTGCGAAAAATTTCTTTAGTTAAGTACAAAAGAGGCCAGCAATCTTCTCTTTTTTAAAGGCAATAAAAATACTCAGATGGCAGATGTAGCTTTAATTTGAAAGGCGCAATTTAGTTGATAAATGTATATAATTAAAGAGAAAAGAATGGCTGTGTACCACATTTGTATTCACAGAGCAGCACATAATTGCATCAGAATGGTGCCAAAATTCCTTCAAAACAGCATCACCAGCTTGGGAGTCCCCTCTCAACAGTTCAGCTCCAGCACAAATTCTATAAACACAAAAATTGGTCGGTGGCTACTAGCAGGGGGTAGAAAGGAGTTCAAGGATAGAATCGATGAAAAATTATGTCAATAAAAGTGAAAACATCAATGCAAATTCTCAAGCAGTACCAGTGTAAAAAACATCGTCAGACATACCAAGTATAGCCTAAGCTGATAATAGCTTACACAAAGTGCGATATCAACATATTTACACCTCAGCTACTTTAGAATAAACCCAACGAAAATCAGAGGAAAATCTTTCAAATTCAAAAGTATGTTGTCCACGCTACCAAAGTCTTACACAGATACCCATTGTAAAGTATATTATTCCACCCCCTATAATCCAATAACACGTCTACCAATGCCCTTTCTCCAAAGCTCCCAGTTATTTTGCAACACACAATGAATAATATAGTTTTTTTTTTTTTTTTGGGGGGGGCCAGGAAAAAGTGGTACGGTAATGTCCAGGGAAGTGTAATATCACTCCTCTCTAACTCAGCTCTCCCTCATATATATAGACAGCCCAAAATTCCACCCATTTTTAACATAAACATTGCTAACCTGTAGCTACGGCAGATCCATCGTGCCAGCGTAAGAGCTTCAGGAGAACCAGAGAGAGATTTTGGCCCCAGATGGCCACCTAGCCTGGAAGGTGCAATTGCCATGGCAACCCTCTGGACAGATCCCACAACACTACGCACATATTGACGAGCCATGATGGCAACAGTGTCCCGTAAATGGTTCTCAAACACGAACTGGAATGCGATGGTCAGGACAGATCGCAGGTTGTAGGTGCTAGCATCAGCTTCACAAGTAGGACGAGCACCGCCAGATCCCACCTCCAGCGTAGAGGCCAGGTCCAATGTCCGGGTAGGGGCAGGCCCATCCTGAACAAGGAAAGCACAGAGAAGAAAAGATCAGAAAAATGGCATGCTAGGAGTTTCAAGTAATCTTAGGAAACTGCTCAAACAAGCTTCTTGGCAGCCATTCGTTCTTCAGAGCCCTTCCATTTCACAATATTTAAAGTCTCTGAAAGATGCATTAGCGTAACAAACAGATACCCAGTGACATAAAATTGTTTGCGCAGTAAAGATTACTTCCTAGATTGTATTGTATGGTAAGTGGTACAGGAGCAAACAAGAAGTAGATTGGTAGCATCGTCAGGCTAAGTCTCAGCCGATGATACCCCGAGAATAGGACTCTATGAAAGACGGCAGTATCAAGGATGCTTAACTGTTTTAGGATCCAATTGTATGACACGAAAGCCAGATGGCAACAAAGGAGCATCATCTGCGAAAGATTCATCAATAGGAGCAAAGACAAGCTGAGCACAGGCACCAACTGCATTTTCATCCACCCCACTGCATAACTGCACCAAGGATTTGACAATGCCATATCAGTGAAAAAGAGCTTTCCTAACATGGGGTAGAAAAATTATAAGTACTTCCATGTAAAAAGCCAATTGAAAATGCAAACCTGAAGTAAATACATGTCATGTGCCAAAGGTATATCTTCAGGTGAGAATGCATGACCCTCTAGCCGAACCACCTCCAAGAACTATATATGAGAACTTGTGAGCAGTGATGCTAAGAAATAACAGAAAGAATTCACTGAAAGCAATCAAAGAAAGATCAGTATGCATAGACAGAGCTATTAAGTATTACCTCCTCCTGTTCAACAGTGTGGGCAAGAGGCAAAATGACATGGCTACTAGGGAAACCACCAGGTCTCACACATGGAATGGCATAAGGACTAGTTTTCAAAGAGGCAGCTGAGTATGCATCAATTCCATGGTCAGCCCACTCAGAGCGGTGTTCCCTCAGAAAGCGTACAAGCACAGCAGGCGGAACATTCTGTAAGTAAGAAGCAAAGACAAAGTTAATCGAATACAAAGTTAAAAGTAAGTCCAAAGCAACAAACGAGAAATTATAAAACAACAGCTGGTGGGAGAGATAGCGGCTTTCAGCCACCATAAGTGCAACAGGCAACTCTTGTCATCCTATTGTAAACACACCTGAAGAAGCATGGACGCCTTGGCACAGAGCACTCCTCTTCCAAAATTTGGAAATATGGTTGCATTGTATTGGGAACCAAGAAATTTATTTGGAGATGAGTTGACAGCAATGGTGACATCTTCTACCCCATCGCTACTTAGAACAGACCAACCGTCATCCACAAAGCCATTCACAGCATCATTAAACCCCCTGGAATACATGATTCCAAGCTGTAAGACACCAGTTGAAAATCATGAAGAACCTAGCTTTTGCATCTTTTGAAGAAGCAAAAGACCTAATGGAGGAGGCAAGCCCATAAGACGGTTCAACGTAAATGAGAACTTCTCATGTTATATACCTGCACAATTTCTGACTAAACGTCCTCAAGACTGCAGGTTGTCGGCTACCTCCATACTGAATCTCCCCACTACTTTCTTGGGCTATTTGTCTAATATGGCGCAAAGCCTGCAAATCATGGTTAAAACGATTAAGTGAAAGATAAATAATAATTCAACAAGAAACGAAACATGGAACCATTCTTACAGCAACAGTCATCTTCTGTGCAAGAATTTTGGACGATTCATAAAGTGGTCTGAGAACTTCAGGAACACTCCAAGCCTAACAAGAGAACGAACATGAAAGAATCCACATAATTATCTTAGTATAGAATAAAAGAAACATAAGTAGCATGTGAATAGCTGGAATGAATTATGCACTCACATCTAGATCAACATGATCCACAATATGAATGATTGCACCACCTCCCTCACAAGGTCGGATGAGATAACCACTTGGAAGAACTTCAGCTCTCACAAAACTTGAAGACGATGGCCCTGATGGGCCACCAGTACTTGTAGTCAATGACCTCTCACATATCTGCAAAAAGAATTTTCAGACAACAAACAAAGTCACAAGCACACTAACATGATTTCCCAGTGCTGAATATTTCACCTCTAAATCAAGTCTCATTAGACACAAAGCATACCACATGTAAAGCTAGGCCCCACAAGAAAATTAATTGAGGAAAGGAAACAAGCCACAATCTGATTACAGTTAATCAGTGACCTAAACGAGGAAAACTTATAGTAGCATAATGAAAGAACACACTTATTCAAAATTAGTTTTCCTAAAATTACCATGAGTTCACATAATTCTAAATAAGAATAAGGTCAAAACAAAGATTCAAGGGCATAGTTACCACAAGACTGCCATCTTCCAGAGTAGTGGTATATCGAACTGTCCAAAAATCACGTGCTGCTGCCAGAGTTGTAGGTGCATAGGTCTAACCAGTAACATATGAACAGTCAGGAACAGAAAAAGCAAGCATTTTTATAGGCACCACTGCGAAAATTCTAAGGCTACCACCAACCTGCATGTATACAAGCTCTATCGTCCCCCCATTCCCTGCAGGGATCACATTAAGAACCTCAAGGCATCGACAGTCGCGAAACCAAGATGGACGATCTTTGAGAATTTCAGCGACCTGTGAGTAGTTCATCGTGAATATTAATTGCCTTAATCAGGATGATTGAAGCCAATTAGGATACACATACCTTCATGGGCTCTAGACTCACAAGACCGCAGACTCGTGCTGCTACCCCATTACAATTGCGGGAAACAGCAACGATTCCAATAGAATCCGGACCAGGCTACAAATCACCATGTGAATTATGAGTATGATGAATGTCACTGAAACCAAGGTCTCTAAAAGAGTCGGTCAACTGTACCTTCATCCCAATCATCTGTACCCAGTCAACAGCAGTTCCAGTAGCCTTGGCCAGGAACTGTGTGAGGGTCTCCGCAGCAATCGCAAGAAGGCTAAGAGAGGAATACATTGAAATAAAGTGTGTTAGACCGGTGACATTATTTGTGAGATGAAACATTCACGTGCACAGAATATATTTCCAAGTAAGGCAATTACTTACCCAGCTGGGCTGCTGGCATCCTTTTCTGGATGCTGGGGTGTTGGGTTATGCTGCTGTTGGTGCTGACCGCTCATGACCACAGACTCACAGCTATTGTCTGTGGTCGCTGTTGATGCCTGCTGAGAATGAATGAAATGAGCCATCCCCAAAGAGAGCCAAATATACAAAATCGTAATGAGAGCATAACCAAGATAAGTGACAAGTAAAACATTAGGGTTAACGGGAACCTGACTCACTGGTCTATTTTCAGTGACGAGCTTACAACCAGTGAGTTTTCCACCCACATACTTACTCTAGATGTAGAATTAGAAGGAAATAAAATATGCTTATATCATGGTCATCATTTTAAACTTCTGACCGGATTCCAATGGTACGCATAATAAATAGCATTGGAAGACCAAGAAAATGCAACCGTCAACGAAAGAATTGTGTGTCATGCCATTTGCACCAAACATCCATGTAGAAGACTCAACAGCATCTAAAATCAGACACATTGTCGTTAAAAAGGGGGAAGCGCTCACACTATGCAGCTGCTGCCGCATGTAGCCGTTCTCATAAACCAACTGTGAAACTTGTTTCTGGAGGCGATCATTCTCTTCCATTAACAGTTTGTTCATAGCATTCAGCTTTCTGTTAACTGTTTGGAGACGGTATGCTTCCTTCCTCTGCTTTTCCCGACATCTACGTAAAAAGGCTAATTTATCAGTGAGGCACCAGACAGTCTAAAATATACATGTACGCTCAAAATGTATCACTTAAACCAACCACCAGAGAAAAATATACGGTGCAATAGAAGAACACCTAAGAGCGTGTGGTGTAGATTGTACTTAATATGATGTGCTAACAGAAATGAGTACTTTTTACTTTAGAGTAAATAACGTGTTTGCATAAGCATAGCATAGCGAATTTTCGGTATGTGTGAACTCCAAAACAGAGAGAGGAAGGATAGACAAAGGTGGCATCTCCAGTAATTTGAGTTACAAGTTAAACAAAATATATACATTTGCAACCTAACCTCTCCATAAAACATCACAAGCAAACTACATTAGACATTCAGCGAGTCTCTAGGTAATCCAAGTCCTGACAAGCTTTCTGACAAAGAATGGCTTTGCAAGGCCACATGATTACATCAAAAAACTTACGGAGCAGACCAAAAGACTCTCACTTGCTCACTAAGGAAACAGAAATCAAAACGTGATCTGACAACTTCCCTCCACTGGTTGTCCATGATCATTAAATTGTTCGGACAAAAAGTAAAAACCCAATTCTGCTACAACAATAGATGTGTTTGGAAAAAAAAATATACTCAAAATAGAGTTTTCATAACATTGCACTGCCCGGCGGACATAATCACAGTCTGGAAGATCAAAGTGATCCCATTCTAGCGCCACAAAACGAAAGATGCCACTGAGAAGATTTCAACCATTTCCAGATGAAGAACAGCTTTTCAATCAACAACGCAACATGTCTTTTACTTAGGTAAACAAGCCAACAATAGAGCAAGAAATTATCTGGGTTCTGTCTCTTTCCTTCAATGGCAAAACATCCCAAAGAAGGGAAAAAGAGATCCAGAGCAATAGAGTGATGATATATATGGCCATGAAAGAAAGCACACATAAACGAGGATTACCAACAGCTCCACCAGAAACCATCAACGTACAGACAGAACTGCAACGAGGGCAGGCGAATATTTAGGATATTTAAAGCCGTCGGTAACTCCCTTTCTACATCTTTCACAACACATGGAACCAGAGAAAAAGCGAAAACCAACTTAAAAATGAACATTCCCCGACGAAAGAACACCACGTTTCTGGAGAAACTTTCAGCAGTACCGAGAAATTTTCAAACTTTTTTTTATCCTCTGGCGACAAGAAAACGAAACCCCAGAAAAGTTTCGAAAGAAAGAAACACGCTCCCCAACCCGCGCAAATGTTCTCTCTCTTTCGAGAAGAAAGAGGAGAGCAAACGGAAACACCAGCTCCGATTCATCCGAAGCTTGGCAAACGCGACGAAATGAAGCGAGACCAACGGAGACAGGAGGAGGAGAAGGAGGAGCAGGGGAAACAGCAATGCGTAAGCGTTCTCGGTTTCATCACCTGCGATTCTGGAACCAGACTTTGATCTGCTTGGGCTCGATGTTGCAGAGGATGGGGCACTCCCGGATCAGCTGCTGCCGCCTCAGCGAGCTGGGCTTGGGGCACTCGTTGTAGACCCGCTCCAGCGCCTCCACCTGCTCGGGGGTGTACCGCACGTACTTGCTCGCGTCCATCTGCTTGCTCGAGCACTCCCTGTGCATCGCCAGCGCCATCCGCAGTCCCGGGTTCCGCTCTGTCGCTTTTTTCTCCGAACGTTCTCGAGAGGGGGAAGGAAGAAGAAGGAGGAATGCCAATGTCTGCACGGGGGTCAGTCGGGCAGGCTCTCTCCGGAGGCGGGCTCTCTCTGCCGAAGAGAGCCTCCTATCTCCTTCATGAGAATAATGTCCCGCAGCAAGAGAGCTCTCTCTGGACGCACTTCCTCCGCTACACACAGAGCTTTTCTTGTTCCAGTCGAGGAAGAGAGAGAGGGAATGAAGAAGATGGTCCCTGTGCTGGTCTTTTATCCCCAGACGCCAATCTCGAGAATTTCCCTCTGCTCTCTGTAGAGAGCGATTGATAGAGAGAGAGAGAGAGAGACCATTCAACGGACCCTATAAGCCCACAGGCTTTTAGAGAGAGAGAGGGAGCAGGGAGCAGAGGAAAATACAAAAGGAAGAGCCAATGGCAGGAAGAAAGAGACGGCCAGGTTTGAGGTGTCCCCTCTCTCTCTCTCTCTCTCTCTCTCTCTCTTCTGGGTCTTTCTGCAAATCTCTCTCTCTCTCTCTCCTCCTCTCTCTCTCTCTCTCTCTAGCTTTCTCTCTCTACTGCAACAGTTCTCTGGGGTGACATGAAATGGCAACTCTGGGAGAAAAAAAAAAGAAAAAGGCGCATTTACTCTTTCTTCTTTCTAGTTTTTTTGTTCACATTACAGTAGACAACATGGGCATGACAGCGCCCATGCGCATGCATGGTGATGATGCATGCATGCATGCATGCGCATGCGCATGGGGGGCATGTATGTATGGTCGCCAGGAGGAGAGAGAAAGACCAAAAGAAAACATCGAATGACGGCATTCTAGAATGTCTTGTCTGGTTGATTTCTTGAGTCTCTTTTCTCATTTGGTCCGTCGAGTCTTTGTTATTAATGTATTCTAAAAATTTTGGTCGATTGAGTTGTGAAAACTATATGGAATTTCAGGATTGATAAGTTGCTATTTTGGACTGAAATTGATAATTAGTCTACACTCGATTGACTAGAGTTAATATTATTGACTCGATCGACCGATATATCATTACACTTATCCGTATGATAATTAATAATTCAAAGTATAGTCTGCATTTGTTTGATTATTACATTCCCTATGAAAAATGGGGACCTAGCGGAAACATGGTCAAAGAGCTAGCTTGGAAATTAGCTAAGTTCGCATATAGCTAGAATTTCCTGTGTTGGGAAAATATGAGATCTCTTGTTCATACTCGTGCTCAACATGGTCTCAGAAAGTGACTCCTTGCAAGTCCACTATTACCTTGCAATACAATGGATTGTTATTGTGCGAGGAGACAATCCACTTTTTTTTTGGCCGAAAAGGAAAATTGACTTTATACATTGAGTCTAAATAATGTATAATCCCCCAAAAAACATGAAGAGCAAAAGAATCGAGAGTAGTAGAATAGTAGAAAAAGGTCATATTTTCAAGAATTAACAAGTTTAAAAAAAAAATGGTTGTGAACAACCTTCTAATGCATGAATAAAATGGCAATGGTCGGCTTATCAACCTTGAACTTTTTACAATTAAAAAAAAAAAAAAAAAACCTCGAACTTTTGAATTCCAAGCAAAAAGGCGATAGTTATTATTTAAAATTGAACATTTCGTAACAAGTAGAAGGTTTGTAATATAGGAGGATGTAGCTCTTCTAGTCCTTATCCCCATGTTTTTATTCCTAGATAAATCAGTGAAGCAAAAGGGGGAGTCATATCTACTAATCGTGCCAGTGTCTTTAATAAAATGGTTGATATCACGAAAAATTTCAAGTTAGTAACAATATAACAAATTTACTTCAAATTAATTTTTTAGCCATCAAAAACCTTAAGTTGATATACATGTGATAAATTTACCTTCCGTTAGTTTTTGTTAAATTTACCTATTAAATTGCTGAGTCATATGACACACGACAATTTACGAATGTACCAATTTGGAGTTTTACCCTTCGTTTATTACAAATTTATCGGTTTGTATTAGTCATTTAACAGAAATCGAAAGAAGATAAATTTGTTATAAATATATTAATTTGAGGATTTTGGTGGTAAAAAAAATTAGTTTTTGGTAAATTTATCGTGAATGTATTAGTTTGAGATTTTTTATTGTCAAAATATTAGTTTTTGATTAATTCATAACAGATTTACCAATTTTGAGTTTTTGATAATATTAACCCTTAATAAAATCCAGAGAAAGAAGCCTTAACAAACGGAAGAAAATTAAATTGGATCAAAGCCTACTTCATTTTCCTTGGCCAAATGAATGAGGAATTTTGTAATAAGTGTTCTAAAGGCATCCGGAAAGTTACTAATTAAGAAAACATTATAGTTGTTAATGCACTAATCGTTGGAATGAAACATAAATTATTGGATTGAAAATTGCAATGTTCCTTATAAATATGCTTAACCAGTAGTACTTTGGAGACACTCATTAACAACACTCAATGACTAAATTACAACTACATAGGCATCTCCTTAATTTACAACTCATTTAAATATATGATGTAAACCTAATAGCTGCAATTATGTCCAATAATTTCTTATATTTATGTAAATGAATTTTCAAAGGAAAATTAACATGTCTGACTATTTTCCCCCTCTCCTAATATCAATATTTTGGTTCGCCATCGTAAATTAATTATCCTTTTTGTTTCCTTTGTGGCTGATTGAGATTGTGGCACCGTCATCCAACCGTGATGGGGTTTGGGCGGCTATCGTTGCGAGGATCGCTAGTGCCACTTGCTTTTATCATAGTAGGCATAATTTGAGGTTTTTTTTTTTCAGTATTAACGCTTTAAGATATTCAGCCTTTGTTCTCAATATAATTATTACCCTTTCTACGAAAAAAGAAAAAGAAAAGATATTCAGCCTTTGCAGTTCTCATTATTAAAGAAAAAAAATCATTAATAGTCCTCTTTTGGGAAAAGTACTTAACTGGTCAAATAAATGATGTGATATGGCCCAAAAATCGCATTACACATGTAATATGTTTATCATTCTGCATATTACTAAAAATTTGAAGTTACCCATTTCACTGGCTAGTTAGATCATGATATTGACGTGGCGTGAAATATGCTCTCATTCTTTTGAATGTGCTTGTAAGAGCCATTTGGAACCATTTTTACGAAAACATCATCTTAAACCTTTACCGATGTACGCATATTACTAACAACATTCATAACAAGTCTTTGAGTGATTATAAAGAAAAATGGACTGAATATATATTTTTAATTGATAATTATTTTTGGTTTCAACTATGTATACAAAATACAGTCTTACTACAAATTTAGAATGCCATTTTGAAGTTTAATGAGGCTTGGACTTTAGAATAATTTACTCAAAGAAGTGGGCCATAGTGGAATTTTTAGAAGTTTAGGGGCAGGTATACTACCACCCCTTATCCTCTCATTCTCTTTCTTTTTGTCTTATTCCTCTATTTTATGTTCATTTGAAAAATGAACCTGATACTCTCCGGCCTCACCCCCAACCTTCTTACTAGTAGGGCCGCATGCTTCTTTGAATCCCCTCAATTCATAAGCTGGCTAACTTGTTTCGCAATTTGTGTGCTTGTTTTTCCTCCCCCGAAAAATACCTTCTCATCCCATTAACCAAGCCTTTTAAAACAAAGTTGATGCGCTTCTAAATATAAAATATCCCAGAGTGGCCGGAGGAATTTAAACAACCAACTTGAAGGAATGCCTTTTTTACAATGGGTTTTCGCAAGCCAGTTTGCCTGTTGATTAGTCTCGTGGGAACAATGAACCACTTGAATGAAATTGAATTGGCCATACGTCTTCTATAGTCATCAATCAAGACCCGCAAACCCTATGGTCTTTGATCAGCATCTGAGACATAAAGAAGCAAAGATAAGCTGTAAGTTTCAATAACAAATCATAGATCAGTTCCACTTCTCATATCACTTCTTATCTCTAGGTACGAAATGTCTCCTTTAGATTTAAGGCTTCGGCACAAATGGTAGAAGAAGCTTTTAATCGATTTCGCAAACCCATCAACGAGAACTCCATTCGAAATGCAACTGCAATTACACCTTTCGAAGATCCTTCCGGTAGAGATCCATCGATATTAAACTTCAGAGAGCCCTTTACCAGTAGATTCCACAGTACAAGTTGGCTTACTCGCCTCTATCTTGGTTCACAATTCTTGGATTTCATCTCATAAAGATCTTATTCATTGCACGAGCTACGTAAACAATCGAGCACGGATCTGGTATGTGGTTGAAAGGTGAAAGCATTTGGTGCTTTACGAAGATGCCACATTACTTCAGCAATCACCACCCTGTATGGCAAGGCAGTATTTGAGTCAAAAGGTTGCAACACCCACTTGTCCATTCTTGTAATATCCTTGCACGAGATTTTGATATTCAGTCCCAGGTCCAACCGCAATGCTTTTGCTTGATGCCAAAGAAGGAAGAGGTGCTTCATTGTTTTCGGAAATTGTTGACATTGATAGCAAAGTGGGTCAGGTGAGGCCTTTCTCTTGAATAAATTCTCTCGCGTAGGCAATGTGTTCCGACACAAACTCCACATAAAGAGTTGGATTTTTAGGTAAGAATTCAGCTTCTAGATCTTCGTCCATAGAGCACTGGACATTTGATAGGAGGAGGATGCTTGACTTGAATGCGGCTAATGGTCTATAAAGCGCATTCTGTTATACCCATTTTTATTGAGTAGGTACCTGATTCCTAGTCCAAACTAGCTCATCTTCCCTAACCATGCTGAGTGGGATAGTCAGATTTCATTCATCGTGTGCTCTTCCAACAAGCTACTCATCCTAGTTAATCAAATCCTCCTAGTTAATCAAATCCACTACTCTATGAGGATCTCCCTAGTTCACAGGTCCACCAATCAATCCATCAATCAACCATCTATCCTCGCAGATGTTAATTTTATTCCATTACCTACTAACCATCTTACTCTCAAGAAATAGCATCTCTACCCATTAACACACTTTGCCAACTCTACAGGAGACGAACCCCTTTCTTGCATTTCATCAATCTCATATAGGAAGGTAGATTCCTTTTAATAATTGAATCCATAGAGCATATGAGGATTGTGAAAGTCTTTAAGGTTGCTTGTTCAACATGGCCTTATTGAAAGTTTATGAGGTCCCAGAAATTAAACTCGCCACTATCTTTCCTTGTCTTAAGAAGCCCCATTTCTTCTAATGCATGCCAGATTTAGCCTCACTTTTTTTCCACCAAAATAAAGCTAACTCTAACTCAATGGCTTTACAAATAGAGATTGGCATCTTAAAAATAGGCATTACATATTGAGGTAGGGGTTGCACAAGGGTATTAATTAGGATCTTCATCCCAACTTTAGACATCAACTTCTCATTCCATCTCTCCAATTTCAAGTTACCCAAGTGAAAATTTACTTTTTTGACTGATCCCAATCTTAAAAAAATAAATAAACAAATACTTCATTGTCTTCTCAATTGCTAGTACTCTCAACTTAAAAGCCATAATTCTCGGTAAGTTTTGTCGGCAACCACTATTGAGATGAAATTCCAGATTTATTCAAATTAATGGCTTGACCCGTCACAAAGTAATATTGATTGAACAACCTAAGTTCTGACATTTTCTAACCTTTTCATTGAGAAAGAAAATAGCATCTTTTGGAAATAAAGATGAGATAAGATTGGCAAAATTTGTTCAATTTGACTCCTTTGATACTGGCACCATCCACTACTCTGCTCAAAATATGAAAAAGAACAATTGGCCATGATTATAAGTAAGTAAGGAAAAAGTGGGCCACCCTTCTTGATTATTCGTGTTGTCCGGAAGTATTGTGGAGGTGCCACATCAAATTTCACACTAAAAATGATGGTGGAAATACATTGCATAACCAAAACATTTTATTTATCACTAAATACCATAGTTGACATGCATGCTCCCAAAAAATCTCATCCCATTTTATCATAAGCTTTCTGCTTATCAAGTTTAAATACTACTTGGAATTTCTTTTTCATTCTCCTAATTCTCAATTGATGCAAAACTTTTTGAACAAATAGAATGTTTTTTTGAATTTGTCTTTATTAATAAAGCAGCTTTGCTTATTGGTATTTATTTCAAAAAGCCAAGGTTGAAGGCCATATATTATAACCTTAGAACTCATTTTGTAATCGAAGTGGCTTAAGTTGATAGGTCTAAAATTGTTCAGAGTCTCTAGATTTTGGACTTTAGGTATGAGTAAAATATGTTGGAGAAATCCTCTTGAAGTGTTTTAAAGTTGACAAAACGTTTCCATCAGTCTAGTATGAAGGCTTGCAGACTCTGCTATTTAAAGTCTGAAGACCTCTGGACAGCCAGACTCAAGACTCAAAGTCTATCCTCATTGACAATTTCTAATCCGTTGAAGAAAGGCTATCCAGAACTTGATGTTTCATTAAGGATGTGACCTTATCGACTGGAGAAGATCTCTTGGCTGGATATGACATAACGGAATCCTTTGTTTGATCATAATTGATTCAAAGATTAAGGATCCGATGATTGACAAAGTATACTTGGAATGTTCTATTTATGGAAACCGAGATCCTGATTGTATGGGCGAACAGGATTGATGGGCTATCGACATATTCCTTTAATAGCTCAATGATCTTCCTAATTGATTCCGTCCAACGGGTAGATTGGAGGAATTCCTTTGGTAAGTGCCAACAGGTATGATGGCATGAAAGAGTATATAAGGAAGACGTTCCAGTTGTTCGAGAGAGTGCACGATAGAAGAATTCCAAAGTCTGAAGCTCTTTGTTCTTAGTCAATTCATTTGTTGAGCAAAATCGTGTAAACAAAAGAGAGTCTATATTCGTGAGAAACCTTGAGGAAGTGTGGTAGAACATCTATATTGTGGAATCAAGGAAAAGTCATGGCTTGTAACTTCTCTTTTGTTCATAGTGAAATCCAAATAGTGGTTTGTCGGTGCGGAAGAGTGGACGTAGGCTTGGAATAAGCCGAACCACTATATATCTTGTGTTCAATTTTCTCTTCCCTAACCTTTACTTTACTTTGATCGTATTTTCCTTTCTATCGATTGCCTTCCGTATCTCGAGAATTTGTTTGTGCACCTATTCACCCCCCTCTAGGTGCTTATACTAGCTATCTCAAAATATAGGTCTCATTCAAATGGGGATTGATGTTACCTATGTCAAAAAAGCTTTTAACCATTTGAAACACATCCAACTAAATGCCCTCTCGGTGGTGTTGATAAAATTGCCATTAACTCCATCTCCCACATGAAATACAGCCTTTTCACCTCCTCCAAAGTCACTGGAGTTGTCGGGCTTCATTCATAACTCAAAAACTATATAAGGGCGTTGGTTTAGTATTTGGTTGGAAAGCCATTATTCCCACAATACTGTGAAGTGTCTGAAAGAAGTCTAGAGTGTGATGCCCTAACAAGTTAGGCTCATGGCACAAATTCTGCTCAACAGTCTTCAGCATAGAAATTTGCGTGGTTGTGGCACGAAAATACTTCATAATTCTATCTTCCCACTTCAACCAATTGATTTCTAATCCCATACGCCAATTTATCTCTTCTTACATCCATAGTTTCTCAATTTGCTGAGTTATTGACTAGATGGCTTCTTTACTAGAATCTCCCACTTTGCTGTAATTTCATTGAGTTGCTTCTCTAAAGCTTCAATTAAGTGAAAAACAATATGTGTACATGAAATGTACACAAGTTATTTGGCTTGCATCTAATTGTTCCATATCCTAGATAGATTAACCCCATTTGTAAGTAAAAAATGAATTAATTAATTCAATTTGTGATATCCAGATACATACTTGATCAAGTAAGTGATTAACTATTATTAGTGTGAAAATGAGATATTCAAATAAATTTATACACATCGGTAATAGTTTATCTTTATACTTAAGAAGTCAAATCTTTAAGGGAAGAAGCCTAAACAACTTCAAACTATACTTATCGTGACACATTTCCCTCGAAGATTTTTTTGTGACACTAAAAATTCCAAATAATATCTATTGTGACACATTTATCCAAAACTTGTATTTATGTGACACAGTTACCATTCAAGGTTCCGTTAAATGATATTTCAACCAAAATAATGTGATTCTTATCTCATTTAAGCCACATGGGCGCCATATCAACATTTTTTTGCTTTTTGGCTTCCATGTAGACAAAGTTTTAATGGTTCTCATTGATAGAATTTTGCAAAGGGTAAATGTGTCACATAGGTACGAGTTTTGGATTTTTGGTGTCACGGAAAAAAGTATAGGGTAAATGTTTTTGAGTGGGTATAATTTAGGATTTTTTATGGCTTTTGCCCAGTGTTAAACTTACCATTTTGTTCAACTTGATTATTGAACGTGTGGTGTCTAAGTCCAACAAGAAGGACGGAGTTTTTTATTTTTGGTGTTACGGAAAAAAGTATAGGGTAAATGTGTCAGAGTGGGTATAGTTTAGAATTTTTGGTAACTTTTGCCCAATGTTAAACTTACCATTTTGTTCAACTTGATTATTGAACATGTTGTGTCTAGGTCCAACAATAAGGATAAAGTTTTTTATTTTCCGTGCTGCGGAAAAAGTATATGATAAATGTGTCAGAGTAGTTATAGTTTAGGATTTTTGGTAGTTTTTGCCCAACGTTAAACTTTACCATCGTGTTCAACTTGATTATTGAACGGGTTTTGGGTCCAACAATAAGGACGATAAATAAGCTATATTTTCCAATATCCTCGGTCGCTCTCATTATACCTCTAATCGGTGACTTACGGATTCTGAAAATCATTCTCCAATTAAAGGCATGTTACTTCTTGCGATCAGATATGTAAATAACTTCGTCCACGAGTAATTCGTATAATATCTTGGAGTTGGACAAATCCATGAGGCGTAATATTTCCGATATGAGATGGTACGTCCAAGATTCTCGATCTAATACTTGGCCATAATTCAAGATCTAGGGTCAGATTCTTTTCGAGAGTATTTATGCGATAGATATTATGGCTTTTCTACACTAAATTGTCTTGGTGGTTGATGGCGTACTCGATGTATGATTATTGAAGCCAGCGGTCTATTTTAGCACCAACAATAACGTATCACATCATTTCATCGACAAATTCCAAAAAATTCCAATTTCGGCGTGCAAATGTGTCATCATGGACTCATCCAAACCCGGGTAAGATTTTCCTCATCTACAATCCAAATGGTACAACCAAGATTCTAGGACGCTTCGCAAGCCTCCAAAATGTTCATGAAAGATGCATCTTTTCCTTAAAGCACACACCTAGTCACCTTGACTAATTAAGTACGGTATTTGTCCACTAAACTAAGAAACAAAGTACCTAATTAGGAATAATGTTTCGCTTGGGAAATGATTTTCTCTTTTCTTTTGAATTTGTTGATATTGACTTCTCTTTTAAAAGCATTTAAATTAAATTGCAAGTTTAAATTGCCACAATCCAAGCCCTTGCAAGATTTTCCTTGTCCACGGTTCAAATGGCACGACCAAGTTCGCTAGCCTTGAAAAGATTCATTAATGATGCGTTTTTTTCCTCAAAGCACACACATAGTCACTATGACTAATTAATTATGGTATATGTCCACTAAACTAAGATCCTACTTACCTAACTAGGAGTAATGTTTCGCATGGGAAATGATTTTCTCTTACCTTATTAATATGTTGACATTGAGTTCTTGTTTAAAAGCATTTAAATTAGATCACACGTTTAAATTACCATGAGCCTTGTCTCTTCCTGCTTGGGCTCACATCGGGACCTTTCTCACTCATGAAAAGTTCAAAAGAAGAAAGTGCGACCCAACACAGATTTACAACGTCTCGCACTCTCTTTTCTCTGTAGCAAATGCCTTGGATGCTTTCGACACTGTTTCACTCTTCAAAAGGGGCCAAAAAAAAGTCAAGAAAAAGTCAAACATTGTGCATCCAAAAAAGTCAATCTCTCTCTCTCTCTCTCTCTGCATATGCCTGTAATCAAGTGAGGGCTCATGATGGAGAACAAGGGCGAGTCAATGGCCACACAGGCTCACTCGGTGTTTCCTCCTGTCTGCCTTCTCAATGTTACTATCATGACCCCTCTCTCTCTCTCTCTCTCTCTCTCTCTCTCTCAAAAGGTGTTGTCACTAGCATGCACAGGAAATTCTTATCGACGGTCGGTTTTAATAATTTGACAGTCACAATGAACACACAATCTTGGAAAATACTAAAATATTCTACTAGCATCCAAGCGATCACCACAAAGCATCGTGTATCGAGCAAAGATTGATTATCCAACCCACTAATTGATACTAATTTCCTATGACGTAATTCCCTAAAAAAACACCCTTTTAGGTCTAATCTCAATATTATCATGAACTTTTTCTTGTCTACCAGAAATAACCAATTTTCACTCTAGCTTTAAATCTACCCCACATCCAATAGTTGTCACCAGTTCTTCAAACTTATCAATATTGGGAGATTGTTATTGTTCCATATAAAGATGAGAGTATTGGTGAAGACATAGATCTTGATAATGAATCTAGCTGGCTTTAATGTTGATAATTTGAAGAAATTAGTGACTATTTTTGGATGTAAGGGCAGATTGAAGGCTATGGTGAATTTTATTTTATTTTTAGACAAAAGGAAGTTCAAGAAAAATTGAAATTAGACCTAAATTTGAGGGTTTGGTCAAAGGAATTAAGCCAATTTTCTATATGCCAAGTCGAGGGCTCGACTCCCAACTCTAGCTCCTCCACTGTTTCTTTCTTCTTTTTTTCGTTTGTCATATTTAATAAAATTTTGTCCTTTTTATCCCCAAACAATCATAAGATTTTATATAGCTTAGTTTTCTCCCTTTTTCCTCTTTATTATCTTTAATCTAATTAGTGAATATCCTTTTCATTTTCAACTTATATTTTAAGCATGAAAGCGTACTTCAAATTTGATTTTGTTTTTCAAATCAATAAACTAACATAACATTTACGAGTTTGTTATATGAAAATCAAATTAGGACGAGAAATTGGAATACTATAATATTATTGTCAAATAGTATGATTGATTCTAACTTTTAGGATGTATGATTAAATTTTAATAAAAATACTCTTCTTTAGAATAAAGATAATGATGTTCGAATAATCTGTTAGCTGGAAAATGTCCTATGTAGAAAATTTAACTTTTTCCGCAGCATTGCTGCTGCCACGTTTTAGTAAAACTATGTCATAGAGTAGGAATTTGCAAAAAACAAAGCGAATGAAATTTTTTTTAACCTATGTAACATCTTGATAGTTAAAGCATACCCCGTGTCATTTCTCCACGAAAAAAAGTCTAACCAAGCGGAATTAGATTTTATTACTATATTAGAAAGTCTAGCAAAAAAATTCTTTAGACTACATAAGTTTTTTTTTTCTTTTATCGAAAGACTACATAAGTTTACATGGTCTATTTCAATATCATATTTAAGTGATGCCGTGCTATATCTTAAGTTAGAGAAGGATTTATACACACGCTTGCCTTGATCAACAAGTAGTAAAATTCCTTTCCCTGCATGTAATAAAGAGCATGCCTATGAACAAACGCTTGTGTTATCTTAACAGATGACAAATGTCACAATAATCAATCTTGTATTACCTGGCATGCGAACTATATCCTCGAACAAGTACATGAACCTCGAATATGTCTGATATTGTCATTTATTCTATCTATCGTATAACCAGTAGCCTATTTCATTAGAGTCTTTTGTATGATTGGAACATCTAAGTTTAAGGAGGAAAATCCACATCGTAATTTACTTTATTAAATATTGTACACATCAGCACATTCTAAATTGCTAAAATGCGTGACCTCCAATCTGTGTGTAGAACTCCAAGTTCAATATCGGATGGATGAGGCCTTATGATATTATTCATAAGTAAGATCCATTCTCAAATTGTCATCAACTTTGTGGTTACTTAAAGAATTCCTTTTAGAGACTTGACTTATGTGAAACGGGCTAGACTATACAAATGGTATTAGAACGAGCTCTCTTTAGTAAGCAAATGGTTCGTGGAAACATATAGGCCCATACTCGATTTGGTGAGAGCAATGAGTAATCATCGAGTCAAGAGAGCTTGGACAAATTGTAGCTCTGAGATGACGGGTTTGTTTTATTAGACGATACGTTGACCAATTAAATTATTGCAGTCTAATATATTAACTTTTTAGGGATAGATTTAGAAAATATATTTACCCTCCTAAGCGTAGAGGATCCACGCTTTACACAAGTCCATGAACGAAGATGATAAGAGTCTTCTATTATTCTCATACACCTATCCATGTTTTGACTCTATTTCATAGGGAAAAAAACTTTTTCCGAGTAGAGTTCCCCACCATGCACAGGCGCAGGCCAAACTCAATAAGTGTGCATGCTCCCCCCAATCTCAGATTGCGTGATCTTGCAAAAATAAAAGAAAAATGTGTGAGTACTTTTCAAAGAGAGGGACCCGAACAGCCCCCTTGGGTGGAGGATTGAGATCGAGACCCCATTGTTTTTTTCTTCTTGTCATGCACCAAAAGATGAACTCCCCACATCTCTCGATTCAAAAATTAAGTGAACCCCACCCTCCACTTTTGTCACCCTTGATTACGTTGCCTTTGCTTCCATTTTACATCTCTCTCTCTCTCTCTCTCTCTCTCTCTCTCTCTCTCTCTCATGCATGATAGGAGGTGTAAAGGTGGCCATTAATAAGGAAAAGAACAAAAACCCTAGCCTTCTAAATACTGTTGATACTCAAACAAAAGGAGAAACACTAGCTATTGATGCCTTCATGGGATGCTCATGCCCAGGGCAGATCTTGGTCTCTTTTGGTACCAATGATGGCACTCCATATCATATATCCTACCTACAACATGAGGAGTCGCACTAAAGTTTGCGAATTCCATTGGTCTAAGCCTTAGGGAAAAAAGCAAAAGGGTGAAAAAAGAAGGGAGATTTTATTGGCAAGGAAGACTTTTTTTTTAGGACTAATGTCGTCGAGTCAACGTCAACTCGACAACATCAACCATGCATGCATCGCTCCTTGTAATTAGTCGGTCAACATGCATGTGTATTAATCTATGTGAAAAGATGTTCATGCTAATTTGGAAGCATGAACATGCTTTTTTATAGTGGTGGTTGTGTCCACATCAGGAATCCGCTTTCTGAAGTTTATTTAAGCTTTTGGATTAATTAACGTCCAAAAGCTTCAAGCTCTCTTGTTTATTTTTCTGCTTGTGGCTCCTAGTTATCATCCTCTGGCTCACCGATTAAAAAGAATGAGGATCCAAAACAATAATCCGCATGAAGTGATGAAATTTATGATTAACGTAACAATGATTGAGATTTGTTGATGTACCATGAATAGAGGCACTGGATGGAGTAGAGGGTTCTTGTCCCAACTATATATTTGATATGGTTTTGCCGACGTCTTGCTTTTCCCATGTCAGCCGACATTTTTTGAGTGAGAGAAAGTGCGATGAATAATGTTTGGTATAAATCTGAAGGCTCTGGAAGATCCAACTTGGGAGCTCTTATTGTTAGCAATAACATAATTTTAATGCAGAAAATCTAAATTAAAGTATCTTAGATCTTTTTTTTTTTTCGCAACAAGAGGAGTGAAGATATATGATTTATACATAACAGTAACTTTAAGAAAAATTGTTGCAGAGATAAGAGAAATGAATAAATTTGATTTCTCTCCTTTAACCGACTTTAGTTTTAATGTAATTTATCCGATGAAAGGTAGAATACAACTTTGTTATGTTTGGTGGAGAGAGAACTAGACTGTTTATATATAATCTATCAATACGTGGGACACAATTATTCTTACACTTATAATCAGAATTTGTAAGCTAATTGATTGGAGTAATCAACTTCACTACAAATTCGTCGGTGCATAAATAAGGTCCCAACATTTGAGTGCAATTAATTAGAATCGAGATCCTCTAAAGTTAGCACTCTTTTAACACTAGATAAATGCACTCCCTTATGATCTGGACACATCAGCAACAAGCAAGTTGGACGTTTCAAATTAGATAAATATATATATATATATATATATATATATAATTTTTTTTTCCTTTTCCTTTTCTCTTTCCTTTCCCACGTTCCCCTCTTTCTACTTTGCCATTTTGCTCCTGGGACCATCTTGCACAAGCGCCCAATCACTCCGACCATGTGCTGTGGCCAACCGCAAGGCGAACAACACCTTCGATCACGACCGCGACTTCCGTGCCACGCCACAGCCCGATGCCGCCAGCTCCGTCCCTCATTGCAAAATGACGCCTCCCTCTCCATTGTCGGTCCCTGCGGGATAGTGGCAAAGGGAGCTCGGGGTTGGAGGCATGGGTGCGTTAGCGGCGGCCCGGGTGCGCCAAGGACCGGCGAGGCTCGTCAGTGCAACTATTGTCATGACCATCGCTGCTTTGGCGGTTTACGACCCAAAGCACGAGGACATTTTAGTGTAAGAGGTAACATTATCAAGCAAAGTTACTGAGATCTTATCCAATTAATGATAGTAAAAAAGTTGCATTTGACGATACAGGCTTTGTTTGTTTTGTAGAAAATTTGATATTGTAGGTATTTTTTTCTACAAAAATAACAATATTTTCTAATGTTTGGTTAAAATATGAAAATGAATTGGAAATTGTTTTTATCGTTTGAAAAGAAAACTTAATCTTTTTTTTTTTAAAGAGATGTGCATTATTCATGTGATATAATAGATACTCGGTCGTTGGGAATTCTCAGACCCAACCACTACAAACCCGAGCATGGATACAATGTGCCTAAGCCCGGCTTTGATGGACTCAAGCCTAAGCATTAGTGACATAGGCATAGGAGCCAAGAGCACAAGCGCTAAGGTCTTGGGCCAAGCTTCGAGAGACTTGGGCTCAACCTTTGTGGAGTTGTGACATAAGGATGAGAGCTAGGTACTAACCACGGCCGCCAGGGACACGGGCACAGGCATTTGGGTCTCGGGCATGACCGCCAAGGACTTTGGCATTGACACTGGGGTTCGAGGTTGACCTTTGTGGGCCTAGCCTTGGGCAATGGAGACTTGGATGCAGGAGGTGGGTACTCGAAGAAGGGCACCACGGACCCAAATACGGGCATCTAGGTCTTGACCCTGGCCTCAAGGGAGGGATCTGAGCCGATGAACTCGGACTCGGACGCTAGTGACTCAGGCACAAAATCTGAATACCTGGCCGCCAGGGACCTAGGCTCAAAGGCCAGGTATCCGCACTACTATCTCAAGACAGTTCGACTTTGTCGCCCCACGTTTATGGAATGACAGCCCGTAACACTAAACCACCACCACCCATGACTTTGATTCTCACTGTTTTCAATTTAAAATAGAGCATATTGTAATTAAATGATAGCAAGGGCCATTTTGCATGGCCCTATGCTTTCGGAAATGAAGCCGAGTCAAATTGCAAACTCATTGCTTGAAACTCAAGTCTCGATTTGTTATCACTTTCCTGCTCGATTTAATTGAACTTGACCATAATTAAGCTAAAAATAAAGTCCGGGTCAAGTTTAATGAGCTCGATTATGTAATTGTAAGGAGTTTATGTCCTTTTTAGCTTTTAAATAATTTCGTAAAAATAATAGAAGCTTAATCAAGCTCGTGAGCTTGTCAAGCTACGAATTGACAAGACATTCAAGTATCTTAGACGTGAGGTCGACTTGACAAGATATTAAATAGTTGGACATTAAAATTGATTTTAAAATAGGTGAATGTATCTCGAGCAATCACCCAATCAAGCACTGATTTCTCGTGAGTAACTCAATTCAACTTCACCCTAAATGCCAAGGAAACCCGTTTATCATGCCCCAGAAAACACGCATTTATGTTGCTCATCATCAAAAGTGCTTAATCACATATCCTTTGTCTCTTAATGCAATTTCTGTCGAGATATGTCTAGCCAATTGAGTTACGTGATGCTTACGATTAGGCAACTGGACTAAACAAAAAAAACCGGATAAATTTTTTTACAAGTTGAGAAGGAAAAAAATGTCAAGGTTCGAAATGATTTTATTTCATTCATTTCTTCTTTCATACATTAGTCTTTTCACTTTAAAAAAATTCTATCACTAATAAGCAGAAAATGTCTAGCTTTCAGGTGAATTTTGTTTGTTGAACTACCAACAAGTCCTTGCGCCTAATGTCAAGTTATGTGATCCTGGTTCCTATTGAATTTAAATACGTTGATAGTAATTTGAGCACATTTTATGTCAATTAATATCGTTGAATCTTTAACAGAATTATCTTATACATCAAAAACTCCTTTGGGAAGGTCAAATAGAAAATTTCTAATAGAAATTCAGGGCACGAGGGCAAAAATCCCGGCCAGCTTAAATACAAGTAGTGTAATTAAATCTGCAATAAGTTAATTATTGAATTATTTCCCAAACATTTATTAAAGGGCAATATATCCAATCGTCAATCTCGTAAGTTTCAATATTAATCTTTTTAAAATTCATTTAAATCCACACATGATTTCTTGACTTTGACGAACCCTTTTCCGATTTCAACTATTTTTCTTCTCATATTAAACCGGGCATATCATGAGACCCAACATGAAAGGCCCTTTTGACTTTCACTTGTCTAACCTTCAAAGAAAATTTCAATTTATTATTTTATAGAGAATTGAGCGGTCCTATCTAATTATATATTTATTGGTAGTTAAAGAGCGATATAAGGATAAACGACTCAAATTCTCATGCTGTAGAGGATTGAAAAGGCATCATTCAAAGTCCTTTTAAGTGGTTGGCAAAAGAAAAGAATTCCTAAAAGAAGACAAATTTATGGTTGCAACAAATGATTAAGTAGTTGAATTTGGAGAGCAAAGTAAGAAAAAGAAAAGAGAAAGAGAGCAACGCCGATTTTTTTGAATTTTCTTAGACAGACATTCTTGATCTTTGAGGCAACGTTGTTTGTCATGTCCTGTACGTCTCGTTCTTTGAGCCAGTGTCTTTTCCTTCTGAATTCAAAGTGGTCAACGAAATAAGTGCACCCTTTTGACCTTTTTCTCTTATTCCTTTCATTTCATCTTCCTCCATCCATCGATAAGAGGATGACTCTCTCTCTCTCTCTCTCTCTGGATTCCTTGACGAATTGGATGAAGAGATGATGTTCTTCTGGTAGAAGATGACAAAGATGATCAGATGTGTGGAAAACGTGAGTTAATAAGTGGTGGAATCACAAAAGTGGAATGGTTGGCTAGTCTTTGCCCCTTATAATTACTACTGAGGGGATTCGAGCCATGAAGCTATTGCCCCCAATGACATTAAATTATATTTGTTGGGCACGGGACTTTACTTTTGAAAGTCAACGATAACTTCCTTTTTATTTTTCAAATCTAATAAATTAGAAAACTTTTGTGGAGACCTATCTGTCAATATTTTAAAGATTAAATATCACTAAAATTTTAAAACTAGTACAACAATACTACATTTACCCAAACTAATTCTTATATCTAAAAAAATTCCAAACTAGTGTATTTGTATCTCATTTATCCCAAGCTAATTTTTTATTTACAAAGAATTCCAAATCGTACCTTTGTGCCACATTTACATTAAACTGATTATTGTGTCACAAAATCTCAAATCACAAGTATGTGGCACGGATATACTAATTTAAGATTTTTTTGTGAGCGAAAATTAATTTGAGATAAGTGCGGTATGGGTATACTAATTTGAAATTTTCGGTGATATTCACGAATTTTAGGTCATGAAACCTTACATATTAAAGATTAAATAAATGGTTATAGTGAGAGTGCGTTAAAAAAAAAAAGAAACAAAAAGTTAAAAGTAATAGTCATAGGGATATTACCAAAAAATGTTACTTATTATATTTGTACCAATTTAGTCATAAACTTTTTAATTATGCTAATCCTAAACTTTTTTATGTTATACCAATTGAATCCATCTAGCCAACTTTGACTAGAAATCATCTATGTTAATGTTGGTTGTCTTTCATGGACGCGATCGATGCTACTAAACCTTAAAAATAATTTTTTAAATTATATATATTTCTATGATTTTTTTCTTTTCTTTACTTCATTTTTTTGTGGGTTGAGGGCCGATTAAGATTACCAACTAGCCCTTGCTTGACCTAGATCTAGTGAGGGCATCATGGCCCTCACCAAAAGTGGGCGAGGGCCCATGTGCCCTCGCTTTGGCTGGTGAGGGCCGCGATGCCTTTGTGATGGTTAGTCGGTGACCCTTGCCAGAACTCAACCCCCTCCCCCCAAAAAAAAAGCCAAGAGAAGAAATTCAAAAACAAAAAAATTTAAAAAAATATTCATGTCGAACATTCTATGGCACTTGAAACGACTAGCATTCATGTTAGTGATTTTCAGTCAAAATTGGCTAAATAGAATCAATTGGCAAATTTGGAAAATATTTCAAACCAATTGGTATAGTTAAAAGGTTTAAAATTGAATTAGAACAAATCAAATTGGTTAAGGACTTTTTTAGTAATTATCTCTAATTGTCACTCTAGACACGATGTTCCATGCGATTGGTTGTTGCTGCGTAGTACGTATATTTCTTCCTTCATATTAATGTATCTTAAATACATTATTTGATTAACAAAATCCTGAATTTACTTACAAGTGCCATTGTTAGGGATTTGTTATCGGTTTTTACTTGTAGAAGTTATCTTATTTATTTCTTTATGCATTCTTCTCTATGCATTTCACTTCTTTTTGTATACCTCAAAGAATTGTCACGTAAGGGGCAAAATGTTGAAGCTTAACTTTGTCATTTCATATCTATGAACGATAAATATATGTTTTTTGTTTGTATAATTTCCTGAGTTTACTAATAAATGTCATTTTAAGGGATTTACTGTTGATTTACTTCACGCGAACATTGTAGCATGCAAAATTTGCAGGGATTGATGGCAGGATTCTATGTTATTTTGTTGGTTTGGAATCTTTTTAAGAGTTTTGAGTTGGTGAGTTTGAAGCGAGGCTCGTTATGGCTTAGCCTATTCTCTAATCCTTTCAAATGAGATTTGATGTCTTTAAAGGGTGAGCAATTTCAAGTTCTAGTGACCCGTTAGAGCCAGTTTCTCATTTTTTAGAATCTAATACTTATCTTGCATACCCTGGAAATTGGAACCATCCTGCCACAAATTCTATGGTCTACTTGAGATGCAGCCATTTTTTTTTTTTCATTTTTTGTTATGCAAGATGAAAGTGAACACAACACCAAAAATGAAAATTTCTTGTTTATCAATAGCAATAATTCATAAAAGATAAACATGTAAAATAAAATAAACAATCCATAAATTGCTGCTGTGTAGCCTTTAAATGGAGATCTGAGCTTCAACTTCAAGATCCACTAATTTTGCTCTCTAAATTCTCTGCTTTCAAAACTCATAGCTAGGTTTGAGTTTGGAGCCTCAGGAGGTTCTGGGCAATCCCAAGACAACTTCCCTTTTAAGCTTTTTGCGCTCAACCCTTTTCACAATCTATTGAAAAATCACCAAAAGCCTAAAGAAAAAGAAATAAGAAACGGAAAGATCAGCTCGTTTTTTTCTCTCTATTCCCAACTCTCTCTCTCTCTCTCTCTCTCTCACTGGCTTCTTTTGCTGGGTTGTGTGGTATGGACCGGCTCCGGTGACTCTACTGGATAAGAGCTCTCAATGATCCTTAGCCAGAAGAGAGGAGTTTGAAACCCAAGAAGGCGCTAGGCGACTTAAATGTGACGCCGAGGGTAGTGGTTCCTTCCATTTACGTACGTGTCACCTGGGGGTTTACGCTTTGGCTACCGGCTGAGGTGATTCCTCCAGCCCAACAAAAAAAAAAAAGTTAGTTTTTATCATTTGACTCCTGTTATGTCTCTGTCTCCAAGTTTTGTTTATTTTTTAGTCTAAAGTTTCTTTTTTGTTGTGTTCGGTGCAACAGCTGAGGAGAATTATCACGAAAGGAAGGACAAATTCTGGCGTTTGGGAACTGGATTTTGCACAAAGGAGCTCCCCATCACTCAGTACTTCGAGTGCGCCAGACAAGCTGGCTTGGTCCGCTTTCGTTGCTCCTCTTCTTCTTCTTTTTCTTCCCGTGACTGTGGCAGCCAAGCCTCATCAATGTGAACTCTCAATTTCTGTTTTAGGGTTTTGTAGATTCCCGGTTCGGTCACCTTGAGAACCAAGGAAAAAAAAAGTAATCGAGAGTTGGACCCGTTCATGATTCTACTTGGAACCATACTCATCCTTAATGCCAGCTAGTGTCTTCCTATACACATGGTAGTTTATGATTGGCATGTTCCCCCTAACACAGGGCAGCCTATCTACCTTTAGTTTCGTGTATTAAGATTGCCATGTGACATGATCCCATTAGCCAATCTTTCCGATCCTCTTACCCAATCATTTCACTCCTTTGGGAGGACTTCTGAAAATCTCAACTTCAACATTTTTATTGATCTCACCGGTGAATCGCAGAGAAACTCTTCGCAACAAATGACTCGACACTCCTAACCTGTCGCTGAGTACCCACCACTAGAATCGCTCACTCTTCCTCTCACATCCACTCTTCTTCATCTTACTTTGGAATTTATAACTTCATGATGTTAACCCTTCAAGGCTCGAGGCCCTTTGCATAAAGGCCTTCTCAACATAGTGATTGGATCATTATCTTGCCTAGATAATGAAAATATCTTTGGTAATGCTAACAATACGCAATATCTTTGGGCCAAAGTAAGTCCTTAAATGGGTCATCCTATTTCAAAATGGACCTCAAAATTTATGGGATGTAAAACACTTGGAGGTTATTCCATCCTCCGGGAAGACAAAATATATAGAGATGAACTTGGAGGGAATTGGGTGTGTGAGCACTAGCACATTAAAATAAGAAACGCAGTCCTGTCAGCCCACCTGAATTATCGACGAGTAAGGTGGCCCCAACTCAAAAGCACAAGTTTCCTTCTGTCTAGTGAGGTTACCTTATAACCAAACATAAAAAATTTAGGTAGAACCCCGAAAATGTACTATTGTTATCTGGTCAATTATCTTACTATTTCTTTTATTTTTGGCGATTGCTTTAGTTAACTTGCTATAACCAAAGGAAATGTTCGCCCTCAATTTTACTGTTGGCAAGTGATCCTAATAGGCTCGCCCTTGTGGAAGGGAATTTTGCAAAAAAATTTCTCCATAGGCCCGGTCCGACTTTACTTGAAAATCGAATATGACATTGCACTATATATTTAACCTATATATTATAGTGACATGTATTTCAATTACGTTTTCATCGTAAGCCAATCATTTGTCTTGTCAATTTAAAACCACAATCTATTTGGCCAATGTGACAAACGTGAACTACAAATAAAATTATGACACGTTAACAACACGAATGGCCAAGCCTTAACCTAAATTTATATGAGGATAATGGCACAAATGGTCTTTAAACTTTGACCCAATGTGGAATTTAGTCTATGAACTTTTAATTTGTTTAACATAGTTTCAAAACTTTCGCCTAATGTTCAATGTGGCCTTTGAACTTTTAATTTGTTCAGTATGGTCCATAAAATTTTGGTAACGTTCAATGTAGTCCCTAAGCTATATAAAAATATTCAATGAAGCCCTTTCATTAATTTAAGACAAGGGATAATGTTGAACATTTCATATAACTTAGAGACTAAATTGAACAATACCAAAAGTTCAAGAACTATATTAAATAAATTAAAAATTTAAGAATCACATTAGCTAAAGTTCAGGAATCACCTTAATTGAGAACTCATAGATCGTTTGTATCACATGGGCCGGGGGAAGAAAAAGTAACGGGCCGGTTTGGGCTCCGGCCCTGGGCCCACCCGACCCGGAACGACCATCTGGGTCTTAATAAAAAAGCTCTGTTCGCTGCTCCATTTCGCTGAGGCTACTCGCAGAGGAAGAAAAAAAGCTTCGTCGATGGCGTCGCACAGGGTGGTTCAAAGGATCGTCGCCGGCGGCGGCGGCGGCGGCTGCGGCGGCGGCTCAATGCTGGGGCTCAGCCGCGGGTTCCACGCCTTGGCCCGACCCGCGCCCTCGAACGACCTCGTGGCGCCCGCCGTCGCGTCTCCGCCGCCGGTCTTGCCCGAGCACGGTCGGTTGCCGGAGGACGGCCGCGTCGGGATCGATTTCCCGAGCTTCGGCGTGGGAGGGCCCATGGAGCTCATGGCCGTCCCGAAGAAGAAGGTATTTGGCTTTTCTGGTGACGAGAGCTTTGTTGGGTCGATGGGTTTTAAAGGGGTTTTGTGTATGGGTAGTGTTCTTGGTTCTTGACTCTGGTTTTGCTTTCTTCATATTTCATTCTCTTTCTTTTTTCAAGAAAATTTGTTGGTGACTGTAGTTTGGCCGTAACTTGAATTTGGGGACCGTTTGTTCGAATCTTTTTTTTTTTTTTTTTTTTGGTGAATTTTAATGGTGTTATGTTGCTGTTAAGCTTGTGAAAGTTGTTCTTCTTGAAATAGAGATTCCCATGATCCATAGATACATTTTGTTTCATGATGATTAAAAGCTGCAGCTCCTCGGGGGATAAATGTTATTGAGCCGTCCGTGTCATTATCATCCGTTTTGCGATTGGGATGGTAGTTATCGGGTTCATTTTGGCCGGTGAAATGGGAATTTCAATAAATTTGCATTAGGAAGGTTATATCAGTGATAGGAAAAGTGGATGTGATATGGCCTGATTAATAAGTAGGTGCTAAAACGCTGAACTTAGCAAGGATGCTTTTCAGATCAAAAGTTCATTTTCTTTTGCTTTTTTGTGGATGTGTTATGATCATTTGGCTTTTCTTGCCAGGTAAAAGATGACGTCGATAGATAAGCAGAAAGGAGAAATTGAAAATTTTCTTTTAGTACTAGGTGCAGCAAGAATGCATTGGATGCCAAGAAAGATGTAGGCGTGTGGTGGTATTCTTTGATGGCTTGAGTTTTTATTGATAGTTGTTCTCTTATCATTAATCATTCTTGCTATAGATGGTCGATTTGTTTACATGTAATCACAAGATGGTCAATGGATTCATTGCATTCCAATTTTTCACAATGTTATTTTGACGGGCACTGTCTATGTCCCATAACGTCTTGGAAATAAGATCTCACTCCAACTTCTCAAAGGGGCTTTCATATTGGAGGTAAACAACCTATCATGAGGATCCACTATACTGACCATCAAGAACAGAGAAAGAAAGGTAGCTTAGAGAGTGCATTGTGTTCATATGGTACTTGTATACTATGTCACTTGTTTAACCTTTGGAAAATCCATTCTCCTGGTTTTGACAGTGTGGCCTGAACTTTAATCTAGTCAGTGTAGGGAAATGTTCTGTGGGGTAGAAACTTTGACATGCTAAAATCTATCTCACCTTATCTCGATGCTCTCGTTTTTCTTGCGAATATTGCTTTAACGCCTAGATTAATTTGATGTCCTACACCTCATTGTGCCTTAAAATAAATGTTTTTAGCCCGCCTACGAGCTTCTCTGTCCTACATTAGGTTCATTCTTGACCATAATGCAAATCTGTGAACAAATGTGTTTATCGATGATCAGTGATTTGGACATACTGGTTCTGATGGAGTTTGGGTTATAACTAGCTTCTATCCAATAATGCAGGTTTCCCGCCACAAGAAAGGTATAAGGAATGGACCCAAGGCTCTGAAACCTGTTCCAGTGATAATTCGGTGCACGTAAGTATCTTCACATCATTATTTATATCCCAAATCTAATTGAGTGTGACAATTTGAGCTAAGTTATTAAATGAAATAACGATGGGAAAATATTCAAGAAAAACAATTGCATTTTCTATTTAGAGTCATTTTTGTGACTTTGATGCAGTGCTTTGCAACTTGAGTTGTTTTCTAAATCACTTTCATTAGGACTGAACTGTTGAAGCAAGAATTTACATATATAATATCTGAGCTTTTTAACTCTCTAGCATTCTATGTCTACAACTTTATGGTTCAGAATCACCACTGGAGGGAGATAGGGAGAGACAGAAGGTTGTTTTTTTTTTTGGGGGGAGCTTCCACCCGGTTGTGGTTATACCGTTGAATCAATAACCTGCTTCAGCCAAGTCTTCCATTCGGTTGTGGTTCTACCGTTGAATCAATAACCTTCTTCAGTCAAGTCTTGGGAGGTGTAGGGAGTTGAGCTCTTGCTCTTGAATAAATCCGCCTATCTCGTTGTATCAGCCAAACATCTTTTCAGTTTAGTTTATTAGATACAACACAATTTATTCAAAGTTGTGTTTTACTTTTAGCTGTGATAGACTGCTGGTGAGGGAGACTTGACCACCACCAATGCACAACCTCAGAGAGTATATCCCACGCGTTGGTTGTATTTTTAACTTCTTATTTACTAAACTCTTTACTTGTTATATTTGTACCATTTGTGCTGGCTTAAAAGTCAAACATGGAAGTCCACATGTTACTAAACTTGGAAATATCTTGATATATATCTTCAATTGCATAATATGCCTCTCTTTGTTCTAGGGTATGTGGTCGTGTCAAGCTGCCTCATTTTATTGCTGCAGTGGGGATAGAGGAAGGGAAGATGGGCAGAACTCGTGAACCATCTTGCCAGGTGTACTATGTTAATTACCTTTAGCGGTATACTCACAAAGCAAGATGTTGCCTGATGTTCTTTAGATGATTTTTCACTTTGTTTAAGAGCCTGTAGTACAAGCGTTTCTTTTTGGCTGGAGTAGTGCAAGTTGTAGTCCGCTTGATGCTTTTTTAATTCATGTTACCGAATTATTTAGGCAACATCAATGGTGAGTGGAGTTTTTTCTTTGGCCAAATGCGTTGACTAGGTTGGATTGGCCATCCACAAACTAATAGTCTAGTTGCCGTGGATGAATAATTGCAGACGCTCAGATTCCTGTAGATAATTCAGGGCAAAACTTGCATGTGCCTGTGCTTTGTTAAAACCTCTTTCGTGATTGATGTAAGTGAATGAGACATGAGGCGCAAGTGGTACTGGTAAAAACCGCTGCAGTGAAGGATGATGCATTAAGTCATTGGTTGATCTTTCTTTCAATGTATTGCACACGGATGCCTTCCATTGTTAGGCTGGTTGCATTGTGTATTCTGGATCAGAGACTGTTACACTCTTTTCTTTAGCTTTTCAATATGTTCAAGATCCCATCATAGGAGATCAGGTTTTATTTGTCAAGTAGGAGTAAAAGACAGGTTGGGGACCAGTAAGATAATGTTCATGTCATTTGAGCATGACTTTGCCCATCGCTATGGTCTGCACGAGAGTATATGTTAAAAGTATATGGGGATGTTAGATTTGAGTTTTTAAGTAGAGGACAAGATGACTCCTGAGCCAGCACTTAGAGTGGCACTCCAATGTCTGAAGTCTCAAAATGATCGTTTATTCGAGGATATGGAGTTAGTAATAGTTTATTGAATTACCTTGGAGGATGTAAAGACAAAATTCAATCATCTTTGGTATTTCTGAAGAGGCTCAATGCCTTACTAAATAGAAGTCTGATAGAGACTTCTCTGTTAGGACATATTTTTAGTCTCCTGCCAATTCCCACATCAGCTCATGTACTTGTGAAGCTATTTCTGTGAGTCAGTAGTCAAATTCAGAAGGAAATTGTCGTCCAAAATTGTAAGACATGGTTTTTCCGTGGTTTTCTACCTAGACCACTAACAGCGGGTGAGTTGGCTCGACTAGTCTGCGTAAGTTAGTCCAAGTTGGCACAATTTATCAGCTAATGCCATAACCCATTGCCAAAACCTGCTTTTTCAGAAAGATATATTCAAGCATCTAGTATCTCATGCTGCCTTTGGTACATCAACACCGCTATGTGAGGTTACTCCTGAATCCAAAGTCTTTGTGGTACCAGTTTCTTGAAACGAGCAAACCGTTGAAAGTTCGTGTCTGGGTTAAAATCCTTGGTGAGACTACTCGTGGATGAGATCCTCTGTCTGTCTCCATTCGTACTTTCTATGGTATTTCAATCATTACAATATCAGTACGTGAGTACGGCATTCGTTCTGAAATTTGTGATTGAATACATCGATGGTTTTCATGGTATAAAAACAAAGGATCTTCATCTCCAACTGGAATGTCCTTTCCGAACTTTTGATTCCATCATGAACTTCAATGTCACCTTTGGCACCGCAACACAAGTAAATGTGTTGTTTTCTATGCCAATTTTTTTCTTATCAAAATTTGGGTGATCCTTATTCTACAATTGCCATTTTGTGGCTTTTGAGTGAATCAAGAGCAATAAAATACAAAAGATCTCGCAGTAGCCACGTCAAGTGTATCCTGCGTGTTCGATCAGCCGGCCAAAACGACAATCTCCCACGCAGCGATCCTTCTCTACATGTGACACCTCCACGAATTTCTCGCCCTCTCCCTGAGCACTTCTGTAGCCTCTCGGGTTGTAACTTCTTGCCCCTTTTCGTAACTCCTATGCAAATGTCGTGACGCACAAAACTCAAAAGCCTTTCCGTTGAGGGGGCAACATTCTCCCTGTTTTTCTATCTGATGGTGCGGTCGATCCGCATGCAATTCTTTTAATTTTTACCTTTTCGTCTAATGTTTACTTATGATGAGCGTTATAAGAAGGGAATCCAGGATACATTACATATGTTCGATTTGGAATACAGCTATCTTACGCGATTCGGTTATTTACCAAGACAAGTAGATATAGACCAAGTCTCGGAATTTCCCCAATTCGATAATTGGGATCATCTCCACGTGGGTTGGTGTGAATTCATAGTCATGAAAATAATTTCACCCGAGATCAGTTTTGCGTGTTAGGATGTGCATTCTCAATGAAATTTGTTCAATTCATCCATGAGAGATAAGAATAATGGGGGCACAGATCAAGATTTGATTACACGAGCACATCGCTAACAGCGTAAATGCGACTGGTCTCTTAAATCAATCCCAATAATGAACGGACTATCAGCAGTGGGGTCTCATGAGCAAGATCTGCTTCAAACTTAAAATATACTAGACATTGTAAAATCGAAATAAACTCACGAAATTCAATCGCATTAAGGCTAATTTCTTGAGCCCATGCAAGTTTATCATTAAGATTCACGTACTCCTTACGGAGTACCATATTGCAGAATATGCAGAAACGCATCCGAATTAAGATATCCAAGTCGTCTATAACAATGTGTATCAATTCCAGAACCGCGCATTGCAGAGACTTTTCGCTAGTTCTACAAGAAGTGTCGAGAAGCCACTTCACAAATCTTAGTGATGTCTAATTTTACTTCTTCACGTGACAAGTGGATACTGAAGTGATGCTGTTTTCCCTTCTCTATGTGGTTGTGGAAAGCTTCATTTCCTATCATGTTTCATTTTTCTTTCCGGATGAGCAACTGCATCCTAATGACCAACTGCATCCTTCACCAGTTGCTCTGTTTTGCGATACAGCACACCCCCCCAAAAAAAAGGTTAAAATAGAAGAAGCCATAGACAAACGAATTGTTCTGACATCTAAAGCAGAGGAAGAGGATACTATTGAGCATTACCAACATGGACCCATCCAAAACATGCTGCTTCTATTTACAATATAACCTCCTATCTACCAATGAATAAAGATCAGTTACCTTTTCTTGATAATGAGAAAAAATCCGAAAGAAGTGAGCTGACCATTGAAGGTACCAGTCTTAGAACCATAATTGCAGAAATAGGTGCCATTTGCAATTAAAAAGAGCGATGAAGCTTTTGAGCACGACAGACTGTACGACAGAAGTGCCCATAAAAAGTCCCAAGATTGATGGTTCAAAAGAAAATCATATTTGGTCAACGTCTTTTAAGTGACGCTTGACAACCAAAATGATAATCAATCCCTCATCAAACGACCTTTCCCCACTACAAGAAAATCTCGCGCATTGCCCAGACACAAAACATATAAATTGACGTCCAAAAATACTAAGTCATGGTGATGGTTTAAGCCTTTTACTCCCATGTCCCCTAATAAACATCCAATTCTAAATCTGGCATGGCATTTCCTAAATGGCTTAACAAGGCTGCCATTGAGAAAAGGAAAATGCTACCTGTTAGAAACCAGGTATTTCACCTGGCATAGGAGCCAATTCGTTCTTACTGAACCGTTCTTCATCATAAAAGGTTGCGTGAACCACTCGTCCCCCAAAGTACCGACCATTGAGATCGACAAGTGCTTTGGTTGTTTCTTCCGCTCTCTCAAATTGCACAAAAATCCGGACTGCTTCCTCGGCGGGAAAGTTTGGTTCTGTTATCTCAAATATAAGAACCTTAGTAACAGTGCCATACTTTGCACACTCTGATGCGACTTCCTCTTCTAGGTCATCATCTACCTCGCCAGGACCCACCTTCAAGAAGAAAACAACATTAGGGTAAGCCACTTTCTCCTTCATAACGTCATAGAAAACCTATTACATGCCAACACATATATCAACCAAAGCAAAATATCAGAGGGCACATGCAAAGCACTCCAACGGAAGAGAACAACAAAACAGGACTTGATTTCTTGTCCCACATTGCAGGGAACCATCAACAACCAAACTTGATTTCCTTTCCATCTATCAACCAAAATGGTGGACTAAAATACAAAAAGCCAACAGGCAGTTCTTGCAATGCACCTAAAGTGAACATAAATATTGCTCTACTGTGATAAAATAAATCATCAGGGGCAAAAACTTGGCAGCTTGCGATTTGCTTAATACACATGCTACATGGTGTGTTGGATACAGTTATCTCGTTTCTGTTCACAAAATAAATTAAAAAAGTTGCTGTCTACTGTATATAGCCTCCCCAGATATAAATGAGTTTGGCTACGCTTCTAACTCAAACTATCCCAGAATGTGATGCACAGATCATTGGTTCAAATAGCATATAATCAGACCACCATAGAGTACTCTCGAGAGTTAAAAGTTTAATACTATCCTTCTAATAGATCCTGCAACTTCTTGCTACTAAAATTTGAACTTTATAATGGACTTTCTTGCTTGATAAGCAAACATTTCTGCATCTTTCCAGAATAATTAGGTTATTCGTTTAATTTGTTCAAAACAAATACTATCGTCGGGAAGATATCCAACATATCTCAATTAAATTAGTCTTTTCCCAAATTGAAAAACTTATATTCATACGATTGAGTTTGTTCCATATTTATAAAACGCAGATCCTCACTATCTCATATTTGAAAGTGCACCAAAGCAATCTTCTGATGCAAGACTAAAGCTACTCATGTAAATGGTAGTAAATGTATAAGAAACTAGTTGTAAAAACAATCATAACAGACGACTCAATTTTCCCACCACATCTTGTACTACTCCACATTAGAAAAAAAAGGGAGAATGCAGTTCAGAATCCAACAGAAGAAAAATGGCCAAACAAATACAATAAACTGATGATGGGGAGCCATTAGAAAATGAATCGGGTGGCAAGCTGCTACAGAAACACAAATCTGACAAGCGAAGTAAGGTGATAGAAACATTCATGTATAAGAAGTTTATTGTTAACAGCACAGCAAGAGTATCAACACAAAACCAATCCTTACAGGAAATTAAAAAAAAGTCCACCATCTCTACTAATAACTGAGTATGTATCTTGCCCTCAGCACTAAACATTCCAACTCTAAACACTGTAGCATGACCTCCTACGCTATTCCTACACATACAAGGCCTACCACAGTCGACAAGTCACCAAGATGCAACAAGTTAACAAAGTGTCAAAACTAAATAGGGCCTGTGAAGCACCTGAAAACTTCTGAGAAGCTCCTGAAAACTTCTGAGAAGCTCTAACCATGCTAACAAATCTTCACCAACATCAAAATAAGCTCACTCAATGAAAGCCTAAGCATCGAGTCCATTAAATAATATAAAAGACTCGATCTTCCCTAATTTTCTGCCCCTTCCTTCTAAAAAATTGGCTAAGGGCTCTTGCTTACAAGAAAATGCCAGAAAAATGTAAGCATTTGCCTGCAACATCACCTAGTCCAATTTATCAGAACGGGGAAAAAGATTGTGATCTTTGCATTTGCCATGAGCAAACCCCAAGGCTGCATCAAATCGAATCAAATTTGATAAAATACTCTTATATCCTTCTTTTTGCTTGGGAAATAAACTTAAATAACGCCAAATATGGGCGTATACTATCAGATTGAATGTTCAGGCATTGGGAACGCAGCTACATAATATACTCAGAATCCAAACAACAACATCGCGATATCTAAAAATCAAGCAATCTCAACAAGTAACCACTTTCAATATCTCCATTTTGCAAAAGACAATAAAATTGATGCATATCTCACTTATCAAGTAGAAGTAATAATGGATGAAGCAGAGAAGTGTATTTTGAGTCCTGTGTGAATGTCGAATGCCACTAAAGCTCAAGGGAAAATTCTATTAGGGGCAACAAGGCTAGCAATGCTTTACAGCACAAAATGTTGGGCAATCAAACACCAACATGTGCACAAAATAACAAAATGTGTAGTTTGCCTCAGGTTATGCATGCCCTTTTTCAGCAATATAGAATCAGCCCATTGAGAAAATCAAAGGACCAGCAAGTTCTTATCACAATTGGCAGTATCTAGGCATATAAACAAACAAGGGTGGAACTAGAAAAGGAGTTCGGGTCCTGGTTTTTAGGCAAAGATTGTGGTACCCATTTACTCTATTGTTTCCTTAAAAAAAAATTTGTTGCCACACTTCTGATGCACCTACTTCAGTTTCGCATTAGCACAATTTTTTACACTCAAACAAAAGGCAAGTAACTGAAATCCACACTGTACTTTGATGCTAAACTACAAACTTAGAAAAAAAGCATAAATATTTATTATGTGCCATCATAATTTCAACGCGACTCCATTAGGCACCAAAACCTTCGTTGTAAATTGTGCAAGAGACTCTTAATAAGCTTATACTGCAAACGGACCAGTAAACAAGTTCGTTCATTTTAACAAATATGAAAGTAGATGCAGAGTTAACTTCACATTACTGATCATGGCAAGCAGATATCGGAATAAGCATGGACTACTACAGAGATCCACAAGCATAAAAGAGAAGGGAAGGATAGCAGCTGTGGGAAATTATTCTAAATCATGATCTTCCTCAGGAAGCAATCAAGTCGACATATCGATACTGATAGAACAAGCAGGTAGAAGCACTGACCATGTTTCTGAGCATCAAAACCCGAGTCGGCTGGCCATTGAAATTGACACTCTTCACCTTCTTCTCTGGCTTCGATTCACTTGCATTCACGATGACTCCGGCCCTCCGATCCGTCTTCTTCGCCATCAGCGGCGTCGTGATCCCCTGCTCCTGCTTCCCAAGCCCCTGCCCCTCCTTCCAACCCATCTTCGCCATCATCCTCTGTGCGGCCGTCATCTGACCCCCCGCGCCCACGCCCAACCCCGGCGTCTCCGACTTCCCAATGGTGAACCCGTCCGCACTCCCTGGCGGCGATGGCGACCTCGGAGCCGGCGCCGGCGCCGGCGCCCCCGCCCCGCTCATCGCGGCCCGCCGCTTCCACGCCTCCTCGCCCGAGATGTTCCGGTCCCTCTCCCGATCCCTCTCCCGCTCCTCCCTCTCCCTCCTCTCCCTCTCCTCCTCCTCCTCCTGCCTCCTCCTCTCCAGCTCCCTCCTCCGCTCCGCCTCCGCCGCCCTCTTCTTCCGCTCCCTCCGGTACTCCTCGTAGTCGTTCGGCCTCGCGGGGTCGTACTCCTCCACGATCGTCGACGTCACCCCGACCAGCGCGGGCTGCGCCGCCGCGGCGTCATCCTGCGGCGGCGGAAGCGGAAGCGACGCGGCGGCTGGCTTCGGGGGCGGCGGCGCGGGGCCGGAGGCGGGGGCTTGGGCTTGGGCGGGGGGCGGAGGATGGTCTGGGGGCGAGGGAGGGCTTGCGGAGGGCGGGCGGGGCGAACTTGGCGCTGCTGGACCAGACGGTGGAGGCGGGGTTGGCGCCGCTAGGGTTCTCGTCGTCGGCGGAGGAAGGCGGCGGCAGGTCCCCGTACAGTCCCCCCAACATCTCTCTCTCTCTCTCTTCTTTCTCTCTCTCTCTCTAGGGGGCGCGAGCGCTGCTCTGCGAGATGGAAGGTCAAGAAGAATGGCGTTGCGGCGAAGAAGAAGACGCCATTGACGACGACGACGAGGGGGAAGGATTTGGGTTTTTTTTTTTTTTTTTTATCGCGAGTTCCTTCTTCTGCTGCTGGTGGTGGTGGTTCGAGAGAGATCTGTCGAATCCTGTTATTTTTCTTTGCTTCCGCAATTCGATTTTGGTCCTTGAAATTCCTCCAGATTCGCCCCCCAAAATTATGCAGTACGACGTGGCGTCTACCTGTCGACCACAGCCACGTCAGCTCTTCGTCTCTCTCTCTCTCTCTCTCAAACAAGGGGTGAGCCACCTGGAACCTGGCGGATACTCAAACCTCCCTCGCGTATACAAGTATCTAAAAACCTGCCCCCACATTAGTTTTAGGGTCTACCAATCTTTTACTTATGCTATTAATTTAATAATTATAGAAAATCATCATATTCGATGATTATCATTTGCTTCAATTTATTGATCAAACTCATATTCAAACATATAAAAATTATGAAATATTAACAAAATGAAAGCCTTAGTCACCACATTAAACAGATTCTTTAATTCTCGATCTACCTTCCAACACTCATCGTTATAAGCAATGAACAAACACCGTGCCTACATGGACAACATCCATTTTGTTGACTTATGGGCGATCCCTACACCGTGGCGCCCACTTATTGTCCACCTCAGCACTTTCGTCTTGCTCTCTCTCTCTCTCTCCCCGTTAAGCAAGGAATAAAATGCAGTCCACCCACTGCTGGATCTGCCCCGCCGACGCCCCCGGCATCAACGCTTACCCATTGCTGCCACACTCGAACACCGCCATTGCCAGTAGCTCACTCGGCAACTGCCTACAAGCTCAGCCCTCCGCCACCATTAGCACCACCTAAAAGTTATGCAATAGCCCTCCATAACGTAATTGGCCATCATATCCAGTTCACACACGAAAATCTCATTCTCATACGTATTTCCCCCTCCCACCATTTTTCTAGCATCCACAACCAGACGTCCACGTATATGAAATTAAGGAAAAATGGAGCATACAGTGTTAGCCAAAAAAAAAAAATCTATACAAGCGGTCTCACCTGCCCTTAATTTGAGGATTTTAACTATCAACTCTCTCAGATCAACAGTGTAATAAATCAATCATGTATCTTTTCCACACCACCGGGAGTATGCTATCACGTAATTACTTTGTTTACCATTTTGCATATGTGCTATACTAAAGATCACACGAGCAGAGCCGGATACATAATAATTCTCAGGAGCGAAGCAAATGTCACTGATCATCTCTATGCACAGCGTCTAGGACAAGGTTCTTCTGCTAAAGATGACCCTCCAGGATGATGCTCTGATTGTAGACCTTGGGTTGCAGGCTCTTCATCTTGCTTACTTCCTCTGTGTTCAATGGTAAACGTGTGTTTCTATCGTCCCTTTCGCACCATAGAGGCAATATTTCAACCGCAATCTTCTGCAGCATATTCTGCTCGAAGCTCTCCTTTACAAGCTCTTCTAAGGGCCCATTTGGTTCGGTTTTGAGGAAATGCCTTGGAAGAATGCAAATACTTTTGAGGTAAAGGGGTTTTTCGAAATACTAACTGTTTGGTAAACTATAACTGAAAAGTGTTTTAGGGAAATGCAAGACTGTTTGGTAAATATATATTTGAAAAGCCATTTAGTGCAACCATATTAAGTTTTTTAGTTTTAGTATTTTTAAAATTGCAAAAAAGAAACAATGACTATATATCTTTTACATTAACCTTTTACATTTTCATGTTGAGAGTAATGTAAAAGATATATATTAGTAAATTTATTTAAAAATTATATTAAAAGAATTTGATTATAGATTAGATGCAAAGCTCAACTTTTAGCCTAGGATTCTTTTAGGTTTGTTTTCAACTTTGAATATTTTTTTTTAATTATTGTAATATTAATCATCTTCGTTAATTAATTATGATCCTAATGTATTAATAAAAAGTTGGGCTATTGATTGTCAAAAGATAAACATGACAAAAAAAGAAGAAGAAGGTGAACCCAACATTTGCAAAGGGTTTTTATTATTATTCTTAAAATATAAAAATAAAATCCGATGAAACTCCGTCGCCGATCAACGGTGGTTGGGGTGTGGGGAAGATGATCGGTTTAAAGAAAACAAAAAAAGAAGAAGTTAACGGATAAATAATAGAGGTGGACTTGCATTTCCGAAATGCTTGAAAGCAAAGGTTTTGGGCTTTTCAGCGCCAAGCATTTGGCCAAGACACCTCCAAATGCTGAACCAAACACCCAATTTTTTTTTTCAAGGGGCTTTCGTGGCTGAAAGCCTCTTGGAATACTGAACCAAACATGGCCTAAGTCATCTGTATTCCCTGTATAGTCTAACTGGACGCTGCACAGACCTGGACGTGTACAATAGTCCAAGATGGCATTCACAGTAATCTGATCTGAAATAACTGTCTCGACTCCTTCCAGCGACGCTTTTGATTCCACTTCGCTCCCTTTGCCTGTAAAGATTATAAGCTTGGGATTAACTCCTGTGGTCAGACCTGGGACTTCGAGTGTGGCATTGGAACTTCTTGCTATTACTATCCGAAGGGTTTTCTTAGCACTGGGTTCTTGGGAAGTGGGAAGAGACGGTTTATCATGTAAGTAGGTTGAAGAGAGTATGACTGCATCATATTCCTGCGGTAACTTGGAGTAGTATCCACCAGAGTCAATGGCTCCTTCACCAAGATGATCTGAGACTTGTCCATTAAGGGAGATGGAGTACCTAAAAGCCATAGAAACTATTTCACTTGCTTGATTCAAAAGTTCAATCCCAGTATTGTTTAAAGATGCTTTCTCCCCGGCATATGCAAATTGGTGCATCTTCAATTCTGATAGAAATATATAACCAAAGACCTATCTTTACTGAAGCAGCTACTTCGACCAAGTTTTCGTCACAACCAGCTGAAAGATACATGTATAAGCACGAGTACTTGTATACATGGATGAACATTTTTCTCGACATGAAGATCAACATTTTGCATTTCGTATACAACAGCAAGAAGAGTTTTTCCAGTGAGCATCTGATGGGTATAGGCCTCATTGAGCTTCTTGCATAGCCCTTCCTCCACACCAGCAGTCACCACGATCCCTGCAGCTCTTAATCTATCAACACCTTTGGAAGCTACAATTGGATTAGGATCTATTATCCCAACTACCCCCTTTCTTACTTTGGCTTTGATTAGTGCTTCTGTACGGTTCCAGGCTCACGTAAGCAGTTGCATTCTCCGCCAAATCCCTAGCATCCCTCAAAGCAAACACCTTCAAATGGGTGCTGTCATGCTACTAGTTTATAAGACAACAAGATCAACTTTGAAATTTCTTAACCTAAATCATGGTTTCACAGAAGTTTTCATTATTCCATGGAATTAAGGAGAGGACACAATTTCAACTACTCATTCAAAATCACTAATGATATTGTGCAGGGATCACAATTGTTTTCTTCTCGATACTAGCTGGGATCCTGGAACCCTTTCAATGTTCAACTTTAGAACAGCAAAAGAGAAAGCTTGTCATCAGTTAAAATGTGAACAAGCCACATCAATATCTCGAGTTCCTTGGCTGTGACCTAGGTGAAGTCATGGGTGTGCTAAACTCTGGCCTTGTGTTCCTGTCGTCTACATGGAAAGTGGGGGAATGAAGCTTCAAGCCTAGTAGTGGTCATAGTTGGACCGCCCCAACACCATCTTCTCCAGACACAGAAAGAAAAATACCAGCCAAAACACAATGCAGTGTCCTCTAACGGAGGAAAAGTGAAGTTCTAGTCCCCCTAGTTATTAAGCAACTAAAGATAGAGGGTGAAACCTTAACATGGGCTTATGTAACTGACCTCAGCATGAGGTTGACCAATCACTGTGCTCGCAAGCTCCACACACCTCCTCATCTAAAAACATAATGTATTGTAAGAGTTTTCTTGACGTGGGTTACAATAATTGAGATTATAATTTACCGTTTTATGGGACCGGTCTAATAAGGTAAGACATAAGATTTCTTAATAGTCGAATATGGGCCTGACTTGTGTGGGCTAAGTTGGGCCCGGCCCGTGATGAGAGTGCATGGCTGAAAACTCTATAAATAGCACTAAGGTATCTCTTTTAACCCTTATACTTCCACAAACACACTATCACCTCACATAAGGCAAGTCGTGAGGGGCGGTCTTATCGAGCCAAGATCCGAGGGCGATAGAGGAGAATAACCTGAGTGTCGGAGCGTTGTCTAAGCATCGAATCGTCGGCATTCTGCATAAAGAACGATGGTTTGCAAATCATGTACGCAAATCTCCGTCTTCTCATTCAATATGTTCAAGTTTCTAGTTATGTTGATTCTGGAATGCCATTTCGATGGCCAACATGTACTGCCATTCCACATTGAACTCTAATTGAAAGGTTGCTTTTTCCCAAACTGATGAGCGGCCAAGAGAAATTTCCGAATGAAGTGTACAATCTAGCAAAAGAACTCGAGTTGTAACTCGAGTTGTATCCAGGTTTGATGGGTTGATGCCCCAGTGAAGTAGAAGTGAAGACACGAGCAGAAGGTGCTGAATTCGATGGAGTGACAAGATTTGGTAAAGGAAGTTCTAAGAACTGCATTTTATTTTTTTTTTCCTCCGAATATGCTGAGATAAGAAAGGCAAAACCTAGAGGAGGTCCAGGGAATAAAGATAACGTAGTGTCATAGAGGAGTGTCTTCTTTGTTGCACTCTTTAAAAGAAGCTGTATGCAATAATAGAAGCTTTGGTAGGACACAAAAATCTGATGGGGTGAGTACACTAAACTTTCTACCATAGAAAATCATCGAGAGTGACCCGTTCTTTGTCTCCTACGCATCATCGCGCTATCAAAGAGAGATATACGTGCCAAGAAAGCAGAAGCTCAACGGATGAGAAAGGGTTTTAGAAGGGAAAAGTCGAGCACTTTGGAAAGGCATAGCCAATCTGTGCCCTCACTCAAGCATCTTGCTCCAGGTAGTCAAAGCCCAGGAACTTACGTGCATCGAATCTTTAAGTAGGAATGCCATATTGGTTTTACATGCATTGAATCTTTAGTTAGAGAAATTTATGATGACCCTTGTTGACCGTGCGGTCAAAGATTGGGAAAATTTAAAGCGTTTAGATCATGGAAGAGCTCTTCTGATATTTATAAAAGTTTATACGTGTCTCCTTCATCTCGTTTTCTTTTACTTCTTTTTTTTTTTCTTTAATCACATCTATTTTTTATTCCTTCCATAATTTCTTTTAAGTCCCTGACCCCATAGAAAATGAACCCTATAAATGAGCACTAAATTTTGGTCCAATGTATAATTAATTTATTCTATTTGATTCCTAAACTATTTGAAAATGTTTCATCCTTTTGTTAATTTAAGTCAACGGAATATGCTAATATGGCTTCCAACTTGTTAAGTTTGAACGGTGAATAAAAAAAAAATAAAAAGTACACTTGGTTTATCCATGTAAGATATTTAATTGAAAATTTACTAATAGTTCGAGGACTATATTGAATAAATTAAAAATTTAGGAATGATATTAAACATTGTGTTAAAATTCATATATCATTTTGTCATCTCCCTTTACTAAATCCCAAGTACAAGTGGGAAAAGAACTTAAACACAAGCTATGAAATTAAATCTTTCAATTATGTTATAATGATTATACACTTTGTAATGATTTTTTTTTATGTCTAAATTGTTATTTTCTTGCTAATATAAGTTTTGACTAATTTCTTGAACCTCAACAGCATGATGGTTTATAATTTCTTTTGTTCAATATTCTCTCTCTTGAAAGCAAGGAAATTCATATATACTTTTTTTGGGATTAATGCATTAGAAGTCTTAAAATTTGTCATGAAATTGCAATTGGGTCTTACAACTTTTAAAAATATAATTAAGTCTTAAAACTTGTCATGAAAGTGCAATTAAGTCCGAAAAATTTCAAAAAATGCAATTAAATTCTTAAACTTATTAATTTTGTTGAATTGAATGTCTTATTTTGTTCAATTATGTCATTTTGTTGATTGCACATTTTGAAAATTTTAGAACGCCTACACTTTTGTAACAAGTTTCAAGACATGATTAAACTTTTTGAAAATTTTAAGCTTCAATTACATTTTTGTAACAAGTTTTAGTACTTTCAATGTACTTATCCTACTTTAATTTAATATTAATCTAAAGCAACTTCAATTGTGAGACGCCTAGTCTTGTTCTTCTACCCCAAAACACGAGATCTTGATATCCACCACCACCATCGGCATCATCCGAACTTGCCGCTGCCGCCGCACTAGGCCAGCACATCACAACACGGCCAGCACATCACAACACAAAGATAAACAGGGAGAGAGAGAGAGAGAGAGAGATGGAGATGGTAACAATCTCCACTTTCAGAGGTCGAGTCACTTCAGTGTTCCCTTCTAACTTTCGGTTCTGCGAAGCAAGGATTTTCCATGAAGATTCTCTTTATTCAATAGCAATATGTCGGCATTCATCAATCATATTGTCAACTCGTTCAATCAATTTTTTCTCGCGATCATGACATGCATTGATCACGTCAACAGCTCATCCGCTGAATTCCGGATCCATCCATTGAAAAGTAGGACATCATCCAGACAACCTCGAATAATCATGTCCATGAATTGGCAAACCTTGTCGATGTCGAATATTCGGTTTGAGTCCGATTCAAGCACCTGGAATTGACCGCAACGGGCGGAGGCAGTGGCAACTCGTCCCCAAGTGCCAGCGAGCTCTTGCCGGCTTTTCCTGACAGGCATCAACCCCAGCACTTATGCACACCCAAACTTCAAGTTGGAAAGAGAGTGCATGAGTATTAGGCTTTTTTGGAGGATGCTAAGTTGTAAAGTTGGAGAAAAAGAACACTACAAATGCCATAACATTCACACGATATTCACTTGAGTGCCGTAATTTTTTTATCAATCACTTGAGTGCTATAACTTATATAAAACGCTTGCTTGAGAACTATAAATTTTTAAAAACGTTTATTATAAGTTCTATGCGACGTTGGATTTTCGGCACCTAGCTAAATTTGTTTAAAAATTCTTGGCACTCAAGCGATCTATTAAAAGTTATGTCACTTAAATGAATGTTTTCTAAAAAATCATGGCACTTATGTGATAAAAAAAATTATGACATTTAAATAAGCACCGTATAAAAGTTATGATATTTGTGATGCATTTTATTCTTGAAATAGGTGTGGTAAGTTTTTGAGGGGTTGGATAAAAATTCCACGACTGCAGTTCCCTTACCACCATTGAAGTAGCTTTCACAAAGCTGCTTCTAATGGCTCGTAGCTTTTAAGATTTTCAAAGATTATTTTAAGCTGCCCTCCCATTTTTTTTTTTTTTTTAGAAATTTGAAAAAAACAAATAATAGGATCGATATGTTAACTTCATGATAACAAAAACATGGAAGAAAATAATATATGAAATGATTGTTATTAGGACAATTATTCAAACTCATGGTTATTATTATTTTTTTTTTTTGGTAAAGGATAAATAAAAAACTCATGGTTATTGCACACGCAAATCTTCATTAATATATTTCGGCGGAAGGAAATTTATGGCAACTTTTCTTCAAATTTGAAATAAAAAATAATAACATCACTACGTTAATTTTATGATAGTCTTGATAATAATAAGAACGTATAAAATAATAATGACAATGATAATATATTGCTATTCATCGTGCCAAAAGTTATAACACGATGATAAAAGCCGATAGAAACGCCCAAAGCAATAATATTATAAGTCTTGTTCATCATTGTGATAGCCACATCAATCTCGCAGCATCTTCTGCAAAATGCATTAATGATCTATGGCTATAGCTCATCCACACAGCTACAGAAGCACCAAATAGATGTGAAAAGGAAAGAGCTACTTGTTTTGATTTGATAAATTTAAAATTAGATATGCCAAATTTTAAAAAGAAACAGGTGTTAAGGATTACAGATCAGCCAAATTTCAATATCCCCACGTTCAAACCAAGAAAAAAGCTTTTGTTTTCTTTATTTGTTCCGAATTTCCTTCTTCTAAATTATGGAGAAGGGCATTTTTTTTCTTTCGAAATGGCACATGCCATCTATCTACTTTTACGCAATATTCAATATTGCCCCTCTACTTTCTTGGGGTCCAAACCTATCCATTTACTTTGTAAAATGTTCCACCGATAGCCCGACCATTACTCTTTCTATTATCAAGTAAATTTTTGTTGATAAGGACCGTCTAAATACACGTGTTATCTTATAACACGATCAATTTTTATGTGGTGCCACATTGGTGCCAAATAGACCTATCAAATAGGTGGGTTGATTCGATTGAAAATGGTTTGACTAAAATTGATTAATTTAATCGACTTTAATCCATTTTTATGCAATACAAATCTAGTGATTCATATCTGATTTGACCCATATTACCAAAGCATTTCTATATGTAACCTAATGTAAGAAAACTCATATGCAAACTAAGGTGAGAGCACGTGATTAGTGAGCATAAGAATGAGTGAATGCGAGGGAGAGTGAAGAGAAAGTTATAGAGGAAGATTGAGTTAAAGTAAGTTGCAAACTCATTTAAACCTATATTATCTTAGGTTTTACCATTCTACACTCATTTATAACTCATTTATTGAATATAACTGGCCCATTTAACAACTCAACCCATTAAATATGGGTTTAAGAAATGAGTTTATAACCCATTTTGACAGGTTTAGTGCCAAGTCATCGACACAAATTTATAAGAATAAACGAAACCCTAATCCTAAGTCACCCACATCCAAACCCTCCCTCACGGTCGTTGCCCCTTGTAGTTGCCACCTTGCAAACATCGACTACATTGCGGGGTTGTGTCCCACTTAGATCTAGTGGTCATAGATGCCGCGAGCTCGAGTAGATGATAGCCATGGAGGCTACCGAGCGACCAACGGTCGTGGATGTCGCGAGCATGAGCTCGAGCTCGAGCTCGGGTGACGAAAAACTATGGGTGTTGTGAGCTCGAGCAGATCATAGCCATGGACAAGCACGAGCTCGAGCAACCACGGCGCAAAGAGATAAAGAGGTTATATTTTAAAAAAATAAAAGTTTGTATCAATAAATATTTTAGGGAAAATGACACAAACATTTCCTGAGCTTTAACTCGATGTGTAATTTGGTTCATATAAACTTTTAATTTGTTCAATATGGTGTTGAAGTTTAGCTTAATGTGTAACATGATCTCTGAACTTCAATATAGTTCTTGAACTTTTAGTACATTTTCATATAGTTCAAGGTTGATGAAGTCCGTGTTCTTGAATTAATGAAAGGATAATACTAAAAAAACATTGAAAATTTACATTTTTTTTGACCACCAAAAACCCCAAACTGGTATAAACTAATTTTGAAAATGTAAATGACAAAAAGTTCAATTTAGGATTGTATTGAATAAATTAAAAGTTTTTTGCAGGGACTACATTATGTACCAGTTTAGGGTTTTTTTAATCGGTCGGGGTAAATTTGTCACAAGTTTACCAGATGGTCAAAAAAATAAAATTTGTCACAAGTTCAAGAATCAAATATTTGAACAAATAAAAACATGTTTCAAGGATTGTATTGAATTTAAAATTTTAGGGACTACATTAAGCCAAAGTTCAAGAATCATATTGTAAAAATTTTCATTAAATTGCACATTAAGCCAAAGTTCAGGACGGTTGATGTATTTATCCCAATATTTACAGTGTTAAGCTCAAGTTATCAAATTTTCTCACCAAATTGACTCAGGGCCAACTGGCTACTTTCTTTACTAAGAAAAGGAATGACTTTAAGGGCGAGTTTGATAATATTTTGTATTAAGGAATAATTTTTTTCAGAATTTCTTTTTATTTCTATTCCCTATAATAATTTTTGAGTTAAAAACGTGTCTAGTAATTACAAAAAAAAAAATTATTCTCGGAATAGAAAAAGAATAGAAATGCGTTTAGTATGATCCACAAATTTTTTTATAACATAGAATTTCTTTTAGTTTTTTGATAATTTTATTAGATTTTTCTTTTTTTCCCTCTCTTCTTCTTCTTGCTCCTTCTCTAGCCAGCAGTGGTGTCCGACAATAGGCAATCGTTGGTGACAGGTGACAATTGGTAGCGATTAGCAACTGGTGATCGGTAGCAGGCAACAAGGGCGAACGGTGGATGATGGTAAGGAAGAAGAAGAAAAGAAAGAAAATGACTTATTTCTAGAAATTGTTCTTGGAAACAAGAAGCTATTGTTTTCTACTTCTCGTTTCTGTTTCAAATATATTTTTCTAACCACTTTTCTAATCCAAGGAATAGAAAAATTAATTGACATTATTCAATGGATTTCTATTCTTTTTCTATTGTGAGGAATAAAAGAAAAAAAAACACCAAGGAACGGAAATATTACCATACAGGCCCTAAATTTTGAAAAAAAAAAGTAGAAAGACTACTGATGCCATTTCACTCTCTTTTTTTCCCCAAAAAGTGGCTTTCACTAACCAGTTGGGATGGCACATGTAATGTCAACATGGCGTTTGACAAGGATTTAGCGACAATGTTAGGGTGGCGTTTAACGGGATTTAATGACAATTTTCGTTTGCTTTTTTCTCTTTTTCAATGAAATGATAATTTCAAACCAAAAAGAGTACATAATCCAGGGGCTCAATTTGACTAGCCAAGCCACTGGAGGTTGCTCAAATAGCTACCATTTTCACTGGAAATTTTTTGTATTATTAAATCTACTGCGATTGAAAAAATATTTTTGCATATTTGTTGTAGGTGGGTGGCATGTATGTTTGGGGTTGATTGTGTTACCCTTATTATTTTATACTTCAATAATTTAATGGTGAATATATAAATTAGTTTTTACATTGACAGTAGACCTAATTGAAGTCTTTTTTTATTTTTATTTTATATGTTGGACGATGAAAAGAAGAAACTCTCCACATGTACGAGTGGATTTACTAGCTCAAGGGTCCGTTTGTGAATGGCCTTCCTAAAGCCCCTGGGCGTTCAAAGCCCTTTGAGCCAAATACTTGGTGTTTGGTATTATTTTTTTTTTATTTTTTATTTTTATCTCCCTTTGCCAAATGCAAGCCTTTAAAAGGTTGAAAGCCCAAGGTAAGCTTAGGGGCTATCTTGGGCTTTCTCGGCATGCTGGCCTTGGGGGCTAGTGAAAAATTCTCCTGAAATCATCATCGTTAATCTTTTGTTTTCTGATTTTGCCCCGATAACTGTTCATCTTCATCTTCTTCCCTTCTCTCTATTGAACAAGACCAGCATTTATGCGTGGTCGCCAGCGAAGATTGGTAGTTCAACAAAGGGTAGGTGATGTGGTGAGGGGCACGCGGTTCAGCTAGGGTCGCAAGACCCTCCGTCGAGGCTTGCCACGTGGAGGTTGCGGCACAATGAGGGTCGTCACGACCTAGATTGCGAGACCAGATTGCCATATGGGTTCCCACAACCAGATTGCGCAGCTCTAGCGACCTTCACATAGAAGTTGTGCAATTGTCTGATGAGGGTCGTCGTGACCAAGATCTTGCGATGCGACCTCCGCATGGAGGTCACAGTGTGGTGGGTCGCGCAACCGTTCGGCGAGGATCGCCGTGACCCGATCTCGTGGCCCTGGCAACCTCTTCATAGAGGTCGTGGCATGGCGGGTCACGTGACCATCCGGCAAGGGTCACTGTGACCCAGATCGCATGAGATTTGGGTTGCAGCAACCCTTGTTGCGCCGCACAGAGAACCTTACTTGAGGGTCGTGCGACCTAGTCAAAGCGCTTGCCCTTCATTGGACCACTTGCCCTTCACCAGCGACTGTTAGCTCTTTGCCGATGGTCGCTGGCCAAGCCTTGGCCGGCCAACTCTCCTTTTTTTTTGTGTTCTTTTTTTCTTTTAATAACAAAAGTCTTTTACAAATTTAATTTCTCCAAACACTATTTTGCTCAAAGGTCTTTCACAATGGACTTTTACAAATATAATTTACCAAAGACAATTTACATTTTGAAAAACTCTTTTAACTGCATTTTCCCAAAGATTTTCCCTAAAAGCCTTTCCAAATGCACCCTTAGTAGGCAGTCCACGTTAGCTCAAAACACGTGCAAATAAAGTAGTCAACACGCACTTAATGAAAGGACATATTAAGCCTATTAGAAAAACTCACAGACTAAATTGAATAAGAAAAATTTCAGTAAGTAGATTAAACATAAGGCAAAATTTCGGAACTACGTATGACAATATGTGATGAATTTAGATCATCAAGTATTAATAATTATTGTTATTAGCTTCCAATTTAGTCATTTATTATTAAAATATAAAATAAGTAAATGAAACTAAATATTATATCTTTCAAATACCTATATTATTGCTTTCTTCATGTCATGATAGATTAAGAAAGATATTCCAAGTCGTTAGAGATAAGGCCACCACCTACAAGAGTGTGGATTATAGAAATCGGAGGCTGCAGCATAACTGGGGTATTGATCCGATCATTTTTTCAGTTGGGACTCTTCTACTTCTGTAGGGCCCTAGCCTGGTGTTAGCTGTCTGGATACTCTTCATCTGCACGGCTGCTTCCTTGACGGTTCTTCACTTTTGTCGCTGCCGGATGTGTGCGTAGATTGTGGTTCATTTGGCCTTTCGTGGCCTCTCGCTGCTTTTTTGCCTTATTTGGTTGTTTCACTTCCTTAAGCTTGCTCTTGTGGTCCTCTTTTGCATTCGGCTTCCTTCCATTCACTATGACTTGTTATCTTGGTGAGTGCAAGTTTTGTGGCGCCGGATCTTTTGTAATTATTAGTTAAGCTCAATATATTCTTACCCTTCACCAAAAAAAAAAAAAGAAAATAAAGAAAGATATTCCAATTAATAAGTAAGTGAATTATTTATAAATTTGTAATCATATTCAAAGCTTGATTCACGATTATGATTCTAAGTTATCGAAATCTAAAGTGCATATTTTTTGTTAATATGGAATAATACTTGACTCATTATTATTACATTATGTACATTTGGTTATTATTGATTACTTATTTTTTTACGATAACAATACATATGTAGCTTGTATTATCTATTTGAGGTTATAGTAAGATATAATTATATTTGTTAATAAAACACCTCATTTACAAAGTAGTATGACTCTTAGTTTATGAGGGGTTATTACTAAAAAAAAAAAAAAAAATCTCAAATTGGTATCCTCATGCCACATTTACTCTAAATTATTTTTCATATCATAAAAGATTTCAAATTGGTATACGTGTATCAAATTTACCTAAATGTATTTTTTTGTATCATAAAAACTCTCAAACTAGTACACTTGTACCACATTTACCTTGAAATAATTTTTGTATCACAAAAAATTAATACATTGGGTTTGGGGTAAATGTGACATGAATGTACTAGTTTGGATTTTTTGTCACACAAAAGGATAAATATGGCACGGATGTACCGATAGAACCCAAAATTAGTTTGGAGTAAATGTGATACGAGTGTATGAATTTGGAACATTTTGTGGTATCAACCAATTTATAAATTATGATTTCCTAACATGCTAATTGTGTAAATATTCTACTATCAAGATGGAATATGATTTGCAATAAATGATGGTTAATTATATAAGAGAAATGACGATTACACTAAGAAATAAAGATATATACCTCATAAATCATAATAATTTCAATTAATGATTTCTAAGAATATGAAAATGGATATAGTTAGGCTTTTAACATAATAACGAGGATACCATGAGGCTCTATTTGAGCATTTTGCTCGTTGGAAGGATAATTATGACCAGTTAGCGAAATCCAAAGTTAGTAGGAGATTTGACCCCATTGATAAAGAAGAAAATAATAATTGTATTTGCCTTTCCAATAGATATTCATGTTTATCTCCGGAGATGTATTCTATCTTATTTTAAAATAATGAAATTCCCCCACGGTGATATGAGGAATTGAGGGTTTCTTATCGCGGATATAGGCTTCCAAGTGTCATTTCCTTGGTCTATTGAATCACGTTACATCTTTTCTTCATCTTCATGCATGTGTGATTATAAAGAAAATATGTTATCAAAGCTCTGGTTACCAACAAGTCTAGACCCAACAATACAAGGAGATATGGGTTACTGCTACTCCAACCCAATGTGGTGTGTGAGGGGAGAATTATTGGGGTTTATTCCACATTGTTTAAGGAATGGAGTAGTAATTAGTTCATAAATGTGAGGGAAAAGCTAACTTTTAATCTAGCTTTTGGGATGAGAAAGACTCTAGACCATCCAATACTAATATCAAAGGCAAGTTTGAGCGTGGTACATGTGTTATCGAAGTCGCTATTTGCCACTTCATTCTATTTCTGATTTAACTAAGCTCTCGATCATCTCCTTTCTTCTTGTTATAATGAGTGGTTCTTCAGTCACTGTGTGCTGGTCAATCTGGCTCAAATGAGATGAGCAACAAATTGACGTCTTTTTTTTAATGAAGTAGCACTTTATTGCACACTGCTGGAACTAGATTTGAATTAATGTGTTTGGCATTGGTTTTTGCCTGTCTCCATCTATCTTTTGTCAGTTGGACAAATTTTTGAATTAGTCAATAGGATTCGTCATAAAGTATAATATATCTCCAATAAAGAAATAACTTTATGAAGGCCGGTGATACCTTTACTACCCTATCAAGAAAACTACTAGAAAAACGACCTTAACTGCGCTTCAACATACTAAACTGGCGACACACCTTTGCTGGTTTAGAAGCAAAAATAAATATAATAAAGTAAGTGTCCCCGCCAATTTGGCGATTCCACTTTTGCCATCATTATTAGCCCCACCACCGCCACTACACGACCGGTCATCCTCATTGGATGATCCACCATACCATAACGGGCCCTCGCAGGTCTTCCTTCCTTTGACCCTCACCCAATTTTCACCGGTTACACCAGTTCTGCTTCAACTCCATTGACTCGATAAGGGGATATGATAAGCCAGAAAAATAATATAAAATCTTTAATCCATCTTGAACAAATTAATTAACAGAAATCATTAACATAAAATAATTTATAGCAAAATAGTTTGTTTTATGATACATACAATTGATATGAAGATAGTATAACAAGTACTATTATTTATAACATAATTATATTTTTTATGAAAATTATGATCCATTTAGATACTCTAAAATGTTTCTCTATTTAATAACCATTAGACATTGTTATATTACCTTTAAAAAAATTGTAGCAGAACTGAATATTTATTTTGATAGTAAACTCTTTGGAGTTCTATTTGAAAAGGCGAATAATCATGCCTTTGACTGGGAGAACATTGATGCCATGTACACATCATCTATGACAATTTTCATTACTCCACTTTGTTGCCTCCGTTGAACATATTTTCAATAACAATTATATTTTTCTTTAGTTCACAAGTTATATCAATTGATGGTCTTGTCTTTAGGCCTATCAAGCCTTCATCTGTTCCGTTTATATCGTTTGAAATAATTAGTTAATAAAAATTTTTCATTATCAACAATAATTTATGTATAGACATTTTTCATGGATGATAAAAAAAATTTGTTCATTTTTTTGTAAGTGATACAAGTGATTATTTTAAGGAAAATATTTTTCAAATCATTCATTTTTAATGAAACAAATACACCACCTTGAATTAGAAAACATTTGCCTAGTTTTGGGTATGGAATTCTCCGGACCTAAACCAAATAAATTTCCATATGAACTCAATAGCTAATTCTTTTAGTTAATCATATGTCAGAACATTTCACATGTTGAAGGCATCACCCAATCAAAGTCGACTCCTCCACGATCACATGACAAGCCTTTCTTTGACTCTTTCGCCCTTTTCTAGAGTCACCTAACTTCATCATTACCTCAATCTATCACTCACTCACTCATTATTTTGGAGGAAGTTGCTCTATTACTCTTCTTGTGTTGGATATGTAGGATTGTACTAATAAGGCTAATTCTTCCCTTATGTGTCGGTATATATGTATATATAACAATAGATTTAGATGATGATATCTAAACTAAGGTTTTAGAGATTATTTTATTAGACTTCTTTGGGAAGAAAAGATACTTTTTACCGATTGAAAACCTGTGAAATTATGAAATAAAAGTTGTCGATAAGGTTTCAAAGATAGGAACGTAGTGGTTTGGAAAACGCAAGGAGAGTAGTTTGGAAAACGTGAGAAGAGCACTTTGGAAAACTAGAAAATGGGATTAAGAAAGAAAGAAAAGGTATTAGAAAAAAAAAAAAAGGAGAAAAGGGTGATTCATCCTAGCCCTTTCAAATTAATTGTGCGGATAATTCCATATCTTCAAGGGTAATCTTAAGATGTAAATTGTTATCCTTAATTTTAGAGAATCTTACTTATTCTATAAGGAAACATTTGATGAGGCAATGTGAAAATTCTATAACTTTAGAGAAACTTAAAGATCGATGGACTTGTACATTGAGGCTCCATTCACTCAGCCTCATGAAGAACAACTTCTTTTTTCCTTTCTTCCTTTCACCCCACTCTAACGAAAAGGAGACTAGGGTTCCAATGAACAAGGTGGAATGGTCATCACAGCAAGGTGAAAGGAAGAAAGAAAAAAAGAAGATTAAAAAGGAGCAAGAAAAGTGGTCATCAACGGAAGCCTGAAGTGAGTTTCCTTTATGTGTTTTGTTAAGTTTTGGTCGACTTTTGATCCATGATTTTTGTTTACCCCGTTAAAATTGTCATATTGGCTGTAGTGTTCTCTTATGAACAACGAGGTTGTCCTTGACATTAGAGTTTGACACAATTGGGTCAAAGTTAAAAAAAAAAAAAGAAAAAAAAAAGAGAATGGATCTTGTGACCAACGAAGCATAGTGATCTTGTGATGAGGTTGCGTTATTCATGTCACCTTGCATGTCAATGCTATAATATTCTATTGATGCAATATCAACCAAGGGTTGTGTCTTGTCATAATTAGTTGAATGGTCAAAAACATTGTTAGCTTTTTGTTGGCCAAACCTCTAGTGGAATCACTTGGTTGTATTTGCATAAAATCCTATAAAGCTCACGAGGATATATTGAGATCTTGCAAGGGAGAGTTTTGAAAATCCTTTCTTGATTTGTCTAGGGCTTGTATGTAGTGACTCTAACTTCTGCAAAAGTTCCACACATGTCACCATTGGGTTAGACAAAAATCCATGACCTATAAAATAAGATGGTAGTATGCAAGTCTAGATCAGATCTATATGCTTTCAACTATTCTATGAAAATATACTTCCATTGTCCTAGTGGCTTAAACCAGCTGAGTAATTCACCAAGGTACTGAAATTTCTCTTCTCTCTGAATGATTCTGTCAATGATGAGTGACATCTTGATTGTTGAGAACTCAATGCTATGTTATAAAGATTAACATATACCAATTAAACCATTTGAGGTTTTTTTTTTTTTTTCTTTTTTTCGGGAAAATTCTTCATCTAGTGAGAAGGATAATGGGTAAATAAATGGATATTTTGGATGCAATCCCCTTAGCGTAAGGCTTATAAGATTTGGAAATTTTATATTTCAAGATTTACTCTCCTTTGGTTTGAAGATAGCACCTTCAATATTCCAAAAGAGGATGTGGAAAATTTTCTAGCCCTATATTCACAAAGCACAAACCTACATAGATGATATCCTCCTCTACAGTCTCGATAAGGATTCTCACTGCAAATTGTTAGCTTAGTTCATGGAATTAATAAAGAAGTATGAAACCATGTTGTCCCAAAAATATATGATCATTGCCTAATGACAAATAGATTTTTGGGATACACCTCAAAGAAGGCACCTATTATCTTGTTCCTCACATTGTAGAAGAATTGCATAATTTTCTGATGAGAATCTTTTCCATGAGCAAGTTCAACAATTTTTTAGGTTAGTCAATTATCTCAAAGATTTTGTCCCGAAGATAACCAAGATACTAAATCCTTTGTAGCAAATACTTAATGAAAAATGTCCCCCCCCAAGCCATTGCTTGCCTCAATAAAGTTTTGCAACATCTTCCACCACTATAAATTCCTTCTACAGGAAAAATAATTCTGCAGACAAATGTTAATGAAGAATATTTGGCTGCTATTCTTATTGAAGAAATTGATGCAATGCCAAGAATTTGTAGATACAAGAGTAGAAGTTTCACAAAGGGTGAGACGACGTTACTATTCACATTTAAAGAAATTCTAGTAGTCAAACACTACATCAGGAAATATGAGTTTCCTCTATCAAGTATCACTTCCACGTGGAGATGGATATGTCTTCATTCCCATAAATGTTGAAATCCAAATAGAAGCAAGTTTCTCATCCCCAATTACCTAGGTGGGCTAAATGGTTCTCAATATATTTTCTTGAAACCAAACATATAGTAGGAAAGAACAACATGCTTGCTGATTAATATTAATGTTCTCATCCCCAAAGAGCTCTTGTAAGGTGAGGGTAGTAGGGGTGATAAGTTCTCAAGCAGTCCAATTCCCACATTGAAGTTGAGGATAAGACCGGAAGGACTAGTTCCTCATTTTTGAAACTGAGGACCGGACCAAATGAGGCTAAAATAGGACATAAGCAAACCAATCGATCCATTTGGTTCTCCAGTGGTCCAATGGAATCAACCGCATGTGCTTGAAACACATGTTCCCATGTGCAAAAAAATCAAACTCCACTTGTGTGAGCATTGATCACACTTCATATATTTCACGTTCAATCTTGGCCAAGAAGGTTGTGAACAACATGTCTAAAGGTTCTTACCAAAAAAAAAAAAAAAAAAAAAAAACATGTCTAAAGGTGACCAATCAGTCCATTTGGGTTCTTCAACGGTCCAATGGAACTGATCGCATGTGCTTGAAACACAAGTTTTCATGTGTAAAAAAATCAAACTCCACCTGTGTGAGCATTGATCACACTTCATATATTTCACACTCAATCTTGGCCAAGAAGGCCGCAAACAACATGTCTAAAGGTAGTGTCTAGCTTGGGTTTATAAGCAATCTCTCTTATGCTCTCTTATTATTTGCTTAATGTGGGATTCATAGAGGCTTGGATAGCCTTATCTCTTGCAGGTGAAGGGAGTGCATGGAGAGAGAGAGAGAGAGAGAGAGAGAGAGTGAGCGAGTGTGAGGTGTTAGGAAAATCCTTTATGATGTTTTGAAGATGACAAAATATATCAAATGCTACTAACGTGTTTAATGGTTGAGTAATAGACTATGCAAATGATAAAACGTGTAAATGATATTATCAAAGTTTATATTTGAAAGAACAAAAAATAGACTTTATGCCGAAACTGAACTTATTCAGACTGTGTCCAGACCTTAAGGCTAAATATGTTTAGAAGTAGAATATGTTTAGACTTACGTCTAAATTATAAAGTCTACTTTAGACGGAAGACACTCAGACTTCAAACAGAACACTCTTAAACTTTACATCCATAATGAGACACAAGTTCATAACGTAGCATATTTAGAACAATACAACTTTATAAAACGTAACACAAGCCCCAACATATAATGACTAGTGATATGGTTTGGATTTCATATCAAAATAGATTTGATTGACTCAATCTAATTGATTGACAATTGGATCTTGAATACAAAAAATTTCTAAATGGAAAAGCTCTACTTATGGAAACCAAGATTCTGTTTGTATGAACAATCAGAATCAACTTGGAATTCTACTTTTGTCACTTAACAGCTACCTAATCTTCTCGATACAGATTTGTCCAATGGATAGATTGAAAGATGATCCTCTAGCATAGTGGAATATAGCTAGAAGAGTGTTAGCGTGAGAGAGTGAATGTAGGCTTGATCTAAGCCGAACCATTATAAATTTCGTGTGCAGCTTTTTCTTCTCTTAACTCATATTACAAGTTATTTCAGAAGTCCGTTCCATCACATAATAGATTCTGAACATCTACTAGAAGTCTGGTGGCTTGTTTATCAAACTCTGATCCTTATTTAGACTTTGCTCGCAACTTATTTTACTTTGCTCGCAACTTATTCTATTCCGCATTTATTTGTCAAGATTTCTTTTGAACACTTATTTACCCCCTCTAGGTGCCCATTTGGTTCGGCTTTGGGGAAATGCCTTTGGCCAAATGCAAATATCTTTAGGATAAAGGGGTTTTTAGGAATGCTCGGCTGTTTGGCAAATTAGGGCGCGCATGACAACCATTTTGTTCAGTAAATGGTTTATGGAACAGAAATAGATTTTCTATTTTTAGAAAAGTTTCTAAGTAAAATAACCGTTTGATAACGACACAAAATTTCTACTCTAAAAATAGAAATTCGTTTGATAACGATACAAAATATCTTCCTTCCGGACGGTGGCGGCGACAACCGACGGCCTTTAATATAAAAAAAAAAAATAAAAAAATGATTAAGTCACAAAAAAAATAATGAATAAAATAAAATAAATAAATCATAAAAAAAAAATATCATTTTATTTTAAAAATAAAAAATAAAAAATAATTTATTTTATTTATTCTATTTTATTTTATTATATGAATAAATTTATTTTAAAATGAATAAAAATAAAAAATAAAAATAATTTTCTTTGGCAAAACACTCAAGGCAAATAAAAATAAATTTAATAAAAATAAATTATTTTTATTTATGATAAATAAATTATTTTTAATAAATTTATTTATTTATTCTATTTTATTTTATTTTACGAATAAATTTATTTTAAAATGAATAAAAATAAAAATAATTAAAATAATTTTATTTGGCAAAACACTCAAGGCAAATAAAAATAAATTTAATAAATTTATTTTTAATAAATAAAAATTTATTATTTTTATCATAAATAAGTTATTTTTAATAAATTTAATAAATTTATTTATTTATTCTATTTTATTTTATTTTACGAATAAATTTATTTTAAAATGAATAAAAATAAAAATAATAAAAATAATTTTATTTGGCAAAACACTCAAGGCAAATAAAAATAAATTTAATAAATTTATTTTTAATAAAAATAATTTTTTTATTTATCATATATAAATTATTTTTAATAAATTGAATAAATTTATTTTTAATAAACTAAAAATAAAATGATAAATAAAATAATTTATTTATTTTAATAAATTTATTTTTATTTTTAAATGAATATATTTATTTTTATTTTTAATAAAATGAGGAGAGGCTGAGGAGGAGGTTGAGATGTAGAGGAGATGAGGGAGGACTCACCGAAATTAGGGTTTAGTGAGAGAAATTATTTCTGATTTCTCTTCCAGAAATCAGAAGTATAAAATTTTAACTTATGATTTCTCTTTCAAACCTATTTATGGAATAGAAATCTATTCCGAAATAGAAAAAGCGATTAGGTTTATCAAACGGATTTCTTTTCGAAAGCAGTGCCGAATGTAAAAACCTTTTACGGAACAAAAATTTTGGGTTGTCATGCACCCCCTTACACATTGGAAAGTTGCTTGTGTAAAAATACCGTTTGGCAAAACTTATTCCAAATGGGCTTTTGCTTTTAATTTTTTTTTTAAAATCTGAAAACCGAATCCGGCGGCCGGCGGTGCGGACGATCAGATCTAGTTGTCCGGCCGCTTGAGGTCGCGACCTCGGCGCCCGGAGGCGCAGAGGCCGATCGGCCTCCAAACCGCCGAGATCTCGGCAGCTCGAGGTCGCGCCGACCCGGGTGCAACCTCGAGCGACGTCGTCACCGCCCGGAGGCGCGACCTCGGCACCCGAGGTTGTAGAGGCTAGATCTCGGTGGCTCGAGGTTGCGCGGACCCAGGCGGCATCGCCGAGGTCGCTCGGACCTCGGGCGGCGTCGACTAGTTCCGAGCAAACTAGGCGACGAACCGCCGACGCCGCCGAGGTCCGCGCCGCCCGGGTTGCGCGTCGTGGCACCCCCAGGACGGTGGTCACCGGCGACGCGCGACCCTCGATGATAGCGACGGTGGCTGCTGGAGAAGCCCTGTGGTCGGGAAGAAGAAGACAACGGGGAAAAATGATGAACGATGTCGTGGCATTTCCCAAATGCCGAATGCCGAATGCTACCCCTCCCTAGCTCTGAGCATTGAGCATTCCAAATGATCATATTTGCGCAAAGGATCTTCTAAAAAATTTGCCAAACACTCCAACCAAACAGCCCCTAGGTGTTTGTACTAGCATCATCATGAGGAACGATGGTGTCACTCTTGGAGCCATAGTCCCATATTAAGTGGAATAAGAAACAAACAAGTAGGTTTCCTCTTTAAGTAACGATGAACAATGATAGATTTTTGTGGTCTCTTGGCCATATGCTGCCTCAAGAGTACTAAGAAAGGCCTTGAATCAAGACAGTTTCTCATTCCATGAAGACTTTTGTTTAAATTAAATATTTACATGTATTTAAGAAATAAAATTAAACACTTAAAACTTAACACTCGGTCTGGTTCAATCCGATCCAATTGGTAGGTTTTGTTCCTAGAACCAAGAATCGAATAAAAAATCATCTATTCCGATTTAGTGGAATCGAAAGTTGGACTAGTGTCTTTGGGAACTAGACCAAACCAGTTGATTGGATCCGGTCTAGGTAATGTGACATTTGGAATTTTTTATATGTGATTTTAGTATTTATGATTCATTTTCATGACTAGAATACTAGGAATTTGAGGCGATAGCATTTAGTGAATAGATTTTGATGTGTATGTTAGTGGTGTAGAACGATGCTATTTAATTCGTTGCTAAATTGTTGGTAGAATTTGGTTGGTATATTTTGAATTATATATTTGAAGATATTTGAGTTTTAAATTTATTATCTTGAGATTTTCCTAATTTTGATACATTTCAAAAATTATTTTAATGGATTCAAAATGTTTTTAGACTTATTGTTATTCAAAATCAACTATCTATAATGAAAACATTTTTTAGCCGCACATATGTTCAAACTAGATGTTTAAAACGAAATTTAGCTTCCTAAATCTCTTTTCTTTCTCGTTTGACACGCTTCTTCTCATCTTCTATAACAAATTCTAAACACATGCTTTAATTTGATACATTGCATTTGGTAACCTTGACATCGTGCATGAGATCACCAATTTTAACTCTTATTCATTAATGCATGGATGACTCATGCACTTACCTGGCCTAGTGAGAGTGGTTCATTTTCATTCTACCAAAATATCTTGTTGTATAAAATTCTATTGGATCATTTATATATTAGCTAATTTCATAGGGACGCTTGAATTCATTCATTGAACTAATAAGCATTTTAATCCCAAATTCATCATGATTTTTAACCATGGCTAACACTTTTAATATTTTACAAGTTCTTGCCTGAGTAGAAGGGTTTTTAAGAATACTCGAGATCCAAGATTAAAAAATTTTACTTCAACCACTACCAATTATCATCAACTCTATCTCCAATCTTTTGTTTTTAAAAAGACAAGGGCTGAGTCCTATTCTTGAAAATATTAAGATTCTATGTTGATTTTTTGGTTTAGGTGAGATAAATCATGGACTTTCACTACTTTTTATCGATGGATTTTATCATTTTTAAAAATCAAGCTTTGTTAATTTCAACTATATTTGTTTTGTTTGAATGTGTCTTAAATTCGAAATCTAAAGTTGCTTTCGAGGTAAGTGAAGACCTTGGACACTAAGTTGAGATGATCTACTTAGTGCTTTCAGCTTGGTTGGTTAGTTGAGATGTACAATAATATTTTGGATATAGTGATTGTTAAATTTGCTTTGTTGATCTTGTGCATGTTTAAAAGAAGTACGATTGATTTTCTTAAAGTGTGGTACAATTGGTAAGTGGAAATGCCGAATCTATATTTAAAAAGAGTATATTATGAATTTTAGACTCAATTGCCTTCGGTAGTATCCATCTTATATTGATTCATTCCATCAGAGTTAACTTGGTAAAAATGTGTGTATCCGTGCTATAATCTATTCATCTATTCTACTAGAGTTTATTTAGTAAGAATTTGTTCATTTGTTCAACCAGAGTCATTTAGTAAAAATTTGTTCATTTATTCTGCTAGAGTTACTTGGTTAGAATCTATTCATTCATTTTATTGGAGTTTACTTAATCAGAATCTATTCATTCGTTCTACCAGGATTTACTTTGACAAAATCTACTAATTTGTTCTATTAGATTTTACTTAACCAATATCCGTTTATTTCTTCTACTAGAGTTTACCTAATTAGAATATGTTCATTAATTTTATCAAGTTTACTAAGTCTGAATCCCTTCGTTTACTAAATCTATTCATTAGTTCAACTAGACTTTGTTGAGTCTTAATTATGTTCTAAATCTCAGTGTGTTTACATTCTGAACCTAAGTATATTACTTTCTCGACCCAAGTATATTTATGTTTTAAACTTTAAAATGTTACTTTTAAGGCTCGAAAATATTTATTTGTTGAATCTCAAAATATTACATTCTAAACCTCAAAATATATTACTTAATGAACTCAAACATATTCACGTTCTGAGTCTAAATATATTCACTTGAATGTTTAGATTCAAGACCAAACTTAATTCTTAAGTCTAGATATTTGTATGTCCAGATTCAAGTCTGGAAGTAATCCTTAAGTGTATTATTTAAATGTTTAAACTAAAGTCTATAGTCACAACATTTATTCATATGTTTATATTCATTTGCTAAGCATGTTGGTTGATGAGTCTTGAATGATTTGCACAAGAAATGAGCAAGAGATAAGCATATGATTTTCATTATCGACATATGTGATTGTTGAGATAATAAAATAATGATATGCGTGAAAATGTGTTGTGAAATGGAGGTCAATTATTGAAATGAATGTTGGTTTCATTTTTTATACACGGAAAAAGCATGCGGTATTAATGATGTGTGCATGACATTATGTGAATAAATAAAAAGTGTAATGTGAAATGTGATTCATCACCCATATAATGGCGTGTGACGATGTATTGGGAGTCGGATGCCCTATTATGTGATCATGATGCCTAGTGAATTGTTTCGGGATGCCTTGAGAGTTGAGATGTTCCATAAGTTGGATGCCTCATGGTTAGATGTTGCAAGAAGCCTCAGAAATTGAGTTGTCCCGTGTGGAGTTTGTGAGATACTTTAAAGTAAATATGCCATATTATGTGATTTAGATACATTGTTGCATGTGGGAATGCCTCAAGAGTTTCAGGAGAATAAGAAATGATGAGTATGATGCATGTTCATACGTGTACATCTACTTATAAGGCATTAAAGGATGGTAATCCATACATCATAAATTATTATGCCATCTACTTGCATCCAAATGGATAATTCCATGTGTAATGATAAAACATTGGATAGCACTGATGTATCATAAAATATTATACCACATGATAGCTTAGAACATCACCCACAACACCTGTCTATTTTATATTATTGTTTTTTATAGCATGCGGAAGCTTAACAAAATTTTCTTAATCAAAACCTTACAAGAAATCACACAAGTGAACTTATATATTATTTTCAATATATATACCATCTAATGCAACTTTAATATTTCATTTAAGCAAATACAAAATACAAAAGTCCTAAAAAATGTTCAGCCAATGAGCATCTCTAATTCCATTATATTCCGTAAACGAGCCACCATTTGACTTAGGGACTGATGATCTTGAGCATCGCTTCATCCCTTTCATCATCAAATTCCAATGATTATCTTACAAACTGAAAAGTAAGGAATGAGCCAAAATCAATAAATAAAATCATCTTACCACTTCACCTGATATATGTAAAGAAAATGCATAAAAATTCAGTAAGTATGATAAAATATGAGCAGACTTTACCCCTCCCATTTTTCATTTATCACAATAACAGTTATCCAACAATAATTCCATCCAAGCTCATACATGTGGCGTAATAAGTTCCAATGCAAGCCAACCAATTAAACATCATATGATTCTATACATGCATTTGAACGCGCAATATATTCATTAGACTTTGCCTCCCGAACTCTCTCAAGGCATTTTTACTCACGAGACATCTCAACTTCGAGGTATCTTGCAAACTTCTACCACAAGGCATTTCGATTCTCGAGGTATTCCAAAACACTTTCCCAGGTATTTTAACCACTGAGGCATTTCAACTCCAAGACATCCTACAAACTTCCACCATAAAGCATTCCCATCACAAGGGCATTTCGACTCTCGAGAATCCGAAACACTTCTTGGTGCATCTCATAAACTTCTATCACGAGGCATCGTCAACACCATTTTTTTTTTTATGTACAATGCATATGTTTTCTTACATCAACAATAAAGTAAACAAACATCACAACAATCAACATTTAGCTCAACCATTTATGATGTGTAATCTGACCTTACTCATTTTATAATCATATAAGTAAATGATAAGGATTATAAGCTTACCTCACCCCATCTCTCAACATATCTTTTAACGTGCACATTATAATAACATGTTTATTCATCTAATTTATAAAGACAAGGAAATATATGCATATATTTCAATACACATGCCCATTTTCTTACTTCCTCACATGCTTCTCAAAGAAACGGAATGCATTAGTCATGTAGTTGGGCAAGAAGCAACTTGTGATTTTACTCAAAACATGAATATGTTATTTGGTAACCCACCTTTTAAAGGAAAACTAGATCTGGAAAGGAAATCAAACTAAGAAAGTAACCATGCTCACACTAAGTAAAAAAAAAAAATATAAGCTCAAAAGGTAAATGTGTTTAGACTAAATAAGAAATTGATCGAAATTGAAAAAGTTCAGACTTTCATAAAATTTGATTATGTATTAAACACATCTAGACCTAGTAAAATCGGATTGTATAAAGAAATGGTTTCAGACTTTCGTTGAATTTAATTATATAAATAAACACATTCAAACCCAGAAAAATTTGATTGCATAAAGAAATTGGTTTAGACTTCTGTAAAATCTGATTGTATAAACAAACATATATCTCCGTTCTTCGTTTTTCGAATGTTTGGCTGAGGTCTGGTGGTTGTAGTTGTTTTGTGTTGTAACTGTGGTTCTTTTCCTTTTGGACTGCTTGCCTTTGGCTTTTATCACGGCTCCCTTCCACTCTTCGATGTTCCTTAGAGTGTAAGCCTTTGGCACCGTTTTTTTTGTATATTTGTCCAAAGCTATAATATTCTTTACCTTTATAAAAAAAAAAAAAAAAAACATCCATAATTAGTAAAATCTAATTGTATAAAGAAATGGGTTTAGACTTCCGTAAAATGCGATTGTATAAATAAACACATCTAGACCTAGTAAAATCCGATTGCATAAAGAAATAGGTTTTAGTCAATAAAATAGGCATATTTTGAGTTTAAATGAATTAATGTATTTAGAGTCTGAACATGCAATGAGTACAATTCTGAGTTAGAATAACAAATACATTTTGAACGTAAAATCTAAATAATCAATGAGATAATTTTTGACTTGATGAAGGCAAAAGAACGGATCTAATAATGCATATATTTACAAATAGACAAATTTAGCAATGGATAGAATTAACAAATATATAGATTCAACAAGAAATAGATTCGCACTCAATAAAAAACTATCTAAACCAGTAGACATATTTATCAATGAATAAATTTGCAAATTAGAAGATTCAACAAGTAAATAGATTCAATCTATTGAACAAATTTACAAATTAGCAAATTCACACAAACTTAGTAAAAATCTAGTAGAATAAATGAATAGATTTAGACTACCCAAAACGAATATGCAATAGGTTATCAAAACATATATGACAAAACGACTAGATTTTGACCACCTAGAACGAACCAGACAAAATAAAAGAACATGCAATGAATCATTAAGATAAATATAGTATGATCAGATTCTAACTATCCAAAACGAAGTAGGATAGAGTTGAATAATCTGTAGTAGGTAATCAAGATAAATATGGTAGAACGATAAGTTTCTGGCTACCTAGAATGAGGTAGAAAAAAAGTAGAACGAACATGTAATGAGTCATCAAGATAAATATGGCAAAATGAGCATATTCTAACTAAGAATGAAATAGAAGATGTAGAACAAATATACAATGGGTCAGCAAGATAAATGTGGCAAAATGAGTATATTATAACTATCCATAATGAAGCAAAAAGAAGCAAAACGAACTTGAAATGGGTTATCAAGATAAATACAACCTAGAATGAAGTAGAAAGAAGCTGAACAAGTAGATTCTAACTATCAAAATGAAATAGAATAAATCATAATGAACTAGGAAGAGATTATCAATGTCACTTAACAACCATTATACTTATACATGCACATCAAAGTTTCACCATTCAATTAACCAAACCAAGCTAGAGTTTTAAGAATTAGGTGTACACATAGAAATAGTAATTTATTTGTGAATTTAGTGTACACCTAATTCTTAAGCTACATAGTTTTTCGCCTTATAACCAAAATATAATTATTCGACACCATAAATTTTCAACATCATATTAATATTATTATGAAAAGAATCGGAATGTCACATGACATGCTTGTTTATGAGTATATAAAATTGCCTTATAGTTAATGGTTTTATATTATCATATCATAATAGAAAAGAAAGAGAACTTGCATATGCATAGTTATTTTTTATTATCTTGAATTCATGTTATACATAATTATTTTGTATTACCTTGAATTCATTTTGTTTGTTTGGTACCAAGTTGAGTTTTAAGATGATCTTCTACCTTAGACCTAGGGATTACATTTATTGAGTTTTGGCTCATCATTTATTTTTCAATGTGTTAGATGGTCCCTTTAGATATAATGGTGGAAGGGACGAGGTGATGCCTTTATGTGTTTTCTAATCTAGTTATGACTTCAAATACAAGTTGCTCTTTAAGTGTTTGAAATCTTTATTAGTTTAAAAATTTAATTGGATTACGGATTTCATTGGCCATGCTTATCACATATTTTGATATATCAAAATTGGATTCTTTCTCACTAAATATATTGATTGTTATTGATTGCTAGAAAGAATCTACTGGAATAGATTAGTTCCAAAGGGGTTAGAGGCCTAGTTCAAGCATAATTTTGCCACTAGAAGTCGTGTCTAAAGGAATTTTAATAAATTAATTTTCAATCCCAAACAAGCTAAAGTTTATTTCTTTATATCCCTTCTTTTTGGCTATCTTTTAAACCGATAATAACATCTTCTAATTAATTTAAGTGAATCGTGTCACGTGACTCAATTTCACGTGAAGTTATCATAAAGCTCCTTTTATTGTTCACTTTACATTGTGTTCTAGAGCAGACTTATATTTATAAACTAGAATTTTGCAAATAATTTATTGATTTAGATTTCAAGAAATAGGAACTATATAGAGATAATGCAAATGGCCATACCAAGTTGTTTAAAATGTTTATTGAGCATGTTATCACAAAATCCTTATAACCATAACGAGTTATAACTAGCACTTAGCCTTGGGCTTAGCAAAGTAGTACCTTCATTTTAACTTGAAAAGTGACCCCCAACCAACCATGCCAAGCTATCAAGCTAATAGGTCTATAGATGTCCCATTAAGTTCACAACAATCTCCCCCTAAAAAGCAAAAGCCATCAGAAATCTCTTAAAAAAACTTACTTAGAGATTTTAAAAGTGGAAAAGCTTATGGGGAGTACGAAATGCAAAAAGATGGAGACAACTTTGATAGCTCAAAAAATGGAGAGAATACTGAAGAATTGTTCCATAAATATGATATGTAACAATGCTCCATATGATGTTGTCAAAACTAAATAATTGGCCATTGTTGGACACAAGTGTGTATAATTAATGTGGGATGAGTCATAGGTCATTATTGACTAGGAGTTTGTAAGATTAGATAGGTCCATAATTATTGTTTTTTGTATGTTTTCCTTCCAAAATGCCTATATAAGGCGGTAGTTAATGGATTGAAGGCAAAGAACTTCCCCTTAAGAAATAAAAGGCATGTTTGTTGATCGTGAATCCTTGAAATCCTTTCCTACCTCATTTCTACCTGTCATGATTAGTTCTTGTGGTATACTCTACACTTGCCATTATTTGAAACTCATGCATGAGAATCATGCTATTATGAATTGTTACTATGGTGTGAATGAAAATTTGAAAACGAGTTTAATGGTGAAAAATTAGTTCCTTTTGAGGATAAAGAGATGTGTTTGTGGGATAACATACATACCATAAAATTTATCTTCGTGTTCCTCAATTTGCATCATAAGTCCCCATTTATAGTCAAACAACACAAATTGTCTTTTTCCTCTTGAACCAATCCATTTTGAGAGTTGCTTGAATTAATTCATTTAAATGTTTGGAGAGTTGCCCATGTTGACTCTCATGATAGATTTAAATTTTTTGTATATTTTATTGACGATAAATCTCACAAAATTTGGTTATATTTATGTTCTTCAAAAGTTTCGTTTGTTTTGTGGAAAATAGACCATTTCCAAAAAAATGTTTTCCTTGAAGTGATTTTCTAGGAAAATGACAATATTTTTTTATGTTTGGTGAGGAAAATATTTTTCAGACTTCACCACTTAGGCATTTATTGCTTTGTTGACCCATAAATCCATCAAATTTGCACTTGCCTTTAAGGCCAGACAAACTTGCTTGGCATATTTTTTCCCTCGTCATATTTTTTCCCTCGTCGACACTAAACACCCATCCCTTCTTGGAAATGTTTGTGTGAATTTAAATTTCTCTTGAAAATCTGCAATCTTAAACAAATGACTAGAGATTGTGCTTGACAAGATAAGATTCCAACAATTATGCATACATACGAAAGATATCATAACACAACCAATCTTACCAAAATAAGTTATTAGACAATCCTCATAAGCCAAATTTCAATTAACGAGACATGGGAACGGAGAGAGTTCACAACTTTAGATCTAATAAACAATATCCAATCACTTTAGAATGAAAGGCAAGCATTTTTTAAGTTGAAATGCAGAGTTCATACTGAGATCAATGGTCATAAAAAGGCTAATACAAAACAACCTCACATCAAGTTTCATCTCTCGGAGTACTGACAATAACAATATAGAAAGAAAGAACATGAGTCTTTTGTCAATAAAGCTTAATAAAATGTATAATTGATAATGATCTCCTTTATTCAGAAATTTATCGATCCACACTTCAAAAGATTCGCACTCTTCATCATGAATCTTTTCGAATTTTTTCATTTTCAACTAGATGGATAAAAACAGATCCAAGGGTAACTTCATCATTCCCATCCACTTTCACCACCTCATTATAGAGTTGAGAGTAATTGACACTACTTTGATTCAATGACTTAATTGCTGACGCCATGTCTCCAAGTTGTGTTGAAATTGTAGTATACTTATCATCATTATCAGAATATCTTTGCCTTTTGTGAGACCTCTTTTCTGAGGCACGGTAGATGAAGATTTTTATTTTTTTATCACTTCATAAACTCATCAAAGTCATTGCCTATATTAACGGGCGAGGAGTTAACTTCGTTGCATCGATGTCTCTGAATTGCTTAGCAAAGCTTCTAGTGGTCATATCTTTACCAACCACCAAAGCCATTTCATCATACATACTAATCATCTTATTCATATCTTCTATATAAGAATGATGGACCTATCAATGCAGATGATCCATAAAAAGTCAAGGAAAACAATTTAGATCGTCGTAATATGCATAATATTCATTAGTTATCAAAAGTAACATTGTATCAAATGCTAACATTGCAATTGAATCTAAACTCTCATCAATACTAGAATTAAAAAGTTTGGTTGATAATTTTAGAATTTCCAGTAATGGAAAAAAAAAAAAAACCCAACATCTTTTCAGGTCACTAGGAGTATGATTTAATCATTGTAGCGACAGTGGCAATGGCAAAGCCATTTTGTTTACATAACTAGTTCAAACTAGATGACTTCACCAAATAATAAAAGCACATGAGCCTTCTTAAGCTAACACTACTTGACAATTCAAAGACATCAATAGAGAAACCAAGACGTTATCATTATAAAAAACCAAAAGCACATCCAATTGAACTAGGAAATCAACACAATCCACAAGCAAAAATTATCTCAGCCCCGAATCCTAAACCTTATAGGCACTAGTGTCCAAACATGTGAATTAAAGAGAATTTTGAGCTATTTTGAATATCCAAAAGAATAGAGATTGAGATTGCCCCACCACCAAGCCTCTTATGCCCCAATTATTCAAACATATGGCATCTTAATAAAAAATAGGGATAAGTATTAAGTCCTACAACTTGTCATGAAAATGCATTTCAGTCCTAAAACTTGCAAAAAGTGCATTTAAGTCCTAAACTTGTCAAATTGTTTCAAATGAGTCCTAAGATCGACGCCGTTAGCTTTTTTCCATTAAAAACGCTGACGTGGCATTTTAAATAGTTTTGTATTTTCCAGGTTTATTTTTAATTAATTTTTATCCATTTAAAAAAAATAATAAGATTTAAAAACTAAAAAATTAAATTTATTCTTATCTTATTTTCAACAAAAACAAAAAAGAAAAGTTAAAAATTTTATTTTTAAATTTTTTAAAAATAAATTTAAAAATAACGTTAATTTTTTAAATATGTTTTTATAAATATTTTAACTAAAAAAATATTTTTAATTAAAATGTTTTTTTAATAAATATTTTAACTTTTTTAATTTTTTGGTGAAAATAAGATAAAATGAATAAATTTGATTTTTTTAGTTTTTAAATCTATTTTTTAAAAATAATTAAAAAATTCACGTGGAAAATAAAAATTATTTAAAATGCCACGTCAGCATTTTTAACGGAAAAGGCTAACGGCGTCGATCTTAGGATTCGTTTGAAACAATTTGACAAGTTTTAGGACTTAAATACACTTTTTGTGAGTTTTAGGACCTCAAACGCATTTTCGCACAAAACAGACTTCCTAACACTTATCTCTAAAAAATATTGCAGCTTGGTTTGCCCAAAATGCTATGCCTATAAAGAAAATAGAAGCAAAAATACTTGGGAAGCAACAAGAGGTGCAAACTAATGCCAAAGAAAAAACATTAGCAAAATGGATCAAACTATAACAATTGTAAGAACATTTTTTCAATGAAAAGTGATGAGCAAAATTACTAATACATATTGATCAAATTCCTTTTTTTGCAACAATGACCATCTTCAACCTATCATCCCAATTGCATTCACTCTTATCGCACACAATTTGAATTGTCTTCGAGTTGCCTTTGACTGTCTTCAAATGGTTCTCAACATAGTTGGGCTCACAACCAACACTAAACCTCTCATTTATTATATCAACAACTCGAGCAATCGAAAATGGTTTCAATGTACTCAAAGGCTTATTTCGTTTACTAGCTTCATAGGCAAGAATTTCAAGTAGTACATATTCCATAGGCTTAGATCACCTAAATTGCTTGACCTTTTCATCATTTGTCTTATTTTTACCCATCATGATAACCATGTAATATGACTTTAAATAATAGAATAAGAAAAAAAATATAATGAAGAGGGATGCGTAGTAAATATTTAAAAATGATTATCATTAAAGGAATTGAAACCCGCATGTTTTAAATGAAGCACTCAAAAGAAACAAAAGGAAAATTATTGGCTTCTTTTGACATTCTAATAATTAATCCAAATTGTATGTGCAATCATATCCTTTTTCATGCCCATATACTATTTTCCTCATTTTCCTCTCTTTGAGAAAGTTGGATTTTCAGATTTTCTCTTAGTTAACAGTACAAAAAATCACAAATTGGTATAGCTGTGATAAATTTACCTAAAATTAATTTTTTGACCATCAAAAACTTCAAATCGGTACAGTTTTGACACATTTATTCCAAACTGGTATATTAATGATAAATTTACCGTATGACAATTTTCGTTAAATTTTATTGTTAAATTGCTTAATTGGATAATACATGACAGTTGATTGGTGTATCGGTTTGGGATTTTATTTTTCATTTATCACAATTATACCGGTTTGTGATTTTTTGTGATATTAATTCAATTTAACCGGAGGCATATACCAGCTTAAAGTTTTTGGCTCTAAAAAATTAGTTTGAGACAAATTTATCACAAGTATACCAATTTGTGGTTTTTTTGTAGTCATTTGAGATAAATTTGTCACAAGTGTAGTAATTTAGAGTTTTTTGTGGTTAAAAAAATTAGTTTTGGCAAATTCATCATAAGTGCAACAATTTGGAGTTTTTCATGGTATTAACACTTTTCTCTTTAAAATTTCATTTGTCTATTCATCTATTCCATGATATAGCCATCGGGAACAAATTCTTTAATAAATTTGTGAATAATACGACAAGCTAACACAACATCGACTTGTGTTCCAAATGACCAAAAAGGTTTAGAATCCAATACTCAAAAACGCTTCTATAAGACTTTAAATGCTCTTTCGATGTTAGATCTTAGAGAAGAATGGCACAGATTGCTTCGTTCCTTATCATTTTTAGGTGGACAATCACTAAACTCCTTTAAATGGTATCAATATCATGATAGGGAAAGATGATGCCATTTTGAATTCCATAACTAGCATCGATAACTTTTGTGGCAAAAGATTATACTCAAACCATTAGGATGCATTACCAATAAACATATGCCTCTGTAGTAAAGATGAACGAAATTAGAATTCTCTTGTCAATTTCAGTTAATTATAGATGATTACTTTTTCAAATGGATGTTAAGAATGCCTTTTTACAAGACGACATTAAAGAAAAAGTGTACATAGATTTTGCTTTAGTATATCTCTTGGTATGAAAGGAATTTGTGTGCAAACAAAATATTATGGTCTCAAGTAATTTTCACGATCTTAGCATGGCAAGCTTAGTATTGCTCTCTTGTCAATTTTGTCTTCAAAATAAGTGAATTGGATCATTCACTCTTTGTTAAGAACTCCAAAGGAACTGTGATCATTTTGGTTTATGTTGATGGATTATCAATAGTGATAATCTTCAAAACATTGAAATCCTCAAAAAATACTTGAATGAAAAGTTCAACATCAAAGTTGGGGATGTTACATTATTTTATTGGAATTGAAATTACTGCAAATAATTGTTTCTCTCTTAGGGAAAGTATGCATTAGACTAATTAGAGAAAATTGTAGGTTGAGAACTAAACCAACGGAATCATCTATGGATTATAGCAATAAGTTTGCCACCAGCACCCATTTTTCTCAAAGATAATGGAATGTTCCAAAGATTGTTGGGTTGGTTGATTATTGACTATTAAGACCTAAAATCACAAATGCCGTTAGTTATGCTAGTCAATACATGTATAATCCTACTAAAGGTCACATGGAGTTGGTTGGCTGTATATTGCCATATCTAAAGTCAATCGCCGGACGTGGTACAACTATGAGGAATCATGGTCACATAAAGATTGAATGTTTTGTTGATACATATTAGGCTAAAAATCCCATGTATAAAAGATTAATGATATGGTTTTGGACTTTTGCAGAAGGAAACCCAATCACTTTGAAGAGCAAAAAGCAAAGTGTGGTAGCTAGATCAAGTGCATAAGCTGAGTACAGAGCCATGGCTTTAACCATGTGCAAATTAGTTTGGCTTTGTTTATTGTTGCAAGATATGAATCTTAATAAGCTCCAAACTCTTACAAAATTATTCTCTAATAATCAAGCAGCTATTTATCTTGCTTCAAATCCAATATTTCATAAAAAGACTAAGCCCATGGAGTTCGATCGTCACTATGATTGTGAGAAGTTTAAGACAAAACAATTAAAACTCTACCACCGCCCTCAGCGACGCAACTGGCTCGAGCTCTCTCTCCCTCACAAAGGGGAGAAGTTTGAATCCCATAGGTGTCGTTAGGGATTCTTATTTGAAGTACTGTGTTGGTGGGTTCTGCAGTCGCTCCCCTGGGTTTACTTGCCGATTATCGGCTTACGGGGTTCCTTGGGTTACCAAAAAAAAAAATTAAAATTAAAACTCTGAACATTAAAAGTGAAGATTTTTTAATGGACATATATTATTATGGTGCTTTCCACCAAGGCTTTTCCACGTGTGATGACCAAGTTAACCTTCGTTGACATCTTCACCCCACCCTAGAGGGAGAGTGTTCGAAAGATAAGGACGAATAGTCAATAGAGTCCAAATTTAGTAGAAAATTTTGGCTCAAATCAATAAAGAATGAAATAACAAATGCATTTGCTTTTCCAATAAGTATTCATGTCTATCCCTGAGGAGTATTCTATCTATTAAAAGATAATAAAATCCCCAATGTAACATGAAGAATTGGGAGCTTCCCATCATAGACATAGATGGAGCAATATGACATGATTTAAACTACTAGATATGTATATGATACTTTTGGTATTTTTTAAATTAAAATTCGAAATTAAAAATTGCTTAAACTAAAACTACTCGAAATGAAAGTTATCCTATCCATTCTAGGAAGTAATTTTGAATAAATCCCATTTCGATTAGGAAGACCTTATCCTATTAAATAGATGATATTCAATTATACAAGGGTTATCTATATAACATGCAATCGTATCTATATTATCCATCTATTAAGATATATTCTATATTCTAGAAACTATTTATAGCAAGCATTGTTATCTCAAACATCTTATTCTAACCTACATGGAATTTTTATTTATTTATTTTATAGATAAGGAAAACAATCAAAGATAAACATTCAAATCAATTAAGGCATCATCCACCAAAGATAACGACAATTCAAAATTGGGATTATCATCTCAACTTGATAGCTATCTCAAATAAAAATTAATATCTAATCTTAAGGCTTCAAGATCAAAATCTTGATTTTAAACTGCATAATCTAATAATTCCATTTTAAGGCTTAGAGATAGAACAAAAGATATTATCACATTGTTGATTAGGAAATAAATCCTTATTAATAATGCCTATCACTCAAAAGGATCAAGTTAGATATCAATTTATTCAAAATAAGCAATAAGATATTTGAATTGATTCGAATAAGAATTTTACCTAATTTGCGGATAATGTTGCCAGATAAAATCAATGGATGATGGGTTTCATGATAATGACTGGCGATGGTAGTATGATCGAAGTGGCTGCTAAAGGGTGGCTTGACTCGGTGAGAGGGAGTGGAGGGTAGCAGTAGCAGTGATCTCATTTAACAGTGGGCTGCTCATGATGTAATGGCTTCTCAGTGCAATAACATACTTCATGGCAAAGAAGTAGCAGCTTGTAGGGTTTCAAGAAACATAAAAAAACAAAGTAAACCTAGTTATATAGAGAGGTTCGATCATGGCTGGTTCAAACCAATAAGGATGGCGCCATGATAAAGACTGACATTGAGGGTTTATAGGGTGCAGTGTAGCATCGGCAATGTAGTGTTAGGCAGGATAGTAAGCGTTGGACAATAGTAAGTGTCTAGCAACCGGTCAAGGACGCGTTATGGTGGCTGGGGACAAGTAAGGAACAACATATTCATCTAGTTGGTGACTGTTCTCAGCTAGAGCACGAAGGTAGCAAGGAGAGAGAGTAGATGGAGGCGCGTTTGTCGATGACTAGGAAGACAAGGAGGAGGTGCAACCTCGTCTGAGACCTCTCTCTTTTCTCACATCGGCTGAGCTTGATCTTTGGCCTTTTTGAAATAGCAAGCTCAATTAGCCTAAGGCCTCTCCTTAAAAGACTTTTGACTATTGAAACTTGATTGACTTGGGCTCAATCTAGCCTATTCTTCTATAATTTTTGGTTAGGGCTTATATGCATAGTGGGCTAGTTGAATTTGTTACTTGCAGGCTTAATTAATGACACGCTTGATCCCTTTGGAACCTATTTTGATTAGACTCAAAACCATTTACCTAATGGGCTAAACCTAACTCAAAATTGAAGCTCAATACCTTTAGTTTTGGGCTTGAAATTTCGGCCACTCCTCCCCATGCTGGCTGAATTTTGCTTGAGTGCTAGCTTAGTCCACTTAATCAATTTAGGTCCCAATTTACCATTGCCGGTCCAACGCAAATACAACTAATGAACTATATGATGCATGCTTTTAAATACTATATGATATGCAATTATATTATTGTTGTTTAGGGGCTAAAGGCTGGTCTATAATTTTTTTTTGCAATTTATCTTAAATGGTTAGTCAATCAAGTGTCAACAGTGATACTCTATTCCTCTTTCATTTTAAGAAACAAACATAACACAAGTATCCAAAAAATGGTTGAAAGTGTCAATGCCTTTTCCATGACAACATACTAAGTAGGTTGGAGTGTAGTTCTAGGGTGAATCCATTTCAAGGATTGAAGTCAAAATTTAGCCTGCAAGTCTCAATTCTGAAAAATTGGAATTAGGACCTAAACTCATTATACTTTGGAATTGGTCAGTTCTACTTTGGGAATTTAGTTTGTTTTGTATAATCAAAAAATTGTTATTGTATATTATTTTTTATAGCCTACTAATAAGTCATGTTAGTTGAGTGGGCTTACACATGTGCTTCAAGTTGGAGGACACGTGTTCCATTCTCCCTAGTTGCATTTCACTACTTTTTCCCGCCTAAGAGGGGGGAATTACCAAAAAAGTTATAAATCTTTTAATGATTTGCTAATTTAGTCATAAAATTTTAAATTATGTCAATTTAGTCATTTTGGCTAATTTTGACTAGAAATAACTGATATATGATTTAATTAGAGTTGGCTATTCTACATATTGTGGTTGGCCTAACCAATACTATTGTGGAGATTTTTTTTTACAATTTTTGGTTTAATTTTTCTAAATATATTGTTATTTTTCTTCTCTTCTTTCTTTTTTTTTTTTTTTTATTTGGGCAGCCTTTGCCGAGCACAGTCTAGGGCCTTTGCACCCTTGCAAGCCACAAGTGAGGGCCGTGACTACCGCTTGTTGGCCGAGGAGGGCCACGAGCTAATGAGGGCACAAAGGCCCTTTCTTGTAGCACGAGAGAACTACGACACTCTCACTCTGACTAGGTAAGAGTTGGCCTATGTCCTCACCAACCCAATATAGTAAAAGAAAAAAAGAAGAAAATAATAAAAAATTAACAATTTTTTGAGCGGCTCTCATTGGCCTTAGGGGAGGGTTGCGAGCGCAAAGGCCCTCCCTTGTGGTAGGCAAGAGCTACAATGCTCTTGCTCGGAGCAGGCAAAGTTTGGCCCCCGACCTCACCGACCCAACATTGGAAAAAAAGAAGAAGAAAAAATTAATAATTCTCTTAAAAAATTCGAAGAATTGTGCATGTCGACATTGACCAAGCCACATTAAATGACCAGTGTTGATTAAACTACCGTGTTGGTGACTTTTGACCAAAGTTGGCAGAAATAACTGTTGGTAAATTATCAAAATGTTCAGACAAAAAAAAAATGTCAAAATGTTTATAACTTAATTGACACAATTATATTTGATAAAAAAAATTGACACAACTACACGGTTTATTAAATTTGGCAAATCATAAAAAATATTTAGAATTAAATTGATCAATTAATTACTAAGGTCTAGCCAATGGTCATCCTTTCCACATGGGAATGGGGAAGCGAGGGATTTGAATTCCTATCTTTTTAAGGGAGTTGGAGTTAGGACAATTTAGTTCTAAAATAATGGGTTTTAACTGTCATGCCCTATTGGAAGGTAAGACAAAGGTCTAAGAGTGAGTGTTAGAGTAGGAATAAAGGAGAACTGATAGAAAAAAATTAATCAATTTGAAAGGTTTAGGATTAAATTGACGCAAATGCAATAAGTTGATGAACTTTTTAGTATGTTACTCCCTTTTTAGGCTGATTCCATAAGAAATGGGGATTGAGAATCACACCAATTCCTCTAAAACTAGCCTAGACACCATTCAATTTTGTTCCCAAGTCACACTAGCTCGTTCGATCATTGCTTGGATACTAATCACCCAAGGATTTAGAGAAATTACCAAAAGTCATACTATTGAACTTATGTTATTTTAGTCTAAAACCTTTTAATTTAATCAATTCAATCCTAAATCTTTTGACAATTTACCAATTTAGTCATCTCTATCAATTTTGGCTAGAAATTGATGATGTTGATGTATACTTATGTTGATAATTTTTAATTCTTTTCTTAATTTTTCTTTTTTATTCTTAGGGGCCGACTGGTCGAGGCCCAATGACTCGAGCGATGACCGCAATCATTTAGGTGCGTTTGGTAACGTTTTTGTTCAAAAATTATTTCACGGAACAAAAATAAACTGCTTCCGTGGAACAATTTTTGAACAGAAGAACGCTTTGGAATACACAAAATTTCTATTCTTGGAAAGAAAAAACACGATTGGTAAACTTGTATAATTTTTTGTTTATTTTAATTTTTTAATTTAATTTAATTTTTATTTTTCTTTTTGGCCGGTTGCCGGCCACCGCCATAGTCGGTGACCGGCTAGGCGACGTCTAGCGAGCTCACCAAAGGCCAGCCTGGCCCCAGCGAGCCTCACCTAGCCACTGGCAAGGCTCGACCTCGCCCAGGTAGTGCGAGGTTAGCCTCACCTTGGCTTGGCGAGGCTTGGCCTTGTGCTGGTTGGGGAGGCCGAGCCTTCTTGCCGGGCTTGCGGCGAGGTCGCCAAAGAAAGAAAAAAAGAAGAAAGAAGAAGAAAAAGGAGAAAAAAAGAAATAAGTTTTGTGTTTTTGTTTCTTCAAAAGTGTTTTTGGGAACAAGAAACAAGTTTTCCTTATTTCTTGTTTCTGTTCCAAATTTGTTCTCGGGAATAAAAGAGTAAACAAACACGTTTTTATTTTTTATTTTTATTCCATGAAACAAAAGAATATAAATTGTGTTTCGGGGAAAAAAAAGAACACAAACAAATAGGCCCTTATCGACCAACGTGGTCCCCAAGCCCTTGCCTAAATCTGAGCAAGGGCCATGAGCTGGGTGAGGCTCACATCCTCGACTGGCAGTCCCGCCACCCTTAACAATAAAAGATATGAAAAGAAAATAATTGAACCAAAAATTAAAAAATTAACAAAAAATTATAAAATCTAATGAAAAATTAAAATAATTCAAGTTGGCGTTGGTCAAGCCATGTAGGACGATTAGCAAATTGTCAAAAGATCTTAAATTAAATTGGTCAATTTAAAATGTTAGGAACTTAATTAATATAGTATAGTAGGATTATTAATTTTTTGGGTAATTAACTCCAATGACTTCATACTTCAATACTTGCATTTATACATCATGAAAATAAAATGAGAGAGGGAAAGAGAGGATGCGTATATGAATCACACACGTCTACATCTTTCATCCGTGCATCTCGTGCTCCAAAAGTCCACTATGTGTACCCGTGCTTTTGCAGTCACGGTATTACCCCCATAATATTGCAAAATTATGGCCAAAATGCGTCATGATAGTATATCTATAGATATACACATGTACATGCATATAGGTATTATGTTTTAAACACAGTAAGTAATTTAAATATGCAATTTGGACAGATCTAGAGAATATGGTAATTAGAAAATTTCCCGGAAGTGCTAACCCTTCCTGTCGTGTTGTTTCAGTCTTTTCTTGACAATGATACTGCGAATGCTTCTGTTTATATTTACCAGAAAATTAATTGGTAGCGACTTTAACTTTATATACCTGCCGACTGTACGGGTTCCTTGGGTATAAAAAAAAAAAACTTTATATTTGCGAACCTGATCATTTTTTCAGTATATTATCCGGACTAGGAATCAAAAAGATTCTAAAAGGAGATGCTCATGTTTACAAAATTTGAAATGCAAATAACAATATAATCTCAAAATAATATAGATAAACATAGTATTTCTAGATATGGTTAATCTTATTATCAAGTACCAAAAAAAAGCATAAACAAAATTCAAGTCATCGACGCCAACATATCTTTACAAACTTACTTATCTTTATATAGTCGTTATTCAATGTGATAACCTTTTCTAATTTGAGATTGTACTACACCCTCGAAATCATTTGCAAATTGGGTCACGCTCATCCTCCTCCTTTCCATACCCGTATTTTTATTGAGAAACGGTGATATATGTATTCATTTGTAATCTCGATTGCGGGGATTTTCATCTCGGTAGTTGATCGAAAGAGGGACCCAAATTAAAGGAAAAAACCAATTTCATCTCCAAAAATAAAGTGGGCGAAAACTGGAAGAAAAATTGCATAATCATTTGCAAATTGGGTTAATGCCAATCCTCCTCGTTTCTGCACCCGTATTTGTCACCAGGAAATGACGACACACACCCGTCTCTATTCTTGATCGATCGGCCCAATTTTCATCACGATATTTGATCGAAAGAGGGACCCAAATTATTTAAAAAAAAGAAAAACAATTTCATCCCCAAAAAAAAATAAAAAATGGGATAAAGATTGGGACAAAAAGAGAATTGCATGATTATCCAAAAATTTAAACATTTTTCCCAAACAGAACTTGCCATGGAATTATCAGAATGTGATCATATAATGCTGTATTTTTCGTGCCGTATGCCTCCCTGTCTGTCTCCCCATATTTCCCTTCGTTCATTTCAAAACACCTTTAACCTCCCGCGATAGAAGGGTGCTGCGGAATCTCAATCTCTCTCTCTCTCTCTCCCCTTCTTCCCCTTCTCTCTCTCTCTCCTCTCTCGTCCCTCCGCCCTTCAGATTCGATCCCATCCCGCCCCCCTCCGCCGCATTCTAGGGTTCCGATTCGCCGCCGCGGCCGCCGTCGTGGTGGTGGTGGGGAGGATCCCGGGAGGGGCGCGTCGCCGTTAGGGTTTGCCGATTCGCCCGATCTGAGATTCGCCCGTATTCGAGGGGGGAGCGCCGGCGCGGGTTTCCGAGTCCGTCTCGGTTCGCGATTTCCAAGATGTTCTGGCGTATGGCGGGGCTGTCCACGGCGTCTCCGGTAAGTTCCTTCGGGCGGCGGTTTTGGTTTCTGTTGCGGGGGCGATTTTTGATTTGGAGTTGTGTGTGTGTGTGCTCCAGCATCTTGGGAAGGGACGTGGGTGCTTGCGCTCTCGCGAGGGGCGGCGGATGCGCGAGAATTGCTCGGAATGGTTGGTTCGCGGATTTTCGTGGGGATCGTATGAATTTTATTGATCAGTTTCTGTTTCATCGATGGTTTCATGGCTGAGCGAGGACAGAGTTTCGTTATTTATTTATTTATTTGGTTCGATGTTTTCCTCTCGTTTCGTGAACTGGGTGCTGGGCTTTAGCGGAGACGCCTCTGATTTAGCGAGTCGCATTTGTTTGGGGCATTATCGCTGGCTTTCTTGTAATTATAATGGTTTCTTGTGATTAGCGTTCTGATGAATGTCGTCTTTTGTGTTGGAAAGCTTCAATGTCATGGAATTAGCATAGTCTAACTGTCATTCTTGGCCAGAACTTTCTACTTATGCTGGACTTTTTATGGATAGCATTTGTGCTTTAGTTCCGCAATTGCATTTTTTCAACTCTTCACGTCAGTCAATCTCTTTGGGGAAAATTCGTTTTAAATTATAGGGACTTGCCAGTGCGGTGCATCACAATGCAGAAGAATGGTGAAGTGGGAGTTTCCCCCTTGTTTCTCGTGTGCCAAAGGGCTGAAGTGCTCTTATTAGTTTTTGAGTGTGGTTTTTTCCAATTTTTACCTTAAGTCAAGTTCCATTAGTTGGTAGTTTGTATATACTCATGGTGAAAATTTACGAGAGAGTTCTTTTTGTCTTGTTACAATTATGTGTTAGAAGGACTGATTAGTGCTTTTGAAGATAACTTTTTTGATGCGAACAGAAAACCTCTGTTAATTTTCTTAATTTTTATCTTTGGGTCAAGTCTTAGTATGTAATGGATGTTCTTGTTGAGATTACTCAGTCATATGAAAGACAGAGAATTGAGAGAGAAAAGGGTAGATAAAGCATTGGGTGTAATTGAATTTAGCAGATTAGAGATCCCTGCTTTCTGGTGTGCAGAAGTTTTTCTGGTGTATCATCTCATTCATGTAGTTTTAAGGAAAAACTAATTTGTTTAGTTGTTTAAACAGAGTTACTAGGATATCAAACTTATGTTTAGGCACTCAAAATTTTCTTTCGTGTCATTTCCTTGTATTGCATAAAGTCAACAGCATTCATATCTCATGAAGGTTGGCAAAACGGAAGATGTTCGAATTACAAAACCTCTCTACTCTATGGGTTTTTTTTTTTAATCAAGAAGAGGCCAAGATCCTGCATGACCCAGCCTATTTACGTACATTCCAGCGAGTTGTCTACTGTTTGTTGCTCGTTTCTGGGTCCATGCTAGAGTGGACAAATGGGTCTATTTACCTTAGCTAGGAAAGACATCATTCGTATTTCCTTAAAGTTAATGCATGGATATAAATTCCTTTATGTGTGCGAGAGAGAGGGAGAGAGAGAGGGGATGAGAGAGAGAGAGAGAGAGAGAGAGAGAGAGAGAGAGAGAGCCCAATTGAGTATCGACTTTGGTTGATTTTGTATGTAGCTTATCATCTACTGATGTCCATCTCTCTGCATTTATAGAAGTTAAATGATCACCAAATTTTCTAGGTAAATGCTTCTTTTTGATTTTTTGTCACTAGTTTGATTGTTAATCAACCCTTATGTTGTTATTGCATTTGATCAGGTCAAGGACTTTTTGGACCTGACTTGAGTGTAAATTTGACTAATGTTGAGATTCTAATGTTTGTGGTTACATTTTTTCCACAGGTGGAGACTATTCTGGACAAAGATAATTATACTTTGGAGGAGCTTCTTGATGAGGACGAAATTATTCAAGAATGCAAAGCACTTAACAACCGTCTCATTAATTTGTAATGCTTATTTCATTTGTATATGCTTATGGGTTTTCCTTCTCTCTCTCTCTCTCTCTCTCTCTCTCTATCTCTCTCTATATGTTAAGCAGTTTTCTTTCTTTGTTAAGCTGTCCATAGTTTTTCTTCTTCTTCTTCTGTCATATTAGTACAACATCCCAAAGGTAGCAGTGCAAGTATGCTGGTTATCCTGTGAAGTATATCAGAATGGTAAATAATTTGTAGAAGTTGCATTCGGGGAATTGTGTTTAGGCGAATCTTGGATTTTGGAATCATTTAATGGTTGTGATTCTTTTCCGAAATTTTTTTTTCTTCTTTCAATAGATACCCTCTGGACTCAAACTTTACTATCTTTTCATAATAGTTTTGGAAAGAAATATTATGTGTAGACCTGGGATTATTGAGTAATGAAAAATTCATGTTGAAACTATATGGCATATCGGGGGGTTTAAACTTTTGCAATCAAGGCTTCTCCCCTTCAAGGCTTACATTTAAATCAATCCTGTTAGTACTGTCCCAGATATCTCTTGTTATTTTATATTAATGCATAGGTGTGTCAATTAGTGTTATGTCATCAGGATAAGCTTTTGCTTGTTGGAAATGAATTTCAACCTGACTTAACTCATCTGTGCTTCTGTTTGTTTATAAATGGTGCTTATATGGGTTTTCGCTGGATTAGGAGTCCTAATTTATTGATCATCTGCAATTGTTTTTCCCACATGGTTGTACAGGTGTCTTTTCTCTGCTTATTAGAGCTGATGTAAATCATTTTTCTGAGTTTCAGTGCAGCAATTATGTGTATGACTTTAAGCATCTATCTCTTACTTCATTAAGCATTATGCTTTCAGTTTGCGGGAAAAACCTCAGGTGGAACAGCTTTTGCGGTACATCGTGGAAGAAGCTGATTCTGATGTTGACAAGAAGCGAACAATCAAGTAGGCTTTATGTGCAAGAGTTTGTAGGTCTTGCGTTCATAATATATTCCTTTTTTTTAATTGATTTTTTTTTTTTTTTTATATTCTTAATAGGTTTCCTTTCATCGCTTGTGAGATCTTCACTTGTGAAGTCGATATAATACTGAGGACTTTGGTCGATGACCAGGAGGTAAAAAGGTTTTGTCTCCATAAAGATTTCGAGTTTGGTAGGATTCAGTCATTGAAACTTTTCTCGGTTGGCTATGTGCAGTTGATGGACTTATTGTTTTCTTTCCTTGAGCCTGATCGTAACCATAGTACACAGCTGGCTGGGTACTTTAGTAAGGTATGTTGTGATTTTTAAGTACTTGCTTTTATATGCTGCCTTAAGGCATTATTGCTGCATACCCTACTGCATGGACTTCTGTTTTTTATTTTGATCATAATTATTATGCTGTGCTATTTTTTTAGGTTGTCATTTGTCTGCTGCTGCGGAAAACGACGCCTTTTATGAATTACATTCAAGTAAGTAACCTACCATATTAATCATAATTATTCCGGCTATTTGCATAGACCGCTCTGTTGGGGTCAGATGCAATGTACCCCTGCTGTTTCAAACTTTGCAAATATCCTGCCTTTATTTTGTTCACCTTAGACTTATCATCGAGGTTGTGTCACTCTCTTCATTTTGCGGCAAGTGGCACTGATGTGCTTTATATTTCATAAAATGCATAGAGCCATGGTCATTTCCTTTCAAATAAAGTAAATATTTCTTTATGTGAATGTTCTTTTTGTTGGATATATAGATAGTGAGGTATTCTGATTGTGATGTGTTCTTTTGTATTGGTAATAATGAGGATGAGGTTGAGATTTGTGTGGACCCATGTAAAGAGATTGGGATAAACAATTCAATGAGATCTAACACATTGAATCATGACTGTATCTGCTATTCTGATATCCAAATCTTCAGATTAAATTGCAAGGATGGATCTTTTTTGTTTCAAGTTTGTTTGAACGCCTCAAGAATCTGTTGATGTTGCCAATTTCACTTTCTTGTTCCTAGGATATTGTAGAGGAATAAGTCGATATGCCGTTCCTGCACAAAGAAAGTGGATTAACAGTGATACTTTCTGCTGGGCTCAAATCTCTACTCTTTCTCCCCCTGCATTGAACCCATGGTTTGCATGGTATTCAAGCTTCCCCTAAACAAAACCCTGCAATTGCATTAGACATGTCCTGCAATTGCTTTTTCATTTGCATTTTAGGTATGGATTATTTTGATCATTTGAGCTTCTTTTTACATTATTAGCTTCATTAACGAGGTTAAATTACTTGATCTCCTTTTGTTTTGGCAAAATTGTAGGTTCACCCTTTCTTATGTGAAATCACTCTAAATATGTCGATCCACCAAATCGATGAAGTCTGATGACAATGTCTATAGCATGTATTTCTTTCATTCCTAGTAGAGTAAAAGGAAATGTTGTAAGACACACCGATCTGCTTTAGCCTTTTCTGGTAAATCTCTAGTGATGCGATTGATGTTTTCAAGCCTGCCTTTTATTTTTCTTGGTTTAAACAAGTACTTTTTTTCCATAAATCACCAAGTATGTCCTTGCAAAACTCCCAAGCTTTCGTGTCAAAAAATCACGGGAGATCTCAATCATAGCAAAACTCATTACATAGTGGAATTTTTTAGCTAACCAGAGTTCCATAACTTTTATTGGAGCAGTTGCTTCTGGGCTTCTCAAGCCTAAGCAACAAACAGCAAAAGCCAGTCCATATCTTTTTTGTACTTGAAGTGCTTTTAAATTAGTAGAGACAAATCGCTTTGATACTTCCTGTAGAACCACATTCCATTGCTCCACTAGCGACAGAGGTGATGGTCATTGTAAGCAATTCTAATAGCGAGGACAGCTATTGATGTATATTCCTGGGAATTTCAGTATACCTTGGACTGCCTCAAACATTTCATCTCATCTCATTCTCTCTCTCTCTCTCTCTCTGATGCAAGCTCTTTTTTTTGGTCAAACTCTCTGATGCATGTTAGGCAGTCAGACTTGACATTTCCAATTTTGTCATTGAGTATGCTGCTGGCCTTTTCTTACCCCAAGTTCCGGTTAATATATGCAAACAACGTTGAATATTGGTTTTTCTTGAGTTTTTTGCTGACTGTCATCATGTTATTTCAAATATGTCTGGGATGATGTCATATCTCCATGGTGGCATGTGAATTGATGAGAACTTTGGGTCTTTTACAAGTAATTTATTAGGGTTAAACTGGAGGACTTGTTTGGGAAGCTCTAGATGACAATTGTAAAGTATAATTTTCTAATTGGCCAAGTATTTATCCGCAAAATTGACCAGTTCAGTAGAACCTTTATTCCATTTAGTAGATATAGTGGAATAATTGTCCTTTAATAGCAATATTTTTTATGAGAATGCTTCATAAAATTGCTTGAATTTTGTTCTCATTGTTGTCCTCTTTTCCTTTATGAAAAGTATCAGCACTGGTTGCTGGTTAGGTTTAAAATTTTCAATCCTACTGGTTGAATTATTTTTTACTATTTTATGCAACCTTCCATGATGTAAAAGCAATTCTGACAACCTTGTCGCAAAAGCAAGCTGTTTATATGAATAATTTACCCTAATAATACTTATCTTCTCTTGTATTTGTAATTTGGGATGTTAATATACTATACATTACCATTTTATGGGTGCAAAAGACTTCTGTAGGTCTCAAAACCTTCTAATTCTATTCTACATTAGGCTAAGCTAGGCCTGTCTTTCTAATTGTTTCTCCACAGTTCTATCGACAAGTGTGTGTTAAATATGTATGTTAGGCTGAGAGTTAAATTGGTCTCAATGTTTGTTTGTTTCCTTTTACTGGAATTTGAAGTTGCTCATCTAACCCTTTGCATTGATGGATTGATTGAATGGTTAAGGAAGAAATGTATATGGATGGATTAAGTGAATGACATAGATTTGATTCCCTATCTGCTAGGGCGGGTTGTCAACTTGGGTCTTGGCTTGTCTTGTTTGGTTCATGCGGTATTTTATGGGCTCTGGTTTTACCTACTTAGGTGGGCTTTGTCACTATTATGGGCCCAAAAAAAAAAAAAAAAAAACCTTTATAGCTCATCATCGTTTGGATGGTTCATTTATTCTTGCCATTGCTGGTCAAATTTGTGGTGTTGAGATAGATTTTTTTTTTACTATACTATGTTTACTTCCATTGTGGTTGCATCCTAAAGCAACAGTCTTCAGTTGTGAATTGCTTCATGGCATAGTCTAGAAGCGCTGAGATGAATAAAGATGGTTTTATTTGAGGCCATTGAAGTGACAATTTTATTCCCGACACTTTTGTCTGTGCAAATAGAAATTCTCTTGAGATGCAGTTTTTTTTTTTTTTTTTTTTAACTAGCAGTGGAGTAAGCTGTTATAGGAATAATATTTCAGAAATAATATCCTTATACGGTCATGCAGGATCATTTGGGACTTGTTAGGCAATTAATCGACCTCATTGGGATCACATCGATTATGGAGGTTAGTAGTTGGTCATTTCTATTCTTTGCTCTTTTGTTTTTGGCCAGTTTTATTCTTTGCTCTTGGATTATTATCTTTGTGCCAGTTGCATGTAGCCTGGTGTTGGTTCTAGCACTTTTCAAATAATTAGCTGGCTGCTTATGACTTTAATATAGCTCATTAGTTTGCCTCCATGACATGGCTTTCAAAGAACCTTTCTTTCAAAGGACATTTATATACAGTATTTTACTAATTGGTGTTGAAGCTGCCATCGTCAGTGTTAGTTTGTTGCATTGAAAGCTTTTTTGGTGCACTTTATCATTATATGAGGACAACTCATAACTTGGTGGCAATAGGATTGGATGCCGTTTCTTGAATTTTGTGTGGTTGTTCAGAGCAGGCCAATTTTCTGTAAGAGAGGCACCTCCTCAGGTTCCAGCAGTGAATTAACTTTCTGTCCATAGTAAAACATGCTTGTCTGTTGGTATGCTTTCTGAAAAGTGCTACCTTTGGGCATGAATCATTTAATTGACATTACTTGTACGCTTTTTATATGGGAGTGAAAATTGCCTTGCAATACTGAACAGGTTTTGATAAGACTCATTGGCGCGGAGGAGCATTTGTACACAAACTATACAGATGCAATGAACTGGTTAGAAGATATAGATGTCCTGGAGATGATTGTGGATAAGTTCAGCTCTTCAGTAAGTATAATCGATTTATTTTTTAATTGGATTATATGCAGAATCCCTGTTGAGAGTACTGTTTTTCTTAATTGCTGTTTATAGTGTAGAAGAGGAAGGCTCGAGGTTGCTCGACATGATTTATGCTTATGACACGGCATTTGGATTTATATCAACAGTCGACTTCTTTATTGTCAATTCAGTCTGTAATAAGTGATGAGATCCTCAAATGAAAATTTCAACTTGCTTTCTCTTTTTGCTGCCTTTCAATAGTCGCAAAATGTGTTGATAATTAGAAAGCTATAGTTTCTTTCTACCAAGTCTCTGTGGCTCTGTGGCATACATTCTTTGGATTGATTGTTTTCTCATTGGTTCCTTTTTCCTCATTGATGGACGCCATATAATGATTTTTCATTATTATATAGATGTGAACATTGACATGTACTATAATTGGAGCCAAATAGACTTTTAGGTGCATATGCTGCATGCAATGTTTTTCTTTTTCTTTTTCCTTCAGTAACTGCTATGATCAATAGTGCTTAAATTCCTTCGTGAACAGATTGATGTAATTTAAAGATCCTGTTGTGTTGTTTATAGAAGTATGGTAGACTTTTGAGTTTTGCTCTCAAAATGCATACTATTCAACAGTATTGTAAGCCTTTCCTTTGAAATGTTTCTTGCAGGACTGTCCAGAAGTACATGCCAATGCTGCGGAGACACTGTGTGCTATAACTAGATGTGCTCCTCCCAGTCTTGCCACTAAAATCTCTAGTCCTGGGTTAGTTTTGTGCAGCTTTGTGCTTTTTCATTTTCTTTTTCATTTTCATGTTATTTAGATGTTATCCTTGAAGTCTGACCTAGCCATTTTCTCTTGTATGAACTGTTGTCAGCTTTATTGGAAGATTGTTTCGGCATGCATTGGAAGATTCTAGGCCAAAGTCAGTTTTGGTTAATTCCTTGTCTGTATGTATATCTTTGTTGGACCCTAAGAGGTTAACGCTTGGTCCGTACAACACATATAACCGCCAACTTACTCATGGATCTACTGTAATGGCTCATCCTGAGACGGTTGAAGGCATGCTGGAGAGCTTAGGTATGGTTTTTGCTTGCACGGTATTCATATGAAGAGACATGCTGAAATCTGGACCAACAGTACTGTAATTGTTTGGTCCAAGCTAATTTTACTGTTATTTTGGCTGGACACGAAGCCTTTTGACCCCTCAGAGTTGAATGCTCCCTGATGCTCTGTTTGCTAATCTCTCTCTTGATGTGGCCTATCTAAGCCTCCCCCTTTTTGCAGTTTCTCTTCTTTGACCATGTTGCTAAGTTCGCTTTTAAGTCAATTGTTGGGAAAACCCACCCAAATCCTTCAGAGCTGGACTCTTACTAGGCAAAAATGATGTTACTGTAACTTCTTTCCACAAAAATCTAGATGTATTTTCATTTTTTCAATAGAAGCAAACATCGCTCTCTTCCCCCCCGGGCACTTGCTCCATGAATCTGTACCTCCATCTGTTGCTCTATTTATTTCAGAATTGCCAATCTATTGTCAGTCCCTTGCAATTTGTACCCGTGCTTTTTCTGTAGATTCTTCTTTTCTCCTGCAAGTCTGGTGCAATGCGCAATGCACTTAGATCTGTCGAGCGTTGAAATTTATGAGGATACTGTATGCCAAGGCTGAATATGTGGAAAAATGAGCTAGTCTAGCCGAGGCATTTGATCAGTGATAAATTCCTACATTGGCATTTGGGGTTTATTCCCCGACAGTGGTGCATATGATTGCCCCTAAGGCACTGATAGACTCCACTCTTCTCAATTTGTACCCGTGCATTTTCTGTAGAAAGAGAAATGGATTGATAATCTCATCAGTGTTTCTTTATTCCTCCATTTTATGGTTGAAAAAAGTTTGTGTAATTGACTTGACTGAAATCTAGCTTTTGATAAGTGGGGTAGGCATCTTTTTTCATTGTCAACTTCTACTAGGAAATGTTGCAGAAAATAGCAATATGTTATTCGAGTTTTGAAGACGCACCTGTTGGCAAATTTTTTTTTTTTTTTTTTTTTTGGGGGGGGATTTTTGGCCTTTCCTCTGTGTCTACTTAATTCTGGGGTCTGTTTCTACTTTTTAGTTTTTTCTCTTTCTGCATGTGATATTGCAGCATTTTTTCATGTAAATGATGGTAAAATAGATGGCGGTAATTGGCCCTGTATTTCTGGGGATCCAGAGGATCTTCCACCTCATTATGGGAATGTAAAATAGGTGTTATAGATATGTGTGTTATGTACCTTATAGGTGCACTTTTCTGAGCCATTGCTAGGAATTAGCATGACTGTCATTGTATGCTAACAGGTCAGTGAAAGTATCAGCATGATTGTCATTGCATGAATTTTTTTCTTAAAAGGATAGTAAAAATATTCATAAAGAGACACCGAGTGGATGCAATCCCATTTACCAACTCATTTATAACGTATGAAGTCACCAAATCAGCCAAAAAGTTGCCAGAGGGATCAAATGAATGATCTGCCTTTTCTCTTTGCTGGTTCCAATGCCCAACCATGCTCTTAGCTATTTTTCCACTGAATACCCTGAGGATTTTGTAGCTTCCTGGACCAAATAAATTTCATGCCATGTTGGTGGTACAGACTGAGGAAGACTTTAGCTCTTGCGCTTAAACCTGACTAGAAATGTTGATTTGATAGTTATCTGAATATGGTGGACAGTCTTCCCTGGCATAAATTGTTCGCACACTGCACCAATTTCAGTGACTCATGCACAGTAAGTGTGGATCTCTCGTTGAATTGACTTGATTCCACTGGGAGTTAGTCTTTCCATGTTTTCTGTTCATGAATGTGTTTTGTCTGTCTGTATGTTGAAAATGAAAAAGATAAGGAGGAAAGCAAACTGGTTACAACTTGATGCAGAAGCAGCATTATGTTGTGTGTTTTTATCATTAAGCATCTAACTGCATATCCATGAAATAACAAGTAAATTGCATTTTGCAGGTGATCTCCTTAAACTTTTGGACGTATCATCTACTGAGAAGACATTGCCAACCACCTATGGCAAGCTGCAGCCACCTCTTGGAAAACACCGTTTGAAGGTACTTCTCACACTTCCTCTTCTCCTCGTAGCACAGCATTTTATTGAAGCAAGGTTCTTTATTGATTCAGATCAGTTGTTTTAGAATTTCCATTATATGCTACATTGAGCTAATAGTTTCTCATTGTTGAATTGTAGATTGTAGAGTTTATTGCGGTTTTACTGACAGTTGGAAGTGAAGCTGCTGAGAAGGAACTGATTCGTCTTGGAGTAGTTCAGAGAATTCTGGACTTGTTCTTTGAGTAAGTTCTGAGCATCTGTCAAAGTCTTGGTGGTTGTTAAGATGGAGTTTTATAACTTATATTAATTTTTGCTACTACAGGTACCCTTACAATAACTTTTTACATCATCAAGTTGAAAATATTGTTTTATCATGCTTGGAAAACAAGGACCATTCTCTTGTTGAGCATGTTCTTCAAGGTTGTAATCTCATAGAAAGAATCCTTGAAACGGAAAAGAATTCCTCTTTAACAGCTAACCCGGATAAGGTAATGGTACATATCTTTAGCACTCAGCTTGTGTATCTGTTGCTCTCTGTTTCTTGATATTGAACATACATTTCGATCCTATATTGTGTTTTTATGTCTATTTCTGGGTTGTTGCTTACATTAAATTTTCCTGCAGCCGACAGTTCCTGCTGAGGGCAGATCACCTCCCAAGATAGGCAACATTGGACACTTAACACGAATATCGAATAAGCTTGTTCAGCTGGGGACTAACAACACTGAAATTCAGAAATACCTGCAGGTTTGTTTCTTATACTGGAGTTGATATAGGTGTTGGAAATGGACTCACCCATTAATATTTTTATCTTAATATTCAATAGGTGAAGCAAAATGATCAACAATCACAGTTATAAAGCTAGTTGTGTCTAAGCTTTAATTAACATAGTATCTTCTTTTCCAATCCTACATGTGTTTGGATTCTATTTTGCTACATTACTTAAACTCATCTCTTACTCCTTAGATACCTATGTCACATACCACGAGTCAAATATGGTAAAGCAGGACATCGAGTTCTAAAATAAGAAGCCTGTTTTGGAATTAAATTCAAGTGGAAATCAAGAATTAACTTAGAATACATTTTTCTAGGCATCACACCCAGAAGCTTTTTAGGCATAATTCCTCTGGTTTCGTAAGCGTCACACTGAAGAGAGGTGATGCATTTAAGAGAAAATTAGCGAACGCACAATTAAAAAGGCAAAGACTTTTACAGAACATTCTTCTTTCTTGGATTTAGATGTGTCCCTGTACCTGTGTAAAATATTTTAGACCTTCTCAAGACAAGGTTGCTTGGCCTTCATGATGATGTTCTCAAAGCACTGCAGTAGAATTTGTAGCTTTTGAAATAATTAAGTCAGTTGCGAGCCATATTTAATTTTTTTAAAATAAAGCCTGGGTAAATTTTGTACAACATAATAAAATCATGCTGGGATTAGGCTTGACAGTCCAAATGACTAGTGAAGTAGATAGTAAAAGATAGCAAGGGAGGACGAAAGAAATGCTAAAATGAGTAGAACTAAATATGGAATGGAAAGTGCTGTTTAGGTTTTTGAGGTGACTCGTTAAAGATTATTTTGGATGTTAAAAGTGAATAATAAAATTAGAAACTTGATATGATTTTAGGCTGAGAGCTTTATCTGCAAAAAAATTGAAATTTGATACCTTTTATGGTACAACTTATTTGATTTGATAATAGTAAATAATCAGAACTGTGAAAATTACTGAGGAAGCATCATGGCACTTCACGAATAATCTGCTCACATTGCCATTCATGATTGAAACCTTTGTTTTTGGTTAGATTTTGGTCTCTGTAAGTTCAACAAATTTAAACAAATTCTAGTGGCGCTTACTTCGTTGCTTGGTCTTGTATTTTACCTTAATCATTGTCTTTTTCAATAGGAAAATGGTGATTGGATTGATTGGCAAACAAATATTTTGTCAAAGAGCAATGCAGTTGAAAACGTATATCAGTGGGCCTGTGGGTAGGTTTCTTTTCTGAAACGTTTGTTCAATTTCTTCTACTTAGTTTATGCTACTAGCTTTCCGGAATTGATATCCAAGCTCTGGTTTATCAATATGCATGCATGGACATGTCTGGCACTGCGCTAATGTTATTCCTTTCTTGTCTTTGCCTGGAAAGAATGTATCATGGTTGAAATATATGTCAGTGAGTGCTGCATGTGCTGGAGAGTGGAGTTATTTGTGTAAATAATGATGTGTGGGGATGAGTAATTGACCTGACGTATTGGTTCTTTCATTGTGATATGTCAATATCTTGTTGGTTCTTATGTTCAGACCTGATTCAACCTTTCATCTCTAAGCTTCCATGGCACTTATTACCCATGTTTCGCTGTAGTTTGCTTGTACTGGATGTGGCTATTCTAACTTATAGAGTCATTGTGGTGGCTTCTTTGTGAAGAATTTGCTCGAAAACAGTGTTTTCAGAACCACACAGAACCAGCCAGTTCTACTGGTTTGAACAGGTGCCGGCTGGCCTCCTGTTCGAGTATTTGTTCTAATATCGGTGTGACCTGGTACAACCCAAAAACAGGTGGGCCAGCTGGTCCGACCAGAGACCATAGTAGAAATAAGTGGTGTGGGCGCCCCTGGTGTCATGTCCATACACTCAGCCCACTGAGCTAATGGTTCTTCCTTAGAATAATTACAATCAACTAATTTAACTGAAGTTTCTTCATCATTTTGACAAATTTAAATTTTAGTTGGTGGAGACTGGAGTGTGTGACCTCAATGGAGCTGCCACCTGACTTAGTCAATGTGGTTGGGAAACTCTTAATGTCTTGTATTGATTTATTTTATATTTGTATACTATTTAGATTGATCAAATCACTTTGATCAAATCTACTGGTTTAACCAGTCGAACCTCATACTGGTCATCAAACATTTTGATGTCCAGTGCCGTTTTTAAAAACATTTCTGAAAAAGTTTTCTGCCGCTGGATCTCCTTGGTGCCCTATAGGAGTGTCTTGTCTTACCTATTAAAAGAAAAAAAAAAGTTATCTGCCCTGTGCCTTTCTTATGAATATGGTGCTCTAGTGATACATTTGACTATTTGTTACATAAGTGAAGACTTCGAGCCTTCCTAGTGGAAACAGGCTTAAAATGCCGTTACTGCTGCTGCTGTTGTTTGCTTTGCTGAATGACACATGGCTGTCTTGTTTTGATTACTACTATATGAAATGGCATTTTGTTTATTGGAGAAGTATATACCCTGGTTACTAACAATTGTTGAGAGAGACACTCTGACGAGTAAAGTGATTAGACGCATGTAGAAAATATGCATTGCAAGTATTTGTGTGAGATTATATGGCTTGTTCTGATCTTCATCAAAAAATGAGCGATGAATACTTGTTTGTGATCCACATGAACTGCTCCAGCACTAGCTTGAGAAATGTTTACTTTTGTTGTCTTCTTTTGCTATTTTTTTAGTTGATTATGCATTGGTAGCATCTTCACTAGTTAAATATTTTGTGAAGTTGCAATGTGTTTTTAACTATCTACTTGATTAACTGGATTGTTGTTTTAGTACCTGTTAGTGTTTTAGTACTTCCTCAGGCGGATCTAATCCTGCCTTCTGGTAAAACATTCCTAATGTCTTGTTGCCAACTGCAGGATATTTGGTTTACGGGCTGGGTATTAATATTTGTTTTCTTGATACTGTTTTAGGGGACATATAGGTCTTTTTGAAAATATAGGAATTTAGTGTTTCTGCGGGTTCTGTTGACTTTCCCTTTTGTTGCTATGCTCTTTCTTTCTTTTTTCTTTTTATGGATAAACTTTAAGTGACTGGATTCATTTGACATGTTCATACATTTGATCGAACACTGCTACCTTGGTTGTAACAGGAGGCCTACGGCATTACAGGACCGGACAAGGGATAGTGATGATGATGATTATCAAGACAGAGATTATGATGTGGCAGCCCTAGCAAATAATCTGAGTCAGGCCTTCCGTTATGGCATTTACAGCAATGATGATATTGATGAGGTAGTTTCCTAAATCTTAATGGACAAAAACTCTGATTATCTATTTGATGAAGAGAAGTTACTTAGAAAGTGTGAAAAGGAATGGGATTCATGGCCTACCAAAGCTGTGGATAGCTATACTTGCTTCTAGTTATTGGCTTACGTACTAGCTTTCCTGTAGCTTTGGATTAAATAGACTAACAGGCTATGCTGTGTGTAATAGAGGGAAAAAAAAGTTTAATAGGCGAGAGAGAGAACCTAAGAGCATGCTTTGCAAAGAGTTTATGGTTGTTTTTAGTCATGCTCTCTTCTTTGGTGCTGTTGCATTTATTCATATCGTCCATCAGATGCTACCATCTAGGTCGTGATATAATTTATTTAGCGGTGATGATTGTGACCGGTACATTTCATCTTAGGTATCAAGCTTTTGCGGGTACTTTTGAGTTACTAGCTTCTCTTTTTGTTTATGATTACACTGGTTACTATATTATGTTAACCCAAAGCAGTATGCTAATTTTCTAGTTTCTTCTGCATTCTTTGCAGGCTCGTGGTTCACTTGAACGGGATGATGAGGTATTGCATGGGCTGGATTTACTCATTTTACTTTTAGTTCCTTATATCTATTTAAAGTATGAAGTGCCATTCTTGATGCATATATCTGATCAGCTACTTTATTCAATTACTCTTCTAGTCCATGGTGAGGCCATCTAGCGGCTAGGTTTTCTTCTGTACTTTCCTGTGTTGTTTTTATAAGTTGGCATTCTGTTAAATTCTAAGTAGTGATATTAAGAATTAAGCTATTTGGTAAGTAGTAAATATGTCAGTTAGGGTTTTGTCTAGGGTTTATCTCTTGGTGGCTTTGATATGTGTCAAATTTTTAGGATCTTGAGAGAGAGGAAGAGAGAGAATACTAAAGGCTATGTAAGTACTCAATGACTTAATAAGAAACATCACATTAAAGCTCTATTTGCAGAACATTTTGAGACGCTTCAAAACCTTAATTTCCCTATTTAATGCTTTCCTAATAGTTAATTTATATATCACCAATCATACTTCACCAGATTCAACCCAGATTCTTGATGAAATCACCTTTAGACTTGATGAGAGAGCCAAGTGGACATCTTGTTTTGAAGTTGTAAAATGAATTTTAATGTAAGAAGCGTCCAAAGTTGTTGTTTGGATTTTGAATTTATGTTTATGATCACATAGCCAATGGTCAGGGAGTGATAGTATGAATTTCTGGCGGGTAGTACAATACGGGTGTTGAGTGACTAGTAAGATAATGTTTTGACTGTTCTTCCCCTCATTAATCATCTTACTATTGCAACCTATTGTTTTCTATGCATGCTTCAATTTTATAGTTGATTTTTTATGCTATACCATGTCATTGTCCTGTCATTTTACTTAAATATATCTGGACAGTAGATATATAGTGGGTGTTTAACCCTATTGCATATTGTTTTTCATTTTATTGGAAAGTCTTACAAAATTCTACTGTTTCGAATTTTCAGTTCTACAACCTATTTTAATCATCTTACCATTGCAGCCTATTGTTTTCTGTGCAGGCTTCAATTTTATAGTCTATTTTTTATGCTTGACTATATCATTGTCCTTGTCATTTTACTCTGGACAGGAGATACGAAATTTGTGTGTTTAACCCTATTGCATATCGTTTTTCGTTTTATTGGAAAATGTTACAAAATTTTACTGTTTCGAATTTTCAGTCTTTCAAATCTTCTATGAATGTGTTTGGCGCATAGTTTCCTATTCTACAATTCCCTAATTATGGTTCGAAGTCAATAAAATCTGAAAAATTTCACAACCCCCAATTCTTTCTCTTATTTTAGTCTTGAAAATGGAAGTATTTTTTTTTCCCCCTGATCAGTGGAAAAAGCGTACTTCTTGTCCTTGTACTTTTGGTGAGTTCTCAATTCAATCATAGTACTATCTTTTTGGCTATAACGTGACAACAAACTTGAAGAGATGCCCACTTACAGTATGCAGACCTGTCTGAAAGGGCCTAAGTGTCCTTTAGGACTCTGGAACAGGAATCACTGTACTAAGTATTGGAAAACTGTTGTTATTAACATTTTTATCGAATAATGTAGTTATTTTTAGTTTCTTATTCTGAACCACTATAAACTTTTTCTTTAGTATGTTATCTATTTTATTGCTGCTGACTTGGTCCCATTTAGTGGCATTTTATCAATATTTTTCACTCTTAAAGGTAAGCAAAAAAAGGTTGGAGAGACTAAAGTAGTAGCAAACTGTAAGTGACTAAAATGAGAAGGCTGTTTGCAGGGACCAAATGAAAAGGCTGTTTGGAAGGAAAGCTTTTTTGTCCTTGAAATGAGAACACATTTTGTTTGTCCTCTAGTTTTCTAACCACATAGTTCCTTGTTTTTTCCGCCTGATCCTTTTCTTCCTCATATTTCCTTAGCCGATGAGCAGGACATGAATCTCTTTAAATAACTTGAATGGATTGTGTCTTGAAGAATTCCTAATTCATTCTTGGATAATCATTTTGGTGAATGGCTTTTTGCCAAGATAGTCTGTTGTGCATATGATAGATGGTCACACCTTAGGGCACTGTAATATAAAGTTGATTCATCACGTACTCGTCTTTCAAAAACTTTGAAGTACCGTCTTGAGCTTCTGACATTGTAGCAAAATAATGAGCTTTTGACTTTGTATTTTGCAGGACGTTTACTTTGATGATGAATCCGCCGAGGTGGTCATATCTTCTTTGCGTCTTGGAGATGACCAGGAAAGGTTGGTGGATGGCCAAAGTTTTAATGTCTTCCCTTTGTGGATGTTGTATTCCTGTTGATCCTTTCGTCACTAAGTCAACTTTTTATCTGCGACACTCAGAAATTTCCTGTGCATCTCTTGTTTAAAGGAGTGCATTCGTCTCAGAAGTTGAAGTATCAATTTGTAGATTGGTGCTATCATAAGTCAATTCATAGGTAGCTGCTTGTTCATACAATTTTGAGATTTGGTTGAACTCCATCTGATGATGTGAGACTGGTGTCAGTTTCACATGCTGGCATCAACATCTCATAGTAATACGTGGATAGTTAGAAGTTTTTGGAGTAATTAATCTTCTTCTTCAAGTAGAAAATGTGATCTTTAGAGGGGTCCATCATCTTTAAAAGGTTTACGAACAGCATAAACTGTTTGCTTTTAGTAGTCTACTTTTTCTTTATTTTATCAGAACTTTTAGTAGTATACTTCATCCAGCATTTTTTACATGAATGTGTCATGTGTCATGGTTTTGTGCTGTCAGTAATGAACTTGATGTCCTGATGCTTTATGGTTTGCAGCGGTTCGCTTTTCACAAATTCAAACTGGTTTGCTTTTGATGACCGTAGAGTTGCCACTGACAACTCGACTGACATGCTTGCTTCCTCATCCCTTGACAATGATGGCATTGGGCACACCACCAGCAGTGGCAATGATGGGGAAACTGTTGATGAGGGCACTGACTTAGTCCCTGATGCAACATCCCGTCAAGAACCCGCTGCAAAACTAGAGGATACTGTGCTCGGCGATGCATGTGAAGACGTAAAAGATGTAAAAGAAGTTGGTGTTAGCGAAGCTGAAAGGCAGCCTGAATGGGTAGACTGGGGTGAAGTGTCTGACATCATTGATCAAACTGACACTGATAAACCACCAATTGTTCCCAATGGTGAAGTGGAGCCAGAGAATCCAGGCAATCATGGTTCTGAGCCAGAGAATAGGGGTGACCATAGTGACTCTGATGCGGCTGAACCTTCTCCATCTAAAGATTCATCTGTGGATAATGAGAGAAGTGCCGGAGAAGATCAACAGCCTGCAAGTGAGACTCCTGGCTCCAATCCTGCTGAGTCAGTATCTGGTCATGTTGATCCAGGTTCGAGCCAAACTGATGCAGAGATGTCGGCTAAAACAGAAGTCACTTCTGAAGTTAGTAAAGCAGATGAATCAGGAGTTGGGGAATCTGGGAATGAGATCTCCGAGGTTGATAAAGACAAAGCGGCAGGAGTTGAGAAAACTGAGAATTAAAGCCGCTACTGGTTCATTATCATCAGGCTCACCCAGATTCTTTGTTCAACTGGAGCAATCGGAATATCTGATTCGAGACGCGCCACTTGGTATTAGATGGGCTATCTTTGAACCCACTCCATAACATCACATAAGAACAGTGCCATCAAGTGTTGTTTCCAATCTCTCTTGAAAAAAAATCTCGGAGCTCCAAAAAAGGGGAAGCGGGGGAGTTTCTTGGAAAGATTTGATGTGTTCATTAATGTTTTGTTGCTCGTACTAGTTGTACTACTTTGTCCATAGAATTTTAGCACTGAAGCAGTGTACTTTACACGATTGTTTTCGGGTATTATCGTTAAATTGGGGGAATGAAGCATTCTTTTGCTTTGTTCCAATGTACCTTTCCAGTGACAATGATTATAGGACACGGAGATGTGATCTCAAGAGGTCGTGAATAATAGCAGAATTTCTTCTGGAGATGCAAGGTAAATTGTCGTCCGCTGGTCGGTTCGTACGACGAGTTTGTGCATGCGCTTTGTGCTTATGTTTATACGCACGGAACTGCAGAGTGAATTGCTGGAGCTCGTGTGCTCCTGAAGTGCTCCGGTAAACAAGCGATCCAACGTAACCTAAAAAGAACTCAGTAAGTCTTCATCGTAGGCAATGATTCCAATGCGAATTCGATGGCCCGTTCCCATTAATCGACGTGCGACCTCCTCCGTCGCATGTAAATCCTTTGCATGCAGATCCTCCGTTGCCGCCTTCATCCCCACTGTCGATGGTGGATAAACCGATCGAGACCCAACGCTGCAGGACCCCGACGTTCGTCCACAAGTTTGGTTGAGAAGACTATGTATCTTGTTGTAACAAATTTTAGTGTTCCCAGGCGGTCTTGAAACTCTCCCTCTCTTAGTTGTGCAACCTATCCAGCAGCATTTGCTCTTTTTGTATGTCCTAGGCCGGGCGCACCCGCCACCCGGACTAGAAACCCCTGGACCTTTTGGAAGGCTTAAAGGGCATAACTGGCACCTCAACACACCCCTGCTTGTCGCCGAGGACGATCTTGCCAGTCATCGATCGAGCCGTCTTTTAACCCATAGAATTCTGTGCCCTTATTGAAGTTACCCATGCTGATCCTATCCGTAGACGACCTCATCATGCCTTCGGTCGTGCAGTCATGAGTATTGTTGCTACTGCTCATTTTCAAGAGTCGTATGTGATATTATTTTGAAGTAAAAGGAATGATTGATATCATGAAAAATTCTAAATTAATATATTTATGAATTGTTATGAATTTACGTTGAACTAATTTTTTACAAAAAGAATTCAAAATTGATTTATTTGTGATAAAATTATCTTAAATTAATCATTCAAACCGATATATTTATAATAAATTTACCTTCCACGAAAATCCATTAACTAGTACATCTATAATCAAGCGAAAGATGAAACCCAAATTAGTCCACTCATCAATTATCACGTATCCTCTAATTCAACGATTTAACAATAAAATTCCACGAAAACTAAGTAATGATATATTTATTACGGATTTATCAATTTGGGATTCTTTCATGATATTAGCTTTAAAAAGGAGGATTTAAAAAAATCAAATTAATTAATGTCAATCGATAAACCGTATAAAAAAAAAAAATTAAAAATTTTTAAACTCCCGATCGGTTGCTCCTCCAGGAGGTGGTGGGGCGAGAAAGAAAATCGAAGAGAGAGAGAGAGAGAGAGAGAGGGGGGGAGAGTGCGAAAATTGAAATCCCGCCCAAGCCTCTCTCCCCCCACTGGAAATGCCGCTCCCCCGAGCCGCCTCCTCCTCCTCCTCCTCCTCCGCCTGTCGTCGTCTCTGAGCTCTCGCGCTCGGCTCGGCGCCCCCGCTTCCCATGGCGAGAATCAAGCACACCGCCCACAAGAGTACCGGCCGCCGCCCCCGCCTCCCCGGTTCCCTCCCTCCCTCCCTCCCTCTCTCTCTCTAGAAATGCACTCCCGCTGGTTCATCGTCTTCGTCCTCGTCCTCGTCGTGCGCGTGTGCGCGTTCGCGTTTCGAAACCTAGGGATTCATCTAACGATCTCCTCTTTCTGAATTCTGCAATGCAGGCTCCGCCTCCGCCTCGCGGTCGCCGGCGTCGCCCGGGCCTACCTCCGTACGTCTCTCTCTCTTTGCCCCTTTCGCTCCTCTGTTTCGTGCTCGAAATGTGCGCGTTCTGGTTTTTTCGCCGGTGTCAGGCTGGTGGATATGTCGTTTTTGCTGTTTTCTCTTTTTAAGAGGTCGAGCTGAGCTGAAAAGATTCGTCTTTGGAGGAGTGTGTTTGGTCTAGTTTCGTTGATGCGGCGTTTTGGCTAGTTTTTTTTTTTTCCGCTGCGTGTACTTTTGTGGTTTGAGCTGCTTTGTGGGAATGGGAATGCAGGAAGACAACCGAGGGAGTTTTGAGCCCTAGAAAGTTGGGACAATTCATGCCTTTTTTTTTCTATGTGCTTTTTACTAATTTGCGATGCGAGCTCCCAGTTTTATTTAATTTTATGCATCTTGTTCATTTTCATTGATGGCGAAGACCCCTGGCACGAGCACAAGTCCAGGGAGAAGTCCAAGAAGTGCCACTCCCCGAAGTGAGTCTTGTTGGCAGTAAGAAATCCTGTTTTCGCATAACCCAGTGACGCGTCTCGATTCATTTTGATTATGATGAAGTTGAATGCTGGCAGATCCGGCGGCGTCAGGGCAGAAGAAGCGACGCTTTAGGCCAGGAACGGTTGCTCTCCGGGAAATTCGGCAATTCCAAAAGTCCTGGAGACTGCTCATACCGAGAGCTCCTTTCATTAGGACCGTGAGTCTATGCTTTACCGAAAGCCTTGATAGTTAACAAAGCTTAGTTAGCGGGCACAAACATCCATGTGGTCAGGTGTAGTGGCACAAGGCTGTATCGTTATTGTGCTTGTATCGTAATCCTACATCTGCATTAATGCATATGCTTGTTCACTAGAATAAGAGCAGTGAAGGGTCGACACTTTTCCATGCTGAAGTATAGTTGAAAATATTTGATTATTAGTTATGGAAACTCTCCTTCAGGTCTTAATATCTTGTTTGTATCTGTGTATGTGGGAAATTGTAGCTTTAGTTTGCGGGTATGGGTGAATCTACTTTGTGATAGATGGCTTCAGATCACAGCTGCATGTGGTTACTTTAGTGCTGCACGCCAATTCACCATATGGGCGTCATTTGCTGCAATTGCTTGTGTATGAGGGCCTTTATTTACTTTGGATGACAGAACTTTGTTAATGATTCCATTAGTGTAGAAAATTTTACACATTTCTTCCACCTTCACAAGTGTCACCAGGTGGTGCTTCTGATTTGAGTGAATTTAATTCCTGTTATTTGACAGATCTTTAGTGAACCTGTGGAACGTTTATATTCTTGTATGGATTTGTTTTTGGATTTTTTACTGCTTTTTTAATTTCTGAACTAAGCGTTGAATTTGTAGGATTAATATTTGTCCCTATCTCTAAGAGGAGAATGATCAGATGACACATTTTTGTCTCTAATGCAATAAAACAATCTGATGAAAGATATTTATTTCCGCATTCGATGGCAGTCCCAGCAATATAACGTCATAGCTAGTTCATCTATCTCTAAATATGTCAAATGCTTTTAATGTATAAATTTCCTTTTTGACCTATGTGGTAGAGTAAGGAATGATTTCTGTCAGTGATTCAGTTGCAGTTGCTATTGAGTTATTGATTAGCTGAGTCTCTCTTACTAGAAAATCCCAAAAACTAAATGCGCTGTGGCAATTGGAACCTTGCCATGCATCCATTATGTTGATTCAGTTGGTATTCTTGATGGAATGTTTTTTTGTTGTCATTTGCAGGTAAAAGAAATTAGTAACGCTCTAGCCCCTGATATTACTCGTTGGACAGTTGAAGCTCTATATGCTATTCAGGAGGTATCAGTGTCAACATATAATTTATACTTTGAGCAGCATGGCTTCACATGTTGCATGGTCTTCCAAGAGATCTTTGACATTGATCATGTTTTATGCTCTTCCTGTATGACTCCAGATAATCTCCACCTATTAGCATGCTACTTTGCCATTCTATATGATCCACTTGGAATTATGACTGAGAAAATTTTATTTGGGAAATGTGATATCTTCTGTTAATTAAAAGTTGTGTCAAAGTAAGCTATCTTCTGATAACTTCATTGGATTGAGTAGGCCTCTGGATGCCCGTAGTTTCTACTTGAAAGTTGTGGCTGTGTGAACACTGGTTCTTTGATAATCAAACTAGAGTGTAATAGTTTCTGTCCATATTCAACATGAGATACAAAAAACCCCAGACTGGAAGTTGCATGGCTAAATGTGTGGATGATATTGTAAGTTCAGCATTATAGGTAGTTGTGTAGCAGAACATAGAGTGTAATGCTAGCCGCAATAAAATTATGTGTTAACCGCATCTAACTCTTTGGTTTTTTTTTTAACTCGGTATTGTGATCAGAAGCCATTATTTGATACTAAAGTGCTAGGAAAGAATTCAGTGGTGTCTGCAATTTTTTTGATTGCTGAACATGGTTGCTTGTACTTTGTAACTGTAACCAATGCTGTTCTTTCTTTATGTAGGCAGCAGAGGATTTTCTGGTTCATTTATTTGAAGATGCAATGCTCTGTGCTATTCACGCAAAGCGTGTTACCCTTAGTAAGTCCTATTTGATTTCTAGTATTAACAAATTATGCTGCACTGGTGAACTATAGATAAGTAAGCAGGGAGAAAAGAATCCTTTTCCTGTCTCGAATTTGGGAGACAAATGTTCATTTTGTTTGGAAGGACTTTTTTTTTTTTTTTTTAAAGAATATGTGGCGAAAGGATCCACAAGGTTAGGAAGGTAAAGTTTGAAGGTTAGTACTCCCTTAGACAATCTGTTCATGCTTAGCTGCTTTCCATTCTTACACCATCTTAATTTTGCTTGAGTGATTGCATTGAACATGAATGTGTGATATGCATTGTATTACAAAGCTCATGAAGTGGCTGAGATGTATTCCTTACATCCTTCTATACATTGTCTCCTTTGGCTTATCCTATCATTGGCCTTAACGAGAATCCCATTGAGAAGCAAAATACCCCACTTACGCCTAGTGATTTGAAGTCTCCTGCTGTTGACTGGATGGAAACTGCTCGCATCACATTTGATGAACAACTGATATGATCAGATCTCAATGTAACTGTTAGATCCCAATGACCGCTAGATCTCCTGATATTGATTATGTTGATGGCCACTCTCGATACTTGGACTGTGATTTGCTTCACTTACATATTTTTTTGCTATTTTCATTGCAGTGAGGAAGGATTTTGAGCTGGCTCGACGGCTTGGAGGGAAGGGGCAGCCTTGGTGATTGATTGTAAATTAAATGTACCAAAGACCAGCAGTGTCGTGTATGAGGGGAGGCTGTTTCTATGGTCCGGCGACTCCGATTGCCATACCCAATTCGTTCAAGAAGCACAATGATCGTTAGGATGTTAGTAAAATTAGCTGGTAGGCACTAACTGCAATCTCTCAGGTAGTATTAGCATTTATTTTCATCTCCAACCACCTACATTCCGGGAAGTAAGTTGTGTCGGAGAGCTATGGAGGACAAAGAAACTCCCCGGTTCTGGAAGGAGATTTTCTAACTCAGCAATGACATCGACAGGAACAGAGAATGTTTCTGTCCAGAATGTTTATTTTTTCCTTGTTTTGCATTAAACAAGGTGGAAAAACTGAACACAGGATCCTTCATGTTGCCCAAGAAATATGCAGTGGCACTTGTATCTCTGCGTGTACGATTAACAGTGTACAAACTAGAGAAAATAATACGAGGCTCACGCAATTTTCACCCAACGAATATCTCTGCACACTCCTTAAAGTTTAAATAGTCAAAATTAACCCTCGCATGGAGCTCCTTAATAGTAAGATTGATGAAAAAAATATATGTTTAATGTATATTTTCAATCTGGTGATTTTAATCTTACATTGTATTTTTTTGTTCTTTTGTGCTCAATTCGGAGAAGTATACATATTTTTACCTTGAGTATTAATGAAATTGACTATCCTGGAGTTTCCGCAACTTAATTCTACACATTATTTAACGAATGTGTATACTTCTCCTATTTGAACATTCCGGCAAAGTATTTGTAGGAAAATAATCTTGTTAACTCCTGTCTAGATATAAGTTAAGTAATTTTAGTTGAACTGTGATTGACTCTCACATAGAGGGGAAGTTTGGTATGAATTATGGTTTTCAACTCTTTAACTTTTATTTTTGCCGTTCGAGTTAAATCAATCTGAGCACGTTACTTTTCCTTAACTGAAAGAGAAAAGAAAACTTCTTATTTTTCATGTTAAATTTTCAAATAATATTCAAAATTTTAAGAAATCATATGCCAATTTATACGTCAATGTTTGTATGTTTGACAGGTTTTGCGTTAAGATAAAATTTAAATGCGTGGTCCACAACATCTGAAAAGAAAATGTTAACATTTTTAAGATAAAGCTATTTCAAACCAAAAAACAAGTCTAGCATCTCAAGCCAATTACACATTTTTCATATTTTCCCGAGAATATCAATGGTTGGGCTTACTTGCTCCCGAACTTCGTATGGCCCTGCCCCATAGAAAATCATGGGTCGGCTAGGCCCGCTCTGGAAAAACGAATCTGAAAAAGAAACCGAAAAGGAAAAATAACCACATACAAATCAACATTTGAAATAAGTAACTTCCAAGGCATTGGTAAACCAAAAAAATAAATGTTAATAGATTATTAAAATGGTTGGTAATATTAGAAGTATAAAGAAATGTTGGTACTTCTCAAAATTGAGAAAGATAAAAAGTCGGTAAGTGACTGAAATTATTTGATATCTTAATGCGACAAATGTTGATACGTCAACTCAGATTAAGGTTGGTAATCTCCAATAAAAGTCAGTAACTTCGATGCCGTTGGTAATCGACAAACATTAATGTTGGTAGAGTATTAAAATAGCCAGTATTTTTTAGAGAATAAGTGTTGGCTTTTACAAAAACCTGTCGGAGAGTCACTATTGCGCGACCCTGGTTGTCCTTCACTTTTTATTACCAACATTATTTGATTGTTTGCAATAAATTAAGCAATGTACCGATATGGAATTCGAATTTGAAATTTTTTCAAACATTATCAGGCCCTCAGTGAAAGGCTATAAACTCTGCCTTGGCGAAAGGTTACGCACCTTTCTTATACCAAAGAAAAAGGATAGCAGCGTGAAAACGCCATCCCATTAATCTTATCTAAAATAATCGTATGGACTAAACTGGTGCTATTTGTTGCAAAATTAGAGAGAGATTAGAGAGAAAAAAAAAAAAAAAAAGCAGATGAAATAATCAGTGAAAAAACGACAGTGAAATTTGTCCGGAGGAATAGTTAAGGTTTAATGAAAAGTCGACGTTAGATCTGCTCACTCGAGTCCAAATATCAAACTCATCGTGGATCAATGTAAACTTTTCTTTGTCCTTGTCATGGGGCATTGGCTCACCGATATGGGATCGGTTGTGACTCGTGAGCTCTCGTGTCGTGAGAAAGAAAAAAGTTGTATTTGATGGCGATTTAGAAGAGGGCCAAATCTAACCTAGAGTGAAATTTCTTGATTCTAATTAATTAATTGTAAATACATTTGGTCATACGTTACGGCCACAAATATGTGATGTGGATATTTATAGTAATTGCGACATCAGTGTGACGGTCACATTGGTTTTATTCATGAGCTATACCGGGTCTATGGTCATATCTTGGACCCTATATAAATTCACGAAAAAGGTCAATGGAGTCAATTCTGCGGTGCGGCATTATATGATGCAATACAGTCCGGCTAATTGAATTGCTGGTTGATTGAGAGCCTAGTGATATCAATAGATGTCACTTAAGTAGCTAGCATGCGAGTAAATTTTGCCATCCCCAAGTGATGATGTACAATATGATACAATCACTAATTGACAACTCACAATATATATATATATATATATATATATATATTGCATATTAACCTTAAACATTATTTAAAAACTTTCTTCTCTGAAACGGCTTTCAAATATTGACAGTACATTTTATATCTCAACTCAATCATTGGGCCCCATATCTAAAAGGTCCCAGTGAAAAAACTCGACTCGTCTCTCCAAGGGGAATGGAACATACGGAGTTTCGGCAATCATTCAGGAATATACTTTGTATTTCCTCATTTAGTAAAATGAACAAGTAAAAATAAGACTACATTAGTTCCATAAGCTGTGATCAGTGCGAATTTAATATCCTCGAGTTATGGATGACAAAATTTACTTGCATCCTTGTAACTTAAACGACGTCTATAGATATAGTCAGTGCATCTCGTTTGATGAGTAATTCAATGAGTTTCAAAATCATATCATATGATACTAATATTATAGTAAGTGATTTACGTCGTTTTGTTATTGTGTACTCCGATGTAAGGTTGTACAAAATCTAAATGCAAGATGAATATACAACGATTTTGTCTTTTTACTGTGAGACATGAATAGAACGGTTAAATATGAAACATTTGTTTGATATTAGACAAAACTACAACAGATTGGAAAAATAGCAAATTATCATAATGAAATGGAGTAACTCTTGTATGCCTCAGGAGTCATCGGAATGGCTCCACTGGTGGACATGTCAAATGGAGGATAAGATCGAATTTGGGAGGATGGAACTGGGTCCGATCGAAATCAATTCGTTTGACTTTGTATGGACCAATCTTTACGCAATGCAATTTTGCAATCCATATCTACTCCGACCTGTTACCAATTTAGGCTTCATTTTTTCAAGAGGTTATGTAATTTTCATATGACCACTCTTAGGTAGTCATATTTATAAAATTATCTTCCTTGAGATGCAAATTAAGTTTTCTTCACAAAGCCAAAATGAGAATTTTTTTTTCCGCAACCGCAGAAGATTCGTCACGGACTACCTTTTCTTCTCTATTTGTTGCCAATGAGAAGCATCCCTTTCACATTACCCCTGCCCACTCAGGAGGATTCCCCCGATACTGACTATTTCAACGCCAGAAAAAGACAGCGAAAGTGATTTCTTCAAGCGTTTTGACCTATACACGTAACTAATGCTATGCTTATAATGGAATAGACATTGTAGCAAAACAAACAACTTATTTGGACCAAGCAACAACCATCTAGTTGGACTCGTCAAATGTCAACGATACCATTTGCACCTAAATATGATCCGACCACCAGCAATCATATATTTGGCACATAAGCATGAATAGTCACATGGAAAGCACATGAAAATTGACACATGCTTCGCGTTTTGTCAATGATCACAAAAGATGATATGTGATCAACTGATGATGAGGGACATCAATGATTTATACCCATCTATCAAATTTCTAGGGATGACTACCATAATCTATTGATACGAATGTCGGCGATGATATGAATGGTGAAATGCGGTCTGAAGATTCTTAAGGGCAGGAGAAATCAGCAAGGGGACGTACAAGCATAGTTACAAGACAAAACATTTGGAATAGGGAAGAAATGGCCGTGCACATTTGGAGGGAACAATCGCCATTTGAATATTGGATGAAGAGATATGAAAGACAAAAACTGAGGGGAGCAGTACAATCGCAAGATAGTTATTAATGAGCAATCACTGGTCATTATCAGAACAAAATCGTGGAGTCAATTAAAGAAAGGAAAACGTGGGGACAACTGAGAACTCGTCATGAAGAACACAACCGCTGGAAACTGTCAAGAGGCAGTTATTGTACAACTATTATATGTACAATTAGTCATCTACCTAGAAAACGCTACTCCATTAATTTAATGGTATGGACGTAACTGATGCTATTTGTTGCAAACTCATTCAGAGATTAGGGGGAAAAAAGTCAAATGACTCAGATGGTGCGTTTTGTCGGGAGGATTAGCTATGGCTTAATGAAAAGTACATTTATTACTCTCATCTTGCTAGAATATAAACGTTAATCTGTTCTTGTTGTGTGATATTGGCTGACTGATACGTTGTGACTCGCAAGCTCTCGTGCTTTGAGAAAGATAAAAGTCGTATTTGAAGGCTATTTAGAAGAGGGCCAATCTAATCTTGTCCGTGTATCCTCCTGATTCTAATTAATTGAGAGTATATACATTAAATCATACACTCCAGCCACAAATATGCGATGTGTATATTTATAGTAATTATGATGTCGGTGCAATGGTAACATTGCTTTTATTCATAAGCTATACCAAGTCTATTGTAATAATACTTTGGACCTTATATAATCTCATGAAAAAAATCAATGGAGTCGAGTTTGCGACATGGGATTACATGATGTAATAAACATGGCAAGTTGAATCACTTGTCGATCGAGAATCTCTAAACATGTCAATAGATGTCGCTTAAGTAGTAAGCTTGTGAGTAAATTTTGCCATCCATAACCGATGATATACAATATGATGCAATTACTAATCAACAAATTGAGGAGGAAAAATTCACACTAATCATAAATTATGACATTAAAGTAGTGTCATTTTTCCAATACCATGGGCATATACATGACCAATACTTAAGCAAAAGGAGGCCATTTATAAATGACCATACAAGACATCATAACAAAACAAACCGGGGCGTCTTATTATTATTATTATTGGTCTTCATCATCTTATATTTGATATCATCAAAGGAGCTAATGAGTTGTACCCTCCTCGTCCGGTGGTATTGTAGCCATCTTCGAGTAGCTTGCGTCCTGCACATAGACGATGAGTCAAGAAAAACGAAATTTTTATTTATTTATTTAGTTAAATAGGGTAATGCAAAAATTATATTAATAAAAGTTGACCAAAACTCTACGTAGCTTTCCAATGCGAAAATTTATGAAAATTATATTGATAAAATAATGTCATATCCAATCACATACAAAAACAAGGGAAATACAAGATGGATAGGATCCAATGTCAATATTTGAAAGTCTTAAAAGAGGAGAAACTTTTTGAATTGCATCTTTTCAAAACGGGTACCACATGGAAAAAAATTGGATAACTGACAAGTCAAAGGAACTGGACATGTATTGCATCTTTTTGAAAAGATTGAGGACTGTATTTCGTAATCACAACGTTCCAAAATTTTATGGTACCCTATAAAAGAGATTTCGAATTATGAAAATGATTTTTGACAAATATCGTTTAATTGGTCTGGCAAAATCGAAAGAACGTCGATCTTGCCTATATGATTAGCATCTTACATAAATTCTGTGTGTATTAAACTAATGACACATATATACATATAGAAAATGTAAATTATTCTGGACACAGACCAAGTTGAAGCACTGGAACTGCCTCGGCCACGGCAGAAATGGCCAACTCAGTGGACATGAGCAAGAAAAACACCAAAAAGATTGCCATCACCACCACATTGATGGTCTTGGAGAGGATAAGATCTGCCATTGTATCTAGAGACAAAGTGCTTTTGAAAACAGATGCTTGCTTTTGGGTAAAGGGTTAGGGGTGGAGAGATCTCGTTTTAGGATCAAGTATTTATAGAGAAAGAGAATGGCATGATTGGGGCTTGGTTTGACTCATTCCCTTGCATACTTGGCGTTTCGTGGAGCAGAGGGATAGATTATATTGACTTCTAGGATTACAATGATGCCGGTCTATTTGCGGAGTTGGATACTTTGACAAGTCGTGTTTTTCTTGCTTTATCTTTTTGAGGGAAAAAAGAGTCAATTTTAAGCGAATAAATCAAGAACTCATCAAGTACTTCTCTAATTATTAAGTAAGACGCGAGCTAATATTCATGTAGATTGTCCCACCATTTAATGTTTTTTTTTTTTCATTTGATGATGTGGGAATCTGATATGTCTCATGCTTGTAATTCATGCACATCTCTGTTCTTTATGGCTAATTAAACAAAATGGATAAACATGAGTTGCAACTTTATAAAAATGGCGTGTTTAGCATTATTTAACTTCATACAAACTATGTAGAGCTTAGGGTATTGACTAATTAAGAGCACTAAAGTAGCATGCTTTCCAATACGCACATGCGATTGTTTGAATTCATACGCTGACGTATAAATAGTCGCTTTCTTTCATATTGATTTTTGCACGTTATGTACTTAAAATAAATATCGCATTATTTTTGTAAATCGATTTCTTATACCAATCTTAAACCTTATTCGGAAACTTCTCCATTTTTATTTTATATTGATGCTGGTATGTTACGTACTTAAAATTAATGCCGCATTATTTTTATAAATTGATTTCACATACCAATCTTAAACATTATTTAAAAACTTTCTCCTCCGTAAAGACTTTCAAATATTGACAATACATCCTAGATCTCAAATCAATCCTCAGGCCCCACATCTAAAAGGTCCCAATGAAAAAACCTGACCCGTCTCTCCAAGGGGAATGGAACGTATAGAGCTTTGTCCTTCTTTCATGAATATACTTTTCACATTTCTATATTTACTAAAATGACACCACATTAGTGTCACTAGCTGTGAACGATCCTCCTTGAGTCGTCGATTAGTGATTGCATCATATCGTATTTGGTCAATTACGAAGAGCAAAATTTACTCACATGCTTGCTACTTAAGCAAGTAAGTCAATGAGTTTTAAAAGCAGATCACGTGACGCTAATATTACTATAGGTGATTATGTCATTGGTCAAATATGAAACACTTGTTTGATATTAGACAAAACCGCAACAGATTGGAATAATAGCGAATTATAGTGATCAAATGGAATAGTAACTCTTGTCCATCTCAGGAGTCATCGTAATGGCTCTGCTGCTGGACACGTGAAATGGAGGAGAAGATCGATCTGGATGGATGAAAAATTGGTCTAATCAAAATCGATTCGTTTAATCCATATTGACCCATCTCTTCATAATATAATTTTGCGATCTATGTCCGTCCTGACCCATAATCAATTCCAGCTCCATTTCTCCATGTAATTTTCATATGATGCGATTCTTAAGAGGTCATTTTTATAAGATTATTTTTCTCAAGTTGGAAGTTAAGTTTTCTTCACAAGCTAAGAGGTCATTTTCATAAGATTATTTTCCTTGAGAAACAAACGAAGCTTTTTCTTTTTTTTTTCACAAGCCAAAATGAGATTTTCTTTTTCCCACAACTGCATAAGGTACTTCGGGGACTAGTATTTCTTCTCTATTTGTGGCCCAAAGAGCTATCATCCCTTTCACAGGGCTCCTGCCAACTTAGGAGGATTCCCCCGGCATTGACAATTACAATGCCGGCAAAAGACAGCGAAATTGAATTCTTCCAGCGTTTTGACCGTTGCCCGCAACCAATGCAATGCTTATAATATCATTACCTTGAAATCTTCAGAATGGATGCACAATGAAGGAGGTAACGACTAGTTACGGGTCTGAAAAAAAAGAGGAAGAAAAGGCCAAGCTATTTCTGGTTCAAACTTGATCGAAATGCGTTAAAAAGGGGTCTATGTAAAACCCATTTAGATTCATTTTTAACTACTCTTTGTTTTTTAAATCTCATTTGTTCAACTCCTTCATAGAATTAGAGTGACCCATTTGAAATCTAGCCCAATAAATGAGTAAAAAAGGGGTTAACGGACCCATTTCGCCACTTTGAATGAAGATTAATATTTGCGAGGACAACCAATTGTGGGATAAATAATGTTGGAGGTGTGAAGATTAATTTATTGATGTAATCTGCGAAATTAATGTGGCACAAGACTCATCACATGCTTGAAAAGGGGATACTGTACAAAAATTCCCGAACCTATTATTCAACGGTTAATCAAGCTCTAAATCTTTTAATTGTGTCAATTTAATTTTAAACTTTTCAACAATTTGCCAATGCAATTCTTTGGCTCAATTTTGGTTGGAAATCATTAATATAGATGTCAGTTGTTTTATGTGGCATGATCGGCGTTGACATAGATAATTTTTAATATTTTTTCCTTTCCTTTTTTATTTTATTTTTCCTTCATCTTGATTGGCCATAGGCGAGGGCTGCATTTGTCGATCGCAAGCAAAGGTTGCCATTGTTGGCCACAAGCAAACTAGGGCAAAGGTGCCTGGCAAGGGCGGCAACACCCTTGCCCATATATGGTGAGGGTGATAACGACCCTTGCCCTTGCTAGATCTGGTGTGGGCAATGGTCTCTTAAAAGAGGGCTAGCTGCTTTCTATTGATAACAGGGAAAAAGGAAAAAAAAATTATATATATGAAATGAAAATTTTTAAATTTGCAAAAATTATCCATGTCAACGTATCGGCTTAGACCAAAAAAAAAAAAAAACGTACTAGCTAGTATTCACATCAAATATTTTTTATCAAAATTGACCAGAGTGACTAAATAGTAAATCATCAAAATAATTCCGATTATATTATAATTGAAAGGTTGATTATTGAATTTATCGTCGTATCATAAGTTTAAAATTTTTGGACAATTATCCCTACTCAAAAATGACAAATCATTGAAATACCATATTGTGCACATTTGACACTGACATGTATAGGTACATTTTGGAGTAATTTCCCTCTCCACTCCGAAGATTGGGTCCCAATCAAATCATAAATCTATTTAAACTTTTCTTTTGATTCTTTTTGTGCAAAGGCTTTTTCTTTCAAATTGGATCCTGGATTTTCTATAATGTGTTTGGTCATCTAGATTACTAATCAAGATAGGATTTGTCAAAATAGAATTTGTAATCCGAGAATTTTACTATATTCTATCAATTGTTTGGTAAATTATAGTAATTAAATCAAATATGTTTATATCATATCATATATTTGTCTTTTTGTATAAATGATATGTTAGTGTAAATGAACCTAAAAGTTAACAAAAAATATGACAAAAATCTCTCACAATACTATTCCCTAATTTATTTTTATTTTCTTTATGAATTTTATTTTTCTTCTCTTTTTTAATTATTTTATATATTATTTCCTTTTTCCCCCTTTATCATTCTCTAATAAAATTTTATTAAATAGTAAACTAAACTAGTATATCTAAAATACAAAAATATCTAAAATATGTAATAAATATAAATATAACTATATTTATTTATTGAATTTATATTATAAGATAGAATTAAAGTTGAACATATAAATGAAAATAAGATAAAATTTTATAAAAACTATATTTTTAATTTTTGTTATTTTGAATTTCTTATATGAATTCAAATATTATTAATATAGAAATTTATATCTATTTTGTTAATTTGATAAGTTTTTATTTGAGAAAAATAACTTTCCTATTTTTGATATTAGAAATTCTATTAACATTTATCCTACATCTCCCATGGAATAATTTTATCTGGCCTATACTCCTCTTATATCATATTTTATCCTATATTAAGTAGGCATCAAACGCAAGATATAATAAATTTTATCATATCTTAAATTTTATCTTGATTGACAAACATAGGGCATTCGATCATTCAACATGTTAAAAGGTGCATTTCAATTGGATTGGGATAAGCAAACGTAAACTCTAAAGGGCTTATCGGGCTTTAGGAGGAGCAATTTTGTCCCAAACACAAAAATAAATAAATAAATAAATGATTAGAAATATAGAATATACTCTTCACACGATCAAAGCAGATAAGGAAACAATTAAAAAATGGATGATGAGATAAATGATCTTTAAATGTTGACTAAATGCGTGATGTGATAAAATTTAAATTTATTCATTTTTATACAATCTATGGATTAAATGTATCAAAAGTTTGATAATCACATTAAATAAATTAAAAATTTATGAATGATTTTACACATTAGAATAAAATTTATGGACCATATTGAACAAATTTAAAGTTCAAGCCTTACCAAAAAAAATAAAAATTAAAGTTCAAGGATGATATTGCACATTAAGTCAACATTTGAGTATCATTTATGTTATTTATCCTTACAAAACCAATTAAAGCAATTGGTTAGAAACTACCACACCACAACCTTCATCTATTGTTATGGCCATTATTGTTGTCACATCATAAGTTTATTAATAAAAAGTCGTGATGTGACTAATAGCACCATTCTTTTTCTTGTTGTATATTATTGTGGTATCATTGCTTGTGATCAAATGCAATCTTAATTTGACATAATGGATTAGCATGAGCTACAACTTTAGAAACTATATTGAATTTAGCATTATTTTAAATTCAATTAGATTACGTAGAGCTTAGGGGATTGATCAATTAAGAGCACAAAGGTAGCGTCCCTTCCAATTATTGTCCAGTTGCGACTGCTGACTTTAAATAACAAATAACATAAACTGTTATTTATTACATCGCCTCACAAGTAAAATGAAAAAAATAGGAATAACAAATAGAAAAGCTTCAACTTAAGAGACGAGAAGCTTACATTTCGAGAGTTCCTTTTCTTTGCGTTTGAATTATTGGCTTCGGATTTCTAAATATCCACTAAAATAATTGCCATCCACTTCATTTCATTGTACGAACCACATCGGCAAAGTAACGATGCGGACTCATCGTCGAAGATGGACATTTTCCAACTAGGTGATTTTACCAACCAAATATTTGGAAGAAAAAGAATTTTTAACTCTCATCTGGACATTAATTAACTTTAGTCAAACTACGATTACCTGTCATGCTGAAACTTGTAGAGGAATGTTTGACATGAACTATGGTTCTTAACTCTTGACTTTTTACTTTAATTGTTCGAGTTAAATCAATCTTCAAGAATGTTATTTTTCCTTAACTTTTCCATGTTAAATTTTCAAATATGATTCAAAATTTTAATAATATCCTATCCCAATGTTTGTATGTTTCAAGGGTTTTACGCTAAAATCAGATTTAAACGCGTGCACCACAAAATTTGAAAGGGAAATGTTAAAATTATGAAGTAAAGCTATTCCAAACACAACAAAAGACAAGTATAGCATCTAAAGCCAATTAAACATATTTCATATTTTCTCAAGAATATCAATAGTTGGGCTCACTTGCTTTATCATATTTACTATTGTTGAGGAAGAGTTAAGAATCTTACATCCCAAGAACTATTAATACACACAAAGTACAGAATGCGGTAAATTGGCGTGCACTATCATTCTCGGCCATCACAAGAATTCATTCTTTCACAAAAAAGACATAATTCCTCACCTCAATCTACTCCTAACAAAGACAAACGTATCAGCAGCAATTTACCTGTACTTTTAATTCAATACATCAATATTATCAGCTAATTTAGATGAATTGAGATTGTAACATAAAGCATTGAAAACGGATCAAGGCCGAGGTCATCAGAAATGACTTAACGGTTAATATCAATTAGATTTATGCAACCTGCACAATAAGTACAGGGAATCATTCAAGCAGACAACATGAACTCAAGTCAGATTTGAAGCCAAATTCATGCTGATGCAATTCAGTCATTTCATCAAACATGTGGTGATCAGTTCAGACGAGATCTAACTCCAGCATCGAAGCATCTATTCCAATCCAAGGTATCACAACAGCATCAAACTGAGTTCAGATCATTAATAAATCATTAATCAGAGGCGATTTCACCCAAATCTCAATAAGACTTCTCCGCCTTTTTTTCTGTTCTATGCAAGAATAGCTGAGAGCAAAGCATATGAAGGTAACGTGCAATTACCGGTCACGAACTGTGATTGGACTAGAAATAGGAAGTCCTGGAAGCGCGCCCGTGACAATGCCAGCGAAGGAGTGTCCGACGGACCCTGAGTGCTTCAGACTTGTCAGCCAAAAAACAGAGTGAAATGGAGTATTGGCGGCGCGACTCCAAAACGGTGAACTGGCAATGGCGACTGTACTTGTTTGGTGACCGGCGTTGGAGCGAGAGAAATGAATTGACCAGAGGAATCCGAGAGGGAGGATTTTTCCAGCTTCCAATGTGTGCTCTCTGCTGCTTGTTCTCGGTTCTACGAATCTGTAACTCCAGGGGTCAGCGATGAGAAGCAAGTGCCGGTAAATGCTTGTGATCAGAGATGGTGGATTCCAGCGTCGACCAGTAGTAGAGAAGCTTCGAGGCTCCTTTCTCACGCCTCTGTTTTTTTTTTTTTTTTGGGGGGCAGCAGGGCAGAGGGGAATTTGTGGATTGAGAGAGGATAATTTACTTCGCTCTATTTTAATCGCGAGAGAGAGAGAGAGAGAGATCTGTCACTGATGCAACCCAATCCATGTGCTTTCAAAAGTTGCTAAACTCTCTTGGGTGCTAACATGTGACACTAGTTGTCTTCAAAACCTAAGAGGCGTCTACAACACGCATAAGTCCAACCAAAGCAGGAATCCTGAAAAATTACAAAGAAATATCAAGAGAAAAAGTTTGACAAAGGAATAACACATTAAAATTAGGCAGTCTAGTTAATCAGAAAGATGATAGTATGATATTCGATTCCTTGAAAGGATACACTAATGAAAGTTAAGACAGAGTCATTGTATAAGTTGCGGTTGAAGTTCAAAAAGGAATCTACATCAAAGAAGAGAAACAATATCATGTTAGATGGTGTTTCAATTCCATGGAGCATACTTTAAGATTAAGGAACAAGTTTCTAAATGCAGATTATGCGTAAAATGAGTTTAATTTCTCATACTTCTAAGTGCAGACAATTTGTGTCCAGCAACCAACTGGGTTTCGATTCAAACCCTAGTTGATCCATGATGTTAATGCCCAGCATTAAGCACCTAAGATATGAAATTCTTGCCACATACAATAAGGCAAGCAATATCATATTAGCAGAAAAATGCCAGACCTAGAAAACATTATCATATGGCCATATACAGACAAGTCGAAGGCAGTGCAACACACATTAATATGGATTAGCACCCGTCAGATCCATTCTCGAAGAAATAAAGAAGATCAAAGATCGATCTTTGATCCCATCAAGACACATTTTTGTAGGAAAATACAAAATCAAAGTGCAAATTTTCCACAAGAACGATAATAAAAGCTGCCGCCAAGATGTGGCTAGAATAGATAAATTTCCAGAAAAAAGCTATAAGCCAAGAAGTGTCTTAAGGAGTTTCATGGAATTTTAATGTGTACATCTCCTAAAACTGATGAATATTATTCGATGTCTCTTTGCATAAGTCACATATTTCATAACTTCACTTGAGCGAAAGTTATCATCAAAATATTGTTAGCAAAATATTTGAATTCACTTGCCAATGTAAATAAATTTTGTCACAGAAACGCCTAATATTTATGACATCTGCAGTAACTCATCGATTTATTTACTGTATATTCACTTAAAAATCACAAATATCATACAAAGGTAGAACTTTGTGTCACGGACCTCGATTTTCCCCGAAAACAAACCCATTTCCCTTCACTTTAATTTAGGTTGACAATTTATTGTAAACGTTAATATATTTGAAAAATTAATGAATTATAAAAATAAAAATTACTAAGTTAGATAAAAATTGTCAATTTACATTCTATAAATAAAACAGTAATTCATAGAAGTATTGATAACATACCAACAAGTCACTTAAAAATAAAAAGTCGTCAAGTTTCTTTCTTACCAACAATAGAGACCGACGCTTGTTTTCTTTTCACTTTTCGCAATTTTCGATATATTATCTATTCAGAAATTGAGTTCATTTTTGTTGATGGCCTTCGAAATCTTTTCAGTATATATATAGCACATTCGTAGACAAGCAATATAGAATTATATCAACACACCAAATGTTTACTTCGTATTAACCGATATAGAGATGGGAGTAAGCAAACAGGAGGAGAATCAGGCCGGCGTTGCCATCCATCGAGAAATAAGGGGAGGAAAAAAGAAGAAACAGAGAAAGGAGAACGTTCAAACCCACCTTAAAATTCTTGTAAGAGTGGGCAGAGCCATCGAAATTTTTATTAGCCCCGGAATTTTTCCGGTTGCGTCTGATGTATACGTGGCAATCATCTGGCAATTTGGTGTTTGACACATTAATTGGACTTTTCAATTGTGGGCAGTCATGAATTACTAACTCCCGCAAAAACTCCAACTCGTCAAAGCCCTCGACAACCTGTAGCTCATTGCAATACATGATGTATAGACGCTCGAGCTTCTTTAAGTGTGATAAACCACGAACACTTTGCAAATAATGACAATCAACGACCACAAATGAATGCCACAATTCCGATGCACCAAGTACTTGTACGTGGCGTATCTTTGGGCATGAGAAAAGCGTGAAATATCTCAACTTATATAATACTCTTGACAGAAGAATTAGGGTCCCTTCCTTAATAATCAACTCATTAGCAGACTCTACTTCACCCGCGTACGCTAGCCTTCCCAAGGACATGCACCATCTAATGGAAAATCCTTCCAATGTTTCAAACACCCCAGCAAATTGGATCTCAACTAGCTTTGGGCAATGATTTATCTCTACGCTTTTGAGTTTCCTCATGTTTGATAGCCCGAATCTCTCGAGAGATTCACCACGGCTCAGACGCAACCTTGATAAATTTTGAAGTAGAAGCCCGTTGAGTTGAATTTCTTGCACTCCACACTGAAAGAGAACTAGTCTTGACAAATTTTCTAATTTGGATGAGAGTAATATGGTTGAATTTAAGTCATAAAGGCTTAAATTTAGCAGAGACGGTGGAAGTCGTGTGAGTGGTCGAAAGTCCATGTTAGACAAATCTAGTTCCTTTAATTGAGAAAGGGAAGCCAACTCAGAAGGAGCAGGGACATTGAGAAGTCTCAAGTTCAACTGATTCAGTTTGGATAACCTCTCAATCCACCCTAAGTCACCGGTATAAATTTTACCTCCTTGTCTCTCACCAGAGTTATCAGATAGGTACAACATAACCAAATTAGTCAAATTTGAAAGGTCTGGGACTACCCGTAACGAATTGGATGACACTTTTAGATTCTTTAAACTTGTAGGAAGTGTCGGTAGCTCTTGAATCCCATGACATCCGCTTAACTCGAGAGTTTGAAGGCAAGGAAGCAGATTTATTGTCCCTGGAACTTCACTGATGCTACTATGTGACAAGCATAGGATTCTTAAATTAGGCAAACTTCCTACTGCCGAAGGAATTCAACCTTTTAAACCCCTACTATTAATTTGAAGCACTTCCAGATTCTAAAGCATTATAGGACTAGGTAACTCCCATGAATTTAGTCTAATGTCCAAGTGCAACTCACGTAATGATTTCAACTTCCATATGGAATCTGGGAGTCGAGTCAGTGGACAATCTTCAACGGAGAAGTGTTTCAAATTCAAAAGGTTCTCGATCTCTTTAGGCAAATCTTCAAGAGAATGGCAATGCCCAATCTTCAGATCAATTAGAGACTCCAACTTCCCAATAGAGCCACCAATTTTCCTCAAATTATCACATGATTTGATTATAAGCCTCTCTAAATTTGGGCATCCGGAGAAGTCTGGCATTCTGTTTATGTTGTGACACCCTTCAAGAGAAAGAACTTTCAATTTTTCTGCCATCTGTCAAATAAATGCAATATTCAATTGATGAACATTCAAATATTACCTTCAAAGAAAATAAAATAGAAATAAGCACATTACATACCTTGATTAAGCTCTGTAGCTTCGAATTATCTATGTAGGCATCGTCTAAATATTCAAGAACGACCACATTCTCTAAGCAAATATTGGCTGGCTTAAAAAAGCGAGGAGGATTTCTCCAAACAATCCATCTTAAATTGGTAAGACTATTTGCTAAGTTACCGCTGAAGGTTCCTGAATCTAATTTGAGGTACCTTAGACGTTCAAATCTTCCAATCTCTTCGCTTTTAATAGCGACCTTAGGTTTATCGCCTAGATAAAGATCCAGTGCTTGAACGTTCTTCTTCATCTGCAATTAAGAGCAAGAAATGAGGGATATTTAGTATTTTGTTTCAAAGGAAAAGGATTACAAAGGGAAAACGAGGAAAGAGAAAAGAGAATCCTAGTGCAGCATAGAGGATTTTCAGTAGAGAAACTAATAGTTTTTTCCTAAGGTATATTACCTCCTTTGTTCTTATTGCATCAAGGACCTCCTTCTGAATCCATATCCTACTCCGCTCTCCAGGATTTACTGGATTTTCTCGACGAACTATTTCCCTTCCAAGATCTTTGAGTTGGTCGTGCATCCAAAATGCATTTTCCACAATCTTTACCAATGACATGCTAATGAGGACATCAACTTCAATATCCGGGAAAAAATCACAATCTTTCCACATGTAAATTGCATACATCTTATGCTCACCAATGAAAAAGCATGCAATATCGAGGAAAATTTGTTGTTGCGCGTAAGTTAAGGCATCATAACTGATCTTCAACTTTACAAAAACATCTTCATGAGGTGCTTTGCTTAACTTATCCAATGTTTCTTTCCATAGTTGTTGCCTTCTGCCAGAGAGGAATGAACCAATTACTACAATTGCTAATGGAAGTCTCCCAGTGGCAGATACAATTTCCCTTGAAAGTTCCTTGTAATCATCTGATGGAGAGTCTTTGTTAAATGCATGCCTACTAAAAAGCTCAAGCGCACAATCACTACTCATCACCTCCATTTCATATTCTGAGATCTGATAGCTTGGTCTACTGATTCGCAAAACATCTTTATTTCTAGTCGTAATCAATATTCGAGATCCTGGATACAAAGTACTCCTTCCAACTAATTCCTCCACTTGTTTGCTGTCGGCAACATCATCAAGTACAATGAGGACTTTCTTATTGTTAAGTACTTCTTCAGTCCTCTTTGTTCCATAATCAATTTCGTCAATGCTCCTTGCTCCTGTAGGATTGCTAATTTCAGATAATAATTTTTTTTGCAACTCAATTAAGCCAGTAGTTCTTGACGACTTCACTTGAATATTTTCAAGGAAACAACAGCACTTTCCAAAATGAAAAGAGAGTTGGTTGAAAACCACCTTGGCAAGAGTTGTTTTACCGATACCTCCCATGCCATAAATTCCAATGAGCCGCACACAGCCAGAATCAACGTCTAACAATTCAGTTACTGCCATCACTTGATCATCAATTCCAACTAAATTTTCAGTCACTGATCTATTTTTTATCTTCAGCTTTTTCACGACCTCCTCAACTACCAATTTAATCACATCACTATAACTGCCACAATGGGGAAAAAAGAATTAGTTAAGGGAAAAATGCAAAATCACGATTACCTAGTTAGAACTGATGTTATTCAAGCACCAAATAAGCTACAAAATATTCGGACAAATGGGATCTTTAATCTACAAGTGATCTCCTAAGAGTCCAAATTGGACATTAACATCCCACCAAAACATACTTTTAATGCATTTGGCAATGCGTGCGTCTTTTCATAACCTGAAATATAACTTGATTCCAACATGAGATTAGCAATCTTGGAATTATATTGGTAACACTTGCGAAAATAGATGTATAAATATTTAGGTGTTAAAATTGATATTTTTAATTTATGTTCAAGCAACAACTATATAAGTTGGACCAGGTGTATTCAAGAGGAGAAATGTTTAATGTATCGAAAGATTAAAGGATTGTGCGTGGCATTTCATTATCCCATTCTTTTTCCACCCACTGCCCTCGATCAGTTATTAGTTTAGCTACCTAGCTATTATATCATACTTCGGCCACTATATAAGGTGACCTTGCTAAGCACTTTCACTTTTTGTGACTAATGTAGCATAGCTTTGTTCATTTAGTAATACTATAGCAGAAGTCCCACCTCAATCATACTCGATTTCTTTACATCTTTGATCCAGTATTGAGGAAAATTGGGAAAACAAACATCTTGAAGCAGCTAGCTTACCCTTTGTACTTCTTCACTTCCCACCCCTTTATTGCATCAACCTCCATGAGAGCCCTTCTCCACGCATCTACTTGCTCAGTGCTCAACTTCTTCTTGCGCTCCAAATTCAGTATTGCATCATGATACAACGGAGTTTTCAACTTAACATCGTCGGGTTCCACATCGTAGAAAATAGGTAGGATCCCTTTTTTACCTTCCGATATGGAAGTATTTGCCACGATCTGCATGAGCTAGTGGAGGCACCATCGGCTCGAAGCATAGGTCCGAGAGAAGACAGGTATGTAGATCCAAGAGTTGTCGATCGCTCGCTGAAGCGATCCATCGATCCTTTCACCGGCACGAACCTCTTCATCGTCTCGGAAGACGCATATTCCAGTCTCGGCCAAGCTATGATATAAGACGTCGGTGAATCCAACATGAGTATCAGGTCCTCTAAAGCTTAGAAACACTTGGTAGTTGCTTCCTAACGACGTTCGTTCGTCTGAGCTCGCCATAGCATTAGTTTGCTCTGCTTAGTGCATCTTTCTCTCGCCGCGTGGGTGGGCTAGGTTGCGCCTAAAGAAGGAATGTGATCCTTCATTGGCCCTTTGGTGATACCGAGACCAACCCGATGTTTTCAATGGAGAATGTGGTTGTGTCAACATCAACACGTACTTTAAAAGAAATTATTTAAAGAACATTGATATTCTTTAATTCACCGGTGTGTAAAGAATCAAACATGAAATTAGAGGGATGGAAAGAAAATCTAATCTCAAAGGCGGGGAAGGAAACGTTGATCAAAGCTGTGACACAAGCTATTTCTCAATATGCAATGTCAATTTTAAAATCCCGATATCGATATGTCAGTCTACAAAGAAAATAATTGCTGCATTTTGGTGGAAAAATAGTGAATCTAGAAGTGGTCTTCATCGGACGAGATGACAAGTGCTCAAAACTAGGAAAGACAAAGGGGTAATGGGCTTCAAGGATTTACGGGCTTTTAATAAAGCAATGCTTAGGAAGCAAGCATGGAGGCTTTCTCAGAATCACTCATCTTTACGCGGTCAAATCCTCAAAGGTATTTACTTTCCTACAAGATCCATTTGGCATGCAGGGAGGGGCTTTTGCCGTTCTTGGGGCTAGCAGAGCTTGTTGATGGGAAGAGATAATATTTCAGAATCAGTCATATGGTCAGTGGGTACAAGAAAAAGCACCGACATCCGGGAAGACAGATGGTTAAATAGAGGAACCATAGGGGCTCCAGCAAACTTCAGTGGCCCAACTAAAGTTGCTGATTTAATTAGAGAAGAGGAGAAAAGGTGGGATGTTCACACTCAGAAGACTTTTTGATGAACAAATAATAAGTGAAGTCCTAGCAGTGCCGCTTAATTCTTGTGCTACACGAGATAGAATGATGTGGATGGCTACTAAATCAGGTGCCTACAGAGTGAGAAGCGCCTATAATCTTATTAGAGAGTCAGAAAACCCACAACACAGCATGCAAGCAACGTCGCCATTTCAGCCATCCGCAAACTATGGTACCATATTTGGAACATGAAGACCCCCCTCTAAAATTAGGATTTCTCTCTGGAGTATATCTCAAAATGCTCATCCCACAACAGAAAATCTATATCGGCGGAAAATCTTACCTTGGCCAGCATGCCCAATCTGTGATCAAGAAGCAGAATCAGTGGGACATCCATTCTCGCTTTGTCCATGGACGAGCTCAATTTGGTCGGATCCTGAAGTAAAAATCCAAATTTCGTGTCAAAACCTTTCACGAATTGAGGCTTGGCTCCAAGACATAATTGAACAGCCAGGAAATTCACTGAATTTAGAGGAAATTGCAACCCTTTTGTGATTCATTTCGAAAGCAAGGAATGACTTTGTATTTTGAAGGTTAACCCCCAAATTCGAGAAACCCTAATTGACTCGGCAGAAGCATTACTCAGTAATTTCAGCAAGTGGAACAAGCAAAGTTCGAAACTTCACGTGGGAACGACTCAATTGACTCAAAGATTGGATCCCACCGAAGCCTCTTACCTTTAAAAATCAACATCGACGGAGCGTTTATGGAAGGAGCAATCTCGGGAGTTCTTCTAGACGCGTCGGGAACCCTTCTCGACGGTTTCGCAAAGACGATTCCAGCTTCAACGGCGATGCAGACGGAGTACTTGGCCCTTATCAAAGCTCTGAAATTTTTTCGGTCAAAGTGAGAGAGAGAGATGGAGATCGAATCTGATTTGTCTTTTTTGAACAGGAATCTGATTTGTCTGGAGATGGGGAATGCTGTTCTGCAAGATAAGGACGTGCGATGGGAGCTGCCGTCTTTAACGGGAGAGGCCAGAATTCTGTTCTTGGTCCATTGAGGTCATTATTTTATTTTATTTATTTTTGCATCTTATTTGTTGTCGCTTTGTTGATAAAAAATGAAATAAGGAGTGACGAAGTCACGACCTTCTCCTAGTTGCTCAGAATATATAAGCAATATTTCAATGGGAATGGTCTGTTTTTTAGCTCATTTTATTTTATTAAATTTAGTGCACACTTAGCACTGCAGTAGCTTACCAAACTTATTCATATTATTATATAAAAGCACAAAAAAAGTAAAGAAAAAAACTACCCCTAAATGGCCGCCTGATGCAAGGTTGCTACGTGTAACACTCACCTAATACTTTGTTCCTTTAAGATCAAAAGGCAATTAGAAAATCTCAGGCCAAATGGCCGACAATAGGCCAGAAAAAGCAAAGTCGGTCGAAAGAGTCACTAACTTTGATGTCCTTTTTTACTCCCTTGGTGCCTGGCTTTGTGTGCTGAAACTTCATAGCATGACACCACTGAACTTTGTCAGACGCACTCCCTCAAAGCTTTGGATATCAGTTCAAGGATTTGTTCTAAGGCTACGTTTAGCGCGAAGTAAATTCAAAGGGTGTGGATACTTTTCTTATGTTTGGTTGCCACATTTGAAAGACTTGTATTTATTCTCTTGCTATATATTTTGCTTAACTAATTATAAGAATTTGGAAATAAAAATGCACATTCCCAATATTTCAACCTACATTAAACTCAAACTTTGCCTGACGAACCATCCGTCCCCATCCCCATTATGCCAAAAATCGTTTTTTGTTTTACATTTTTTAAAGCAAAAGTACATAACTATTTTAATTCTTGTCAAAGTTAAAATATTAATCAACAAACTATTGAAACCATACGTGAATATGTGAAACTCGAAAAATGTCAAAGCACTTGAGCCAAAGATTTAAAAAAATGGTAAAAAGCAAAAAGTAAAAAGTCAATGGGAAAGCATATGAACATGTACAAAAATTAGTGTTACAAATTTAAATATTAAATCACGTATTCTTCTAAAAAGAGTAGGTAAATTTAAAAGTTGGCAAGTATGATAACTAAAAATAGTAACTTAATAGATTAGTTGGTAAATATAAAAAATAAACATTGATAATAAGCAACTCAAATGAAAATTGGTAACTCAAAATTAATTGGTAACTTGTTCGGAAAAAAATTAGTCACTAAATTGAAGGTTGTAATTTCATATAATAAATCTAAGGCTATGGTAAGAATGGTAAATAAATTTCTATAAAAATATATATTCAGTTTACTGACTTATAAATCTCGTTCCATTGATTTACCATCTAGTTTTTGGTTTCCACTTTCATTCGAGTTAGTTACCAATACTATTTAATTTATGAAAATTTATGAAAATTTTCTTCTCATTTATCAACTTTTGATTGTCTCCCTTACAAATGCTTATCTACATTTATATAATTTTAATAACCTTTACTTTTGTTAGTTATCCATTGTTGCGACCTACCCCTTGAGGCAGGAAAGGGACTCTAATGAGTAGATTTAGGGGTGTTTGTTCATAAAACAGTCCAACTTCGCTTTGTCAAAAGAGACGACCTTCAAAGCAATGTCTAGTTGGTGGGTCATACCTAGTCTATTAATTATGGACGCAAGTTCTCCCAAACCTATACCTCACTTGATAGGAATTCATTTTAAGGTTTTTAGGCAACCTAAAAATGTTATCTAAGAGTTGCCACTAGTGTCTTTTTTTGGGGTTCTTCGGCAGCCGCTGGAAGAACCCTTCATGAAGAACACAACCGCTGGAAACTGTCAAGAGGCAGTTATTGTACAAGGAAATGCTAAAGAAAGGAAAACGTGGGGAAAACTGAGAACTCTTCATGAAGAACACAACAATAGTCACATGGAAAGCACATTAAAATTGACACATGCTTCGCGTTTTGTCAATGATCACAAAAGATGATATGTGATCAACTGATGACGAGGGACATCAATGATTTATACCCATCTATCAAATTTCTAGGGATGACTACCATAATCCATTGATACGAATGTCGGCGATGATATGAACGGAAAAATGCGGTCTGAAGATTCTTAAGGGCAGGAGAAATCAGCAAGGGGACGTACAAGCATAGTTACAAGACAAAACATTTGGAATTGGGAAGAAATGGACGTGCATATTTGGAGGGAACAATTGCCATTTGAATATTGGACGAATAGATATGAAAGACAAAAACTGAGGAGCGGTACAATCGCAAGATAGTTATTAATGAGCAATCACTGGTCATTATCAGAACAGAATCGTGGAGTCAGTTAAACACTTCCTTCTTTTGCCCTTTACTGAAGGATAACCGCTAGAGAAAAGTTAAGGATCATGGACAAGGAAATGCTAAAGAAAGGAAAACGTGGGGACAACTGAGAACTCGTCATGAAGAACACAACCGCTGGAAACTGTCGAGAGGCAGTTATTGTACAGCTATTATAGATACCATTAGTCATCTACTAGAAAACGCTACCCCATTAATTTAAATGGTATGGACATAACTGATGCTATTTGTTGCAAACTCATTCAGAGACTAGGGGAAAAAAAAGTCAAATGACTTAGATGGTGCGTTTTGTCGGGAGGATTAGCTATGGCTTAATGAAAAGTACATTTATTACTCTCATCATGCTAGAATATAAACGTTAATCTGTCTTTGTAGTGAGATATTGGCTGACTGATACGGAATCGGTTGTGACTCGCAATCTCTCGTGCTTTGAGAAAGATAAAAGTCGTATTTGATGTCTTAAATGGGGGGCCATGGTGGTGGGTCTTGTGCTAGTCCCCCTCCAAGTATAGTCGGTGGTTTCCGCGGGGTTAACGCCCGGTGGGGGCCGTGAGCACCCCTAAAGTGTACTAGGCTAAATTCTAGATATATTAAAAAAAAAAAAAGTCGTATTTGATGGCTATTTAGAAGAGGGCCAATCTAATCTTGTCCATGTATCCTCCTGGTTCTAATTAATTGAGAGTATATACATTAAATCATATGCTCCAGCCACAAATATGCGATGTGTATATTTATAGTAATTATGACGTCATCGCGATGGTAACATTGCTTTTATTCATAAGCTATACCGAGTCTATTGTAATACTTTGGACCTTATATAATCTCATGAAAAACAATAAGTGGAGTCGAGTTTGCGACACGGGATTACATGATGTAATACACATGGCAAATTGAATCACTTGTCGATTGAGAATCTCTAAACATGTCAATAGATGTTGCTTAAGTAGTAAGCTTGTGAGTAAATTTTGCCATCCATAACTGATGATATACAATATGATGCAATTACTAATCAACAACTTGAGGAGGAAAAATTCACACTAATCAGAAATTATGACATTAAAGTAGTGTCATTTTTCCAATACCATGGGCATATACATGACCAATACTTAAGCAAAGGGAGGCCATTTTTAAATGACCATAAAAGACATCATAACATAACAAACCGGGGCGTATTATTATTATTATTATTATTATTATTGGTCTTCATCATCTTATATTTGATATCATCAAAGGAGCTAATCAGTTGTACCCTCCTCGTCCGGTGGTATTGTAGCCATCTTCGAGTAGCTTGCGTCCTGCACATAGACGATGAGTCAAGAAAAACGAAAATTTTATTTTATTTTATTTAGTTTATTAAATAAGGTAATGCAAAAATTATATTAATAAAAGTTGGCCAAAACTCTACGTAGCCTTCCAATGCGAAAATTTATGAAAATTATATTGATAAAATAATGTCATTTCCAATCACATACAAAATCAAAGGAACGACAAGATGGATAGGATCCAATGTCAATATTTGAAAGTCTTAAAAGAGGATAAACTTTTTGAATTGCATCTTTTTCAAAACGGGTACCACATGGAAAAAAATCGGATAACTGACAAGTCAAAGGAACTGGACATGTATTGCATCGTTTTGAAAAGATTAAGGATTGTATTTCGCAATCAAAACGTTCAAAAATTTTATGGTACCCTATAAAAGAGATTTCGAATTATGAAAATGATTTTTGACAAATATTGTTTAATTGGTCCAGCAACATTCAAAGAACGTCGATCTTGCCTATATGATTAGGATCTTACATAAATTCTATGTATTAAATTAACGACACATATATGCATATAGAAAATGTAAATTATTCTGAGCACAGACCAAGTTGAAGCTCTAGAACTGCCTCGGCCACGGCAGAAATGGCCAACTCGGTGGACATGAGCAAGAAAAACACCAAAAAGATTGCCATCACCACCACATTGATGGTCTTGGAGAGGATAAGATCTGCCATTGTATCAAGAGACAAAGTGTTTTTGGGAACAGATGCTTGCTTTTGGGTAAAGGGTTAGGGGTAGAGAGATCTTGTTTTAGGATCAAGTATTTATAGAGAAAGAGAATGGCATGATTGGGGCTGGGTTTGACTCATTCCCTTGCATACTTGGGGGATGGTGGAGCAGAGGGATAGATTATATTGACTTCTAGGAGTACAATGATGCCGGTCTATCTGCGGAGGTGGATACTTTGACAAGTAGTGGTTTTCTTGCTTTATCTTTTTTAGGGAAAGAGTCAATTTTAAGCGAATAAATCAAGAACTCATCAAGGACATGTCAAATGGAGGATAAGATCCAATTTGGGAGGATGGAAATGGGTCCGATCGAAATCAATTCGTTTGACTTGTATGGACCAATCTTTACGCAATGCAATTTTGCGATCCATATCTACTCTGACCTGTTACCAATTTGGGCTTCATTTTCGCCCCTTTCAAGAGGTTATGTAATTTTCATATGACCATTCTTAGGGGGTCATATTTATAAAATTATCTTCCTTGAGATGCAAATTAAGTTTTCTTCACAAAGCCAAAATGAGAATTTTTTTCTGCAACCGCATAAGATTCGTCACGGACTACCTTTTCTTCTCTATTTGTTGCCAAAGAGAAGCATCCCTTTCACATTTCCCGTCCACTCAGGAGGATTCCCCTGATATTGACTATTACAATGCCAGCAAAAGACAACGAAAGTGATTTCTTCGAGCGTTTTGACCTATTCACGTAACTAATGCTAAGCTTATAATGGAATAGACATTGTAGCAAAACAAACAACTTATTTGGACCAAGCAACAACCATCTAGTTGGACTTGTCAAATGTCAACGATACCATTTGCACCTAACTATGATCCGACCATCAGCAATCATATATTTGGCACGAGCATGAATAGTCACATGGAAAGCACATGAAAATTGACATATGCGCCGCGTTTTGTCAGTGATCACAAAAGATGATATGTGATCAACTGATGATGAGGGACATCAATGATTTATACCCACCTATCAAACTTCTAGGGATGAGTACCATAAATTATCGCTACGAATGTTGGCAATGATATGAATAGTGAAATGCCGTCTGAAGATTCTTAAGGGCAGGATAAATCAACAAGGGGACGTGCAAGCATAGTTACAAGACAAAACAGTTGGAATTGGGAAGAAATGGACGTGCATGTTTGGAGGGAACAATTGCCATATATGAATATAGACCAGGGGATATGAAAAACAAAAACTAAGGAGCAGTACAATCGCAAGACAGTTATTGATGAGCAATCACTGCTCATTATCAGAACAAAATCGTGGAGTCAGTTAACCCCCCTTTTCAGGAGGAAAACCGCTCAGAGAGAAAAGCTAAGGATCGTGGACAGAGAAATGCTAAAGGAAGGAAAACATGGGGGCAACCGAGAACTGATCATGAAGACCACAACCGTTGGAAACTGTCGAGAGGTAGTCATTGTACAACTATTATAGAAACCATTAGTCATCTACTAGAAAACGCCACCCCATTAATTTAATGGTATGTGAAAGGTACATTTATCACTCTCATCATGCTAGAATATAAATGTTAATATGTCCTTGTTGTGTGATATTGGTTGGCTGACTGATATGGAATCGGTTGTGACCCGCAAGCTGTCGTGCTTTGAGAAAGATAAAAGTTGTATTTGATGGCTATTTAGAAGAGGGCCAATCTAATCCTGTCCATGTATCCTCCTGATTCTAATTAATTGAGAGTATATACATCAAGTCAAACACTCCAGCCACAAATATGCGATGTGTATATTCATGGTAATTATGAAGTCAGTGCGATGGTAACGAAGCCGGATATCTGAAGTACCAAAACTTAGCACGTATGGATACTTAAGTGTTAAAAGTTTTTCTAAATAGATGGGATATTTGAGTGCCAAGTCCAACGAAAGTGGTTGGAAATCCTATTATGATAATTTTTTAATAATATAATTTGCTTACGTGGCATGCCAGAGCTAAGTCAATGATGAAGAACTAAAACGAAGTCGTTTTATCCTTTTAAAAATAATAATATAAATATTAATTAAATTAAAATATTTATACTTATAAAAATTAAAATTATTTTTTTGAAAAAAAAAGAGAGAAAAAGGAGGAGGAGGCGGTGGTCCTTGGCCGCCTACATCTTTTCCTCTCTTTTTAAAATTTTTAAAAATATATAAATAAATTTAATTTTACATTTAATTTAATTAATATTTATATTAATTATCTAGTTGCATTAGCAAAACGATGTTTTGCACTTGTCTCGCCGGAAAATTGCCATGTTAGTATTTTGGTTGGATTTTCTCGCCATTAGTATTTAACTGACCCATTTTGATCTGATTTTGAGATTTAAATGTCATTTTCATAACTTTTGGCACTTAAGTGTCCATCCCATATCAAGTTTTGGTACTTCAGATGTTCTTTTACCTGATGGTAACATTGTTTTTATTCATAAGCTATACCAAGTCTATTGTCATATCTTGGACCTTTATAATTTCATGAAAAAAAAATCAATTGAGTCAAGTCTGCGACATGGGATCACATGATGTAATACACATGGCAGATTGAATCACTCATCGATTGAGAATCTCTAAACATGTCAAGATGTCATGACAGATTGAGTCACTTAAGTAGTAAGCTTGTGAGTAAATTTTGCCATCCATAATCGATAATGTACAATATGATGCGATCACTAATGGATGACTTGAGGAGGAAAAATTCACATTAATCAGAAAATTATGACATTAAAGTAGTGTAATTTTTCCAATATCATGGGCATATACATGACCAATACTTAATCAAAGGGAGGCCACTTATAAATGACCATACAAGACATCATAACATAACAAACCGGGGCATTTATTATTAGTAGTAGTAGTAGTCGTCTTCATCATCTTTTATTTGATATCATCAAAGGAACTAATCAGTTGTACCCACTTCGTCCGGTGGTATTGTAGCCATCTTCGAGTAGCTTGCGTCCTGCACATAGACGATGAGTCAAGAAAAACGAATTATTTATTTATTTAGTTTAAAATGCGAAAATTATACTCATAAAAGTTGGCCGAAACTCTATGTAGCTTTCCAATGCGAAAATTTATGAAAGTATATTGATAAAATAATGTCATATCTATACAGAATCTGAGGGAAGAAAAGATGGATAGGATGCAATGTCAACATTTGAAAGTCTTGAAAGAGGAGAAACTTTTGAATTGCACCTTTTTCAAAACGATTACCACTCGGAAAAAATTCGATAACTAACAAGTCAAAGGAACTGTACATGTATTGCATCTTTTTGAAAAGATTGAGGATTGTATTTCGTAATAGCGTACAAAAATTTTATGGTACCCTATAAAAGAGCTTTCGAATTATGAAAACAATTTTTGGCAAATATCGTTTAATTAGTCTAGCAAAATCGAAAGAATGTCGATCTTGCCTATATGATTAGGATCTTACACAAAGTCTGTGCGTATTAAACTTACGACACATACGTGCATATAGAAAATGTAAATTATTTTGAACACAGACCGAGTTGAAGCTCTGGAACTGCCTCGGCCACGGCAGAAATGGCCAACTCAGTGGACAAAAGCAAGAAAAACATCAAAAAGATTGCCATTACCACCACATTGATGGTCTTGGAGAGGATAACATCTGCCATTATATCTAGAGACGAAGAAGTGTTTTTGGGAACAGATGCTTGCGTTTGGGTAAAGGGTAAGGGGTGGAGAGATCTTGTTTTAGGATAAAGTATTTATAGAGAAAGAGAATGGCATGATTGGGGCTTGGTTTGACTCATTCCCTTGCATACTTGGCGTTTCGTGGAGCAGAGGGATAGATTATATTGACTTCTAGGATTACAATGATGCCGGTCTATTTGCGGAGTTGGATACTTTGACAAGTCGTGTTTTTCTTGCTTTATCTTTTTGAGGGAAAAAAAGTGTCAATTTTAAGCGAATAAATCAAGAACTCATCAAGTACTTCTCTAATTATTAAGTAAGACGCGAGCTAATATTCATGTAGATTGTCCCACCATTTAATGTTTTTTTCATTTGATGATGTGGGAATCTGATATGTCTCGTGCTTGTAATTCATGCACATCTCTGTTCTTTATGGCTAATTAAACAAAATGGATAAACATGAGTTGCAACTTTATAAAAATGGCGTGTTTAGCATTATTTAACTTCATACAAACTATGTAGAGCTTAGGGTATTGACTAATTAAGAGCACTAAAGTAGCATACTTTCCAATACGCACATGCGATTGTTTGAATTCATACGCTGACGTATAAATAGTCGTTTTCTTTCATATTGATTTTTGCACGTTATGTACTTAAAATAAATGTCGCATTATTTTTGTAAATCGATTTCATATACCAATCTTAAACATTATTCGGAAACTTCTCCATTTTTATTTTATATTGATGCTGGTATGTTACGTACTTAAAATTAATGCCGCGTTATTTTTATAAATTGATTTCACATACCAATCTTAAACATTATTTAAAAAATTTCTCCTCCGTAAAGACTTTCAAATATTGACAATACATCCTAGATCTCAAATCAATCCTCAGGCCCCACATCTAAAAGGTCCCAATGAAAAAACCTGACCCGTCTCTCCAAGGGGAATGGGATGTATAGAGCTTTGTCCTTCTTTCATGAATATACTTTTCACATTTCTATATTTACTAAAATGACACCACATTAGTGTCACTAGCTGTGAACGATGCGAATTTATCCTCCTTGAGTCGTCGATTAGTGATTGCATCATATCGTATTTGGTCAATTACGAAGAGCAAAATTTACTCACATGCTTGCTACTTAAGCAAGTAAGTCAATGAGTTTTAAAAGCAGATCACGTGACGCTAATATTACTATAGGTGATTATGTTATTTTAATATCGTGTACTACGTTGTGAGGTTGTACAAAATCTACATGCAAGATGAATACAAAATGATTTTGTCTTTCCACCATGATACATGAATAGAACGGTCAAATATGAAACATTTGTTTGATATTAGACAAAACTGCAACAGATTGGAATAATAGCGAATTATAGTGATCAAATGGAATAGTAACTCTTGTCCATCTCAGGAGTCATCGTAATGGCTCTGCTGCTGCACACGTGAAATGGAGGAGAAGATCGAATCTGGATGGATGAAAAATCGGTCTAATCAAAATCGATTCGTTTAATCCATATTGACCCATCTCTTCATAATAATTTTGCGATCTATGTCCGTCCTGACCCATAATCAATTCCGGCTCCATTTCTCCATGTAATTTTCATATGATGCGATTCTTAAGAGGTCATTTTTATAAGATTATTTTTCTCAAGTTGGAAGTTAAGTTTTCTTCACAAGCTAAGAGGTCATTTTCATAAAATTATTTTCCTTGAGAAACAAACGAAGCTTTTTTTTTTTTTCACAAGCCAAAATGAGATTTTCTTTTCCCACAACTGCATAAGGTACTTCGGGGACTAGTATTTCTTCTCTATTTGTGGCCCAAAGAGCTATCATCCCTTTCACAGGGCTCCTGCCAACTTAGGAGGATTCCCCCGGCATTGACAATTACAATGCCGGCAAAAGACAGCGAAATTGAATTCTTCCAGCGTTTTGACCGTTGCCCGCAACCAATGCAATGCTTATAATATCATTACCTTGAAATCTTCAGAATGGATGCACAATGAAGGAGGTAACGACTAGTTACGGGTCTGAAAAAAAGAGGAAGAAAAGGCCAAGCTATTTCTGGTTCAAACTTGATCGAAATGCGTTAAAAAGGGGTCTATGTAAAACCCATTTAGATTCATTTTTAACTACTCTTTGTTTTTTAAATCTCATTTGTTCAACTCCTTCATAGAATTAGAGTGACCCATTTGAAATCTAGCCCGATAAATATGAGTAAAAAAGGGGTTAATGGACCCATTTCGCCACTTCGAATGAAGATTAATATTTGCGAGGACAACCAATTGTGGGATAAATAATGTTGGAGGTGTTAATTTATTGATGTAATCTGTGAAATTAATGTGGCACAAGACTCATTACATGCTCGAAAAGGGGATATTGCACAAAAATACCCAAACCTATTATTCAATGGCTAATCCAGCTCTAAACCTTTTAATTGTGCCAATTTAATTTTAAACTTTTCAACGATTTGCCAATGCAATCCTTCGGGTCAAACTTGGTTGGAAATCATTGATATGGATGTCGGTTGTTTTATGTGGTATGATCGGTGCTAACATAGATAATTTTTAATATCTTTTTCCTTTCATCTCCTTTTCTTTTTTATTTTATTTTATTTTTCCTTTATCTTGATTGGCCATAGGCGAGGGTTGCACTTGTCAATCGCAGGCAATGGTCGCCTTAGTTGGCCACAAGCAAACTAGGGCAAGGGGTAGTGGCGAGGGCCGTAACACCCTTGCCCATATTTGGTGAGGGTGATGATGACCCTTGCCCTTGCTAGATGTGGTGTGGGCAATGATCTCTTAAAAGAGGGCCAGCTGCCTTTTGTTGACAACAGGGAAAAAGGAAAAAGAAAGAAAAAGAAAAAGAAATGTTTGTATATATATATATATGAAATGGAAAATTTAAAATTTGCAAAAATTATCCATGTCAACATATCAGCTTATGACAAAAAAAAAAAAAAAACATATCGGCTAGCATTCACATCAAAGATTTTTTACTAAAATTGGTTGGAGTGACTAAATAATAAATCATCAATAATTCCGATTAAATTATAATTGAAAGGTTTATTATTGAATTTATCGTCGTATCATGAGTTTAAAATTTTTTAGACAATTATCTCTACTTGAAAATGGAAAATCATTGAAATGCCATATTGTGCACAAGATAGTACTCTTGAAGGATGTCCACAACTTGCATGTATAGGTACATTTTGGAGTAATTTCCCTTTTTCTTTTGATTCTTTTTGCGCAAAAGCTTTTTCTTTCAAATTGGATCTTGGATTTTTCTATAATGCGTTTGGTTATCCAGATTTCTAATCAATATAGGACTAATCATGATAGAATTTGTAATCCAGGAATTTTGCTATATCATATCCTCTGTTTGATGAATTGTAGTAATTAAATCGAATATATTTACATTGTATCATATATATTTGCATAAATGATATGTTAGTATAAATGAACCTAAAAGTTAACAAAAAGAGATGGTAAAAATCTCTCACAATAATATTCCCTAATTTATTTTTATTTTATTTTTAAATTTTATTTTTCTTCTCTTTTTAATTATTTTATATATTATTTCTTTTTTCCCCCTTTATCATTCTCTAATAAAATTTTATTAAATAGTAAACTAAACTAGTATACCTCAAATACAAAAAATTATCTAAAATATGTAATAAATATAAATATAACTATATTTATTTATTGATTTTATATTATAAGATAGAATTAAGTTGAACATTTAAATAAAAATAGGATTAAATTTAAAAACTATATTTTGAATTTTTGTTATTTTGAATTTCTTATATTAGAATTCAAATTTATTTATATTGAAATTTATATCAATTTTGTTAATCTGATAAGTTTGTTATTTGAGAAACATTAACTTTCTTATTTTGGATAGGGAAAAAGCCACCAAAAACCCCTAACTTTGTTTGAAGTGACATTTACCCTAAACTTTGTTTTGTGATGTGAAAAATCTCGAAGTTTGCTAACTGTGACATATTTATCTCAAACTTTTATTTGTGACACAAAAAACCCTGAACTTTCATTTGCGTGACACATTTACCCTAAATCACGGGGCATTTTGGTCTTTTTACTTTTAAAAACTTTTTTTTTTTTTTTCTTCTTCTTCTTTCCTCCGCCGACCATGGCGAGAGGGAAGTCGGGGTCCGGCGAGGAGCCTCACTAGTGTCTAGCAAGGGCCTCCCTCGCCCGATGAGGGCACCCCTTGCTAGGCCCTCGCCTAACACGGGCGAGGGTGGCCCTCGTCAATGTCGGACGAGGGCCTCCCTCGCCCGATCCGGCGAGGGCACCCTCGCCCGACGTTGGCGAGAGCACCCCTCATTAGGCCCTCGCTAGCGTCAAGCACCCCTCGCTAGGCCCTCCTGACCTAGTTGAGGGCCTCCCTCGCCCGACGTCGGCAAGGGCAGCCCTAGCCCGCCCCGTGAGGTCAACCCTCGCCCGACGCCGGCGAGGGCAGCCCTCGGCGGACACCGGCTTCCCTCCACCGGCTCTGCCATGGCCGGCGAGAGGGAAGAGAGAAGAAGAAGAAAATAATAAAATAATAAAAAGAAAAAAATAAAGAAGAAAACAAAAATACCCTTAATGGGTAAATGTGTCATAGTTAACAAACTTTGGGGTTTTTCATTTTATAAAACAAAGTTTGGAGTAAATCTGTCACTTCAGGCAAAGTTGGGGGTTTTTGGTGGTTTTTTTCCCTTTTGGATATTAGAAATCCTATTTACCTTTATCCTACCTCCCTTATGGAATAATTTTATTCGGCTTATATTCCTTTTATATCCAATTTTATCCTATCTTGAGTAAGCACGAAACGCAAGATAAGATAAATTTTATCATATCTTAAATTTTATCTTGACTTGTCAAATAAAGCTTAAGGGCATTCGGTCATTCAACATATATTTATAATCAAGATGGGACTGAATAGGATGAGATATGAAATCCTGAGATTTTTATATCCTATGCATTGTTTGGTGAATCGCAGATATTAAAGTCGGATATATTTACATCATATTATATACATTGTTTTTAATATAAACGATATATCATTGTAAATAAACCTAAAAGTTCATAAATGGAGATTGTAAAAATCTCTCGTGACACGATTCCTTAATTTTTTTATTTTATTTTTCCTCTTTTTAAAATTATTTTCTTTATTATTTCTTTTTTCCCCTTTCATCATTCTCGTAATAAAATTTTATCAAATAGTAAATTGTACTAACAAACCTAAAATACAAAAATACGTAAAAAATATAATAAATATAAATATATAGTTTATAGATTGAATGTTTATTATAAAATACAATTAAAGTTGAATATATAAATTAAAATAAGATTAAATTAACAAATAAATTTTTATTTTTATTTTTAATTTCTTAAATTATAATTCAAATATTATTTATATTGAAATATAATTTTATTTTTTGTTAATTTAATAAGTTTGTTATTCGAGAAAATAACTTTCCTATTATGAATATTAGAAATCTTATCCACTTTTATCCCACTTCCCTCATGGGATAATTTTATCCAGCCTATATCTCCTTTATATCCGATTTTATCCTATCCCGAGCAAGCACTAAATGTAGAATATGATAAATCATATCATATCTCGAATTTTATCTTGACCACCAAACACAGCCTAAATGACTTAGCAGGCTTTAGGAGAAGGGCAATTTTGTCCCAGATACAAAAAAATGATTAGAAAAATAGAATATACTCTCCACACGATCAAAGTAGATAAAGAAACAATTACAAAAATGGATGATGACATAAATGATTTCTAATTATTGACTAAATATGCAATGTGATAAACTTTAAATTTATTCATTTTTATACAATCCATGGATCAAATGTATCAAAAGTTTGATAATAACATTAAATAAATTAAAAGTTTATGGATGATATTACACATTAGATCAAAATTTATGAACCATATTGAATAAATTTAAAGTTTAGGGATGACATTACACATTGAATTAACGCTTGAGTATCATTTACGTCATTTATCCTTACGAAAACAATTAATGCCACTAGTTAGCAACTACCACACCCCAACCTCCATCTATTGTTATAGCCATTATCGTTGTCACATCAAACGTTTATTAATAAAAGGCGTGATATGACTAATAGCACCGTTCTTTTCTTGTTGTATATTATTGTAAAAGTATTGCTCGTGATCAAAATACGACCTTAATTTGACATAATGGATTAGCATGAGCTACAACTTTAGAAACTATATTGCAATTAGCATTATTTTAAATTCAATTAGATTACGTAGAGCTTAGGGGATTGATTAATTAAGAGCACAAAAGTAGCGTCCCTTCCAATTATTGTACAGTTGCAATTGCTGACTTTAAATAGCAAATAATATAAACTGTTATTTATTACATCGCCTCACAAGCAAAATGGAAAAAAGAAGAGAGTAACAAATAGAAAAGCTTCAACTCAAGAGATAAGAAGCTTACATCTCGAGAGCTCCTTTTCCTTGCGTATTGAATTATTGGCTTCGGATTTATAAAATATCCACTAAAATAATTGCAATCCATTTCATTTCATTGTATGAACCACATTGGCAAAGTTACGATGCCGACTCATTGTTGAAGATGGATATTTTCTAGCTAGGTGATTTTACCAACCGAATATTTGGAAGAAAAAGAATTTTTTAACTCTCATCTAGACGTAAATTAAGTAATTTTAGTCAAACTACGACTAACTGCCATACTGAAACTTGTAGAGGGGATGTTTGGTATGAAATATGGTTCTTAACTCTCGACTTTTTACTTTAATTGTTCAAGTTAAATCAATCTTCGAGAACGTTATTTTTTCTTAGCTTTTCCATGTTAAATTTTCAAATATTATTGAAATTTTAATAATATTACATGCCAATGTTTGTATGTTTCACGGGTTTTGCCCTAAAATAAGATTTAGATGCGTGGACCGCAAAAATTGAAAGGGAAATGTAAAAATTATAAAGTTACGCTATTCCAAACACAACAAAAGACAAGTATAGCATCTAAAGTCAATTAAACATTTTTTATATTTTCCCAAGAATATCAATAGTTGGGCTCACTTGCTTTATCATATCTACTAATGTTGAGGAAACTAAAAGAACATTAGTTTGATAGATTAGCACGAGCTGCGGCTTTAAAAAAAAATGCAGCATTATTTTAACCTCAACACAAACAGCGTAGAGCTGAGGAAATTGACTAATTAAGAGCACAAAAGTAGCATTTCTTCCAATTGTTGCGGCAATTGTTTGAATTCGTACACTCACAATTGCTGACCTATGCAAAGCTGACCATCCGCACCCCGCGAAACAAACTATTATTAATTACATGACCTGACCAGTAAAATAAAAAAATAAAAAGGAAGTAAAAAATAAGAATAAGCTACAAATTAAGAGTTAAGAATCTCACATTCCAAGAGCTCTTTTCTTATCGTATGAATTACATACATAGATCACACAAAGTACAGAATGCGGTAAATTGGCGTGCGCTATCGCTCTCGGCCATCATAGAATTCATTCTTTCACAAAAAAGACATAATTCCTCACCTCAATCTACTCCTAACAAACGTATCAGCTGCAATTTACCTGTACTTTTAATTTAATACATCAACATCATCAGCTAATTTAGATGAATCGAGATCGTGACATAAAGCATTGAAAACGGATCAAGGCAACCTATACAAGGACAGCGAATCATTCAAGCACACAACATGAACTCAGTCAGATTCGAAGCTAATTTCATACTGATGCAATTCAGTCATTTCATCAAACACGTGGTGATCAGCTCAGACAAGAGATCCAACTGCAACAACAAAGCATCTATTCCAATCCAAGATATCACAACAGCATCAAAATGAGTTCAAAACACTAATAAATCATTAATCAAAGGCGATTTCACCCAAATCTCAATTAGACTCCCCGCCTTTTTTTGTTCTCTCCAAGGATAGCTGAGAGCAGAGCATATGAGGGTCATGTGCCATTACCGGTCATGAACTGTGATTGGACTAGAAATAGGAAGTCCTGGAAGCGTCGCCAGTGACAACGCCAGCGAAGGAGCTTCAAACAGACCCTGAGTGCTTCAGACTTCTCAGACAAAAAACAGAGTGCAATAGAGTATTGGCAGCGCGACTTCAAAATGGTGAACTGGCAATGGCGACTGCACTTGTTCGTGACCGGCGGGTGTCGGAGAGAGAAATGAATTGACCAGAGGAGTCCAAGAGAGAGGATTTTTCCAGCTTCCAATGTGCCCTCTCTGTGACTGGTTCTCCGTTACTGTGAATTCGTACCTTTTGGGGGTCAGTGACGCAACTTGCATCATGCAAGTGATGGTAAATGCTTGGGATCAGAGATGGTGGATTCTAGCGTCGACCAGTAGTAGAGAAGCTTCTCAGCCTCTTTCTCATGCCTCTGTTTTTTTTTTTTTTTTTTAGGGGGAGGAGGTGGAAATTTCAGGAGTAGACTCCTTAAGTCCATAGGTCCTGCTTTCAAAATTTGCTAAACTCTCTTGCAGGCTAACATGTGACATGAGTTGTCTTCTAAACCTCAGAGGCGTCTACAACACGCATAAGCCCAATGATAGCGGGAACCCTGAAAAAATTACAAAGAAATATCAAGAGAAAGTTTCAGAAAGGAATAACACATTAAAATTAGACGGTCAAGTTAATCAATAAGACAATAGAAAGATATTCGATTCCCTGAAATGATGCACTAATCAAAGTTAAGATGGATTCATTGTATAAGTTGCGGTTGAAGTACAAAAAAGAATCTACATCAAAGAAGAGAAACAATATCATATTAGATGTTTGAATTCCATGGCGCGTACTTTAAGATTAAGGAACAAAATTGTAAATGCAGACTATGCGTAAAATGAGTTTAATTTCTCATGCTTCTAAGTGTAGACAATTCGTGTCTAGCAACAAACCCGGTTTCGATTCAAATCCTACTTGATCCATGATGTTATTAGCAGAAAAATGCCAGACCTAGAAAACATTATCATATGGCCATATACAGACAAGTCGAAGGCAGTGCAACACATATTAATATGGTTTAGCACCCGTCAGATCCATTCTCTAAGAAATAAAGAAGATCAAAGATCGATCTTTGACCCCATCGAGAAACACTCTTTGTAGGAAAATACAAAATCAAAGTGCAAATTTTCCACAAGAACGATAATAAAAGCTGTTGCCAAGATGTAGTTAGAATAGATAAATTTCCAGAAAAAAGCTACAAGCCAAGAAGTGTCTTAAGGAGTTTCATGGAATTTTAATGTGTACATCTCCTAAAACTGATGAATATTATTTGATGTCTCTTTGCATAAGTCACATATTTCATAACTTCACTTGAGCGAAAGTTACCATCAAAATATTGTTAGCAAAATATTCGAATTCACTTGCCAATGTAAATAAATTTTGTTACAGAAACGCCTAATGTTTATGACATCTGTAGTAACTCATTGATTTATTTACTGTATATTCACTTAAAAATCACAAATCGTAGAAAGGTAGACCTTTGTGTCAAGAACCTCGATTTTCACCAAAAACAAACCCATTTACCTTCACTTTAATTTAGGTTGACAATTTATTGTAAACGTTAATATATTTGAAAAACTAATGAATTATACAAATAAAAATTGGCAAGTTAGATAAAAATTGTTAATTTACATTCTATAAATAAATCAGTGATTCATAGAAGTATTGATAAGATACCAACAAGTCTTTTAAAAATAAAAAGTCATCAAGTCTCTTTGTCACCAACAATAGACACCAACGCATGTTTGCTTTTCACTTTTCGCAATTTTCGATATATGATCTATTCAGGAGTAGACTCCTTAAGTCCATAGGTCCTGCTTTCAAAATTTGCGGGATAAGAACGCTTTAAGTGCCAAAAGTTGGCACAAAGGGACACTTAAGTGCCAAAAGTTACGAAAGGTACACTTAAGTGTCACATTCGAAGAAAAACGGATCACTTAAGTGCCACTCCGGCCAAAATCCGGCCAAAAGGCTTACGTGGCGTTTTTCCGACGAATTTCCGGGTGAACCCAAAACGACACCGTTTTGCATGCTGACGTGGCAAGTAATGCAAAAACGGCGTCGTTTTGAGTTGACATGGTAAAAAAATAATATAAAAATTAAATAAATTAAATTTAAAATTCGATATAGTTAAAATATTAAAAAATAATAATTTTAATAGTTAAAATATTTCTTGAAGGATCCTACCAGTTGGAGAAGAAGAGGGAGTTTAGAAAGCCATGGAGAGATTTTCACAAAGCACACACTTTACTTCAGGGGACTCTGCCCAAAACATTACACCCTCCTTGCCTTATATAGGCAATAAGAGGTCACAAAGACACACAGGGACCTAGCTCACGGGTCCGGGAACAACAGGGGCACCGAAAGGGAATTATTCGCACACTATGAACAGTAACCGTACTGTGAACAGTACATTCCCTAGCCTAGTGCTACAGTAAAAGTGAACAGTGGTTTGCTACAGTGAAAATGTACGGACTTAACGGTCTCGTCCGTCACGAGCATTGTAGCTACACACTGAGTCATCCGAGCTGCCTCCTAGGAGATGTGCTTCATACTTCTGTTCAAGGGCTTCAAGGTCTTCTGGCGAGAGGATCTGGTTCAATCTTCGTGACGAGGATGCTTGTTCATGAGCCTAATGTGATGCTTCTTCTTCAGCCCAGTTTGTATTTTCATCTTCCTGAAGGTTAGGAATTCTCGGCTGGGGCCAATTGGATGGCTCTGCATAGAAAGATGTGTCCATGCTTTGGAATTGTTCGTAGGGATCCTGGGACAGAGGTCCTCCAAAGTGTGCATAGGGGTCCTGAGTGGACTGGACGATGTCATCTTCGCTTGCCATTTCAGGCTCTTGGGACGATGAGGCTTGTCTGTATTGTTCGAGTGCTTCCTTAGCTTCTAGTGCTAGGTCATAATGATTCCACGTAGTGGGTGCATTATTCCATATTTCTTCGGGAATGGTCTTGTTTTCCTGGCACAGGATTCTTTGGAGTTCTCGATATTCATTTTCGCAGAGTCGAACGGATCTAGGATAAGATCTGTAAATCCGAGCTTCTCGATTGTTCAAGTTAGGTTTATAGGATGTGGTTCCTATTTCTAGTGGTGCATCGAGAATACTGCCATTATTTCTACAGAAATTCCAAGGACGTCGAAAAAACATGATGGTGTGGACTTCGGGGTTTGGCATTGTCGATCTCAGTTCTCTTTCTAAGTCTTGTTTCCAACATGTAGGAGGGTAGAACCAATTTAGAAATTCTAAAAGATTTCTATCACATTCCTTTTCAACGTTTCTTCCGAGCAGGAATATCCTTGTGAGGTTAGCAACGAATCTTCGGGTTGGGATTTCAAAAGCTATCAGATACTTATTGGTTAAGTACCATAATAACATTTTGAGCTGTTCAGGGAAATCATCTTCCTTCCAGATAAGAGGATGAATGAATGGATAATTAATATTTAACCCGAAAGGATAAAGAATCGAACCTCCATTGAATCTCGAATAGGTCTCGTGTGGCTTTGCCACATGAGGTTCTCCAGGTTCTCAGCAAGGCTGTCGTTCTGGATTTGCCGAATAATCTCCTAGGGATATTTCCAGCTCTGCGAATCTTTGATGTTCTCAATCTTGTATTTTACTCCATGGTTGAGCATATGGAAAGCAAGCCGTTTGATGTACATGTTGATCTCGGCTGGTGCCTTTGGCCTTGATAAGAAGTCAGCAAGTACATTCTTCTTTCCAGGAATATGCTTTGTTTCAAAGGAGTATTTTGAAAACCATTCAGCCCATCTAAGCAGTTGGGAATTTGGAATCTGTTTTTGTTTAAACTTGGTCATCTGAGGGAAAGATGCCATGTCTAATTCCACCAGGAAGTGGTGGCCGATGAGATGAAATTCAAATTTTTTGATTCCATTTTTGACTGCTAGGATTTCTTTGAAAGTGGAGTGGTAATGCATTTCAGCTTGAGAAAACTTCCCACTTTTATGGGCACATAGGAGTCTCTTACCATCAATTTCTTCAAAAAGAACAGCCGCCCAAAGATTCATCACTGGCGTCAGTTTGGAGAATTCTCTTTCCTGTTGATGGTATTTGTAATGGTGGGAGATTCTGCATAATCTCTTTGAGTTCAGCAACTGCTTTAGTCTGAGCTTTTCCCCAGGGTGGGGAATTTTTCTTTAGCATGGATTGCAAAGGAATCAGAAGCTTTGCGATATTTGGGACAAACACCCTGAGATAGTTAATTATCCCAAGGAATTGCTTGGACTTGCTTTGTTGTGAAGTTATCCCGAGGAAACTTCAGTAATTCTTGGGCGATATGTGACCCTGGGTAGTATGTTCCTTTGTTAAGGTGCATACCAAGAAATTCAATTTCCGTCTGGGCAATATTCATCTTTCTTTGCGAAAGCATAATACCATGCTTTCTTACGATTTCTGCAAACTGCTCAAGGAGTTGGCGGTGTACTGCTTCATCGGGACCAGAGCAGAATATCGTCAATGTATACAGCTGCACTTGCTAGAATTGGTTGGAAGATGCGGCACATGGCCTTTTGGAAAAGGGATGGTGCTACCTTTAGACCGAAAGGAAGAACTTTCCATTGGAAGTGCTGGTTTGGAATACAGAATCCTGTTTTGGATCTCTTCGGGATGGATACCCAATTGCCAAAATCCGGCTTTGAGATCGAATTTGGAATAGATGTGGGCCTTGGTTAGACCACTAAAGAGTGAGTCTCTAGATGGTAAAGGGAACTTATCATCTTGGAGGAAAAGATTGAGAGGTTGATAGTTGATCACTAATCTCATTTTCCCTCTGTTTTGCTCGGCTCGCTTATTGACATAAAAGGCTTCACAAGCCCATTGTGAGTCGGAAACTTCAATAAGGCCTTGTTGCAAAAGTTCCGAGCATTCCTTTTGAGCTAAAACCAAATGTTCTGGTTTCATTCCCATGTGGCTCACCTTGGTTGGATTTATGTCTTCATTTTTTTTGAAAGGAAGACGAACAAAGAACTCGGGGTTTTTCCATAAAGGATGAGAGCACTTTTGGGCAAATTCTGCATGGGATTCTGAACAAGATTCTAACAACTTCTGCATAATCGGATCTAGCAGACTCATTTCAATGGAAAGCAGCCTCTGAATATTAACAAACTCAGAGAATTGATCTTTATATCTAAGACCTTTTCCAGGAATGATGCGAAGTTGAGAGATTTGAGTCATGATGTCCCACCCAATTATCAGATCTTTATTGGGAAGATTGGATCCAAAAATTTTTGCAGTTATGGAACACTGCGGGAAGAACTGGACAGTGACAGGAGTGGTTCTGACATTTGTGGAGAAAGTATCTCCTGACGCAGAATTGAAGTATCGTATGTAAGGAGTCCAGAATTCTTCAGGTAGAACTTTGGTGTCTAGAATGGAACAACTTGCTCCTGTATCAATAAGAGCAATGACGTTGATAGGTTTGGCAAACTTTGAGGTGAGGATTTTAACGGGAAATGGGGACAAAGTGAGTATGACTTGAGAATATGTCGGGATTTGGCTCAAGATGTGGGAGATATGTGAAAAATATCTTCGGATCCCGAGTCGACTCGGTGTCACTAGAAGTTTGATAAAAGGAATGGCACAAAGAGTTTGTTCGGTTGGTTCATCATCGCAGAGAATAAGGATTCAATATCATCATTTTCAAGTGAAAAACCTGTTTCATTCTCTATTAGATGAATCGACCTTTTTTCGCCCGAGGACAATTTTTGGCAAAATGTCCTTTTTGTTGCAAATGTAGCAACGACTTGACTTCTTATGGCCTGTGCGCTCCTTCCTTTTGCGTAGGTATCTCCATTTCTTCTTTTTCCGGAAATGCTTGGAGCCATGCTTGGATTTCTTAATTGAATATTTCTTGTAGTGCTTTTTCTTCTGGGAATACGGCCACAAATACCATCACAATCTTGTTTGGAGCATTTGATCTTTAACTTCTGAGAGGAACAAGCTCCTTCAAGACGTCTGTCATCTGTGATGTATGTTCGGACCATCCGACGCTTTAAGCATAATTCTTCAAGACATAGATGGACTTCTTGCTGGATTTCTCCCAGAGGAACGTCTTGTATTCTTCTTTGCTTTCCGAAGAAAGATCTTTCAACCATCTGTGATAGCTCTTTGGGGATAGAAGTAAGGAAGACATGCTTTAAATTTGGATCTGCTCAATTTGGTAAAAGAGCTGAAGCATTAGTCGATAATGCTTATCAAGATGCTTTTTCGAAGGGAGCAGCATCTTCTTTCGAAAAATTCTCTTCTTTTCAGCTCTTTGAGATCTCCTGGGGTTCCCACAAAGACATGATATAAATAAGTAAGGGCATGGCTGAAATTTGGTGACATTAGGAACGTGATTTGGTCTTGTTCCGTGAGTGACTGCCACCAGAATTTAAGACTCCCTGTGAATCTTGTAACAAAGTTGTAAAGGACATCATTCATATCATGGTTGGTAATGGATTGTGTACTCAACCAAGTATGAAACTCTTCAAGTCTTTCTGGCCATTTTGGGTAAGGAATATCATCAATGGAGAAGAATTGTTTTGATGCCATAGACACATGTCCGGTGGAATCGTTTACGGTGGGATTACTTGTCTGTCCAAATTCTGGATCAGCATAGTTTGATTCCATTTCATAGTCATAGTCCGGAGGAGTGTCTCGCCATAAATATTTGTGAGGTTGGTGGAACAATAGGGGGAGAGTCAGTGGTATGATCTGAGAAGGATGGAAAAGAGGAAAGGGATGATGAGTCTGATGTAGTAGAAGAAGTTTGCTCGGCTAGCATAATCTGTTTTTCTGGGATAACAGGATCAGGCTCAGGCTGTTGGGTATTAGGATCAGCTTCTTGCTTACCCAAATCCTTCAAAAGGATTCTAGTGGATTTGATAACATCATCTGGTCTGGTTTGTCTCTTATGACAATTGAGCTTGATTCTGTCTTTTGTTTCCCTTTTTCCTTCTACAGGGCTTTGAGACGATTTCGTATTTCTGCCATATCTGGTTCTCTTCTAGAGGTATCTTCCGGAATATTGGCAAAAACAGATATTTGCGGTGCTGGGGGTACGTACCCAGTTCGAACAGGAGGTGCTAGTGGATCAAAAGGTCTAAACCTTCCTTCTTCAAGAATCTGAATTTGCTTCTTGAGCTTCTCTATCTCTGGTTTTGGACTTTCAAGATAGTGGTACCCAAGATGTTGTCCTGATTCCAAGGCATGAAGCCTTTTCTGGAACTCGGAAAGTATCTTCTTGGTACTCTCATCATATCGTCGGAGGTCTTGTTGCACGTTTCCGATTTTGGAATCAATAGCCTTGAAGGCATTGTTCTGTGCTAATAGAGTCTCGATTGCCAATTTAGGACGGCCTCGGCAGAGAGGTTTTTTTTCTGTCTCCCATGTTCATCCACATCGGTGGGAGTAGGAACTTTAGGAATATGGCGGTATCCGCCATGAGGATCAATAAACTCTTCCGTAGCGAGGAACGAGAGTTTTGATCCTTCCTTGACAAGGGAGGAAAATCGGTTTCTTGGAACATGGCTATTGAAGAAGTGGATGGTGCTTCTGATGGAACTTCAAGCGGGTAGGAATGTTTCTTAGCCCACTTAAGGATTGGCTTATAGAATGGAGAGAGAACTTGCTTTTTCCGAGGAGGAGATGGAGGTGGTGTTTTTGGTGGATCCGGTAAGGCTTGAGATATAGTACTGGGCTCTGGTGATGGAGGTGGTGCATAAGAAACCATGAATTGGTATTTATCACATTCACCAAGAGTATCAACGGAGGGATCTTCGTCCAAGTACCTTTGGAAAATTTTATCTTTTGGCCTTTTTCGTTGAGGTGGGAGTCTTGCAAAAGGATCCACCTCGTCAGGGGATTTTGTGCAGTAAGAGCACTGACAAAAAGGGTCCCAAAAACAATGACCATAATTGTCTTTATAGTAATGAACAGGATGTCCATTACCATCAAAATGCTTGACATGCTTTTTTGGATCTGGCTCGGAAATAGACTGAGGGACACATGGTTCAATCATAAAGAGGGTTTGGAAGATAGAAGGACTTTCTTCTTTTTCCTTACCAAATTTCATGGAAACAGTTCCATCTTTTTTTCTTACGAACTCTGAGTCCGTAGACCGGAAAGGTTTGTTATGCTTGATGTAGCTTTTCGTAGTTGGTAATCCAAGTCTCTGGAAGGAGCTTGGCCAACGATCCTATAAACCTAATTTTAAAATAAAATTTAATTAAAATATAAAAAATAATAATTAAAAATTAAAATATAAAAAATAATAATTAAAATATAAAATTAGATTTAGTTAAAACATTTAAAAATAATAATTTTAAAATAAAATTTAATTAAAATATAAAAAATAATAATTAAAAATTAATATTAGATTTAGTTAAAAAATTAAAAAATTAAAATTAAATTTAGTTAAAACATTAAAAAATAATAATTTAAAAAATTAAAAATTAAAAAAAATTAAAAATTAGATTTAGTTAAAAATTTAAAAAAATAATAATTTACAAAACTAAATTTAGTTAAAATATTAAAAAATAATAAAAAAATAAAAAAATAAAAATTTTAGAATTAGATTTAGTTAAAATATTATAAAAATAATAATTTTAAAATTAAATTCAATTAAAATGTTAAAAAATAATAATTTTAAATTTTAAAATTTAAAAAAAAGGGGCGGTGGCTAGGCTGCCCTCAGCCACCGCCCCCCCTTTTATTAATTTATAAAATTTTGATAATTTTTTTAAGTTTTTAAAAAAAAATTAATTTAAAATTATTATTATTTTAATATTTTAACTAAATTTAATTTTAAAATTATTTTTTAAAATATTTTAACTAAATCTATTTTTCAAATTTTTTTCTATTTTTATTTTTAAAATTATTATTTTTAATATTTTAACTAAATTTAATTCTTATTTAATTTTTATTTTTTTAACTAAATCTAATTTTAAAATTATTATTTTAAATATTTTAACTAAATGTAATTTTAAATATATTATTTTTTTAATATTTTAACTATTAAAATTATTTTTTTAATATTTTAACTAAATATATTTTTAAATTTAATTTATTTAATTTTTATATTATTTTTTTATCACCCGAGCCCAAAACGACGCCATTTTTGCATTATTTGGCCATATCGTCGTGCAAAACGGCGTCGTTTTGGGCTTGGTTCGCCGGAAAAATGCCACGTTGGCATTTTTGCCGGATTTTGGCCGGATTGGCAATCAAGTGATCAATTTTGCTCCGATTTTGGCACTTAAGTGTACCTTTCGTAACTTTTGGCACTTAAGTGTCCCTTTGTGCCAACTTTTGGCACTCCAGGGGTCCTTGTCCCCAAAATTTGCTAAACTCTCTTGCAGGCTAACATGTGACATGAGTTGTCTTCAAAACCTCAGAGGCGTCTACAACACGCATAAGCCCAATGATAGCGGGAACCCTGAAAAAATTACAAAGAAATATCAAGAGAAAGTTTAAGAAAGGAATAACACATTAAAATTAGACCGTCAAGTTAATCAATAAGACAATAGAAAGATATTCGATTCCCTGAAATGATGCACTAATCAAAGTTAAGATGGATTCATTGTATAAGTTGCGGTTGAAGTACAAAAAAGAATCTACATCAAAGAAGAGAAACAATATCATATTAGATGGTGTTTGAATTCCATGGCGTGTACTTTAAGATTAAGGAACAAAATTGTAAATGCAGACTATGCGTAAAATGAGTTTAATTTCTCATGCTTCTAAGTGTAGACAATTCGTGTCTAGCAACAAACCCGGTTTCGATTCAAATCCTACTTGATCCATGATGTTATTAGCAGAAAAATGCCAGACCTCGAAAACATTATCATATGGCCATATACAGACAAGTCGAAGGCAGTGCAACACATATTAATATGGTTTAGCACCCGTCAGATCCATTCTCTAAGAAATAAAGAAGATCAAAGATCGATCTTTGACCCCATCGAGAAACACTCTTTGTAGGAAAATACAAAATCAAAGTACAAATTTTCCACAAGAACGATAATAAAAGCTGTTGCCAAGATGTAGTTAGAATAGATAAATTTCCAGAAAAAAGCTACAAGCCAAGAAGTGTCTTAAGGAGTTTCATGGAATTTTAATGTGTACATCTCCTAAAACTGATGAATATTATTTGATGTCTCTTTGCATAAGTCACATATTTCATAACTTCACTTGAGCGAAAGTTATCATCAAAATATTGTTAGCAAAATATTCGAATTCACTTGCCAATGTAAATAAATTTTGTTATAGAAACGCCTAATGTTTATGACATCTGTAGTAACTCATTGATTTATTTACTGTATATTCACTTAAAAATCACAAATCGTAGAAAGGTAGACCTTTGTGTCAAGAACCTCGATTTTCCCCGAAAACAAACCCATTTACATTCACTTTAATTTAGGTTGACAATTTATTGTAAACGTTAATATATTTGAAAAACTAATGAATTATACAAATAAAAATTGGCAAGTTAGATAAAAATTGTTAATTTACATTCTATAAATAAATCAGTGATTCATAGAAGTATTGATAAGATACCAACAAGTCTTTTAAAAATAAAAAGTCATCAAGTCTCTTTCTCACCAACAATAGAGACCAATGCATGTTTGCTTTTCACTTTTCGCAATTTTCGATATATGATCTATTCAGAAATTGACTTCATTTTTGTTGATGGCCTTTCAAATCTTTTCAGTATATATATAGAACATTCGTAGACAAGCGATATAGAATTATATCAACACACCATATGTTTACTACGTATTAAGCAATATAGAGATGGGAGTAAGCAAACAGGAGGAGAATCAGCCAGCGTTGCCATCCATCGAGAAATAAGGGGAGGAAAAAAGAAGAAACAGAGAAAGTAGAAGGTTCAAACCCACCTTATAATTCTTGTAAGAGTGGACAGAGCCAACAAAATTTTTATTAGCCCCGCAACATTTCTGGTAGTGTCCGATGTATATGCAGCAATCATCTGGCAATTTGGTGTTTGACACATTAATCGGACTTTTCAATTGTGCGCAGTCTTGAATTACTAACTCCTGCAAAAACTCCAACTCATCCAGGCCCTCGACAACCAGTAGCTCATTACAGCTATCAATGTGTAGACTCTCGAGCTTCTTTAAGTGTGATAAACCACGAACACTTTGCAAATAATGACAATTACGGAGGTCAAATGAATGCCACAATTCCGATGCACCAAGTACTTGTACTTGGAGTATCTTTGGGCACCTCCGAAGGGTGAAATGTCTCAACTTATATAATACTCTTGACAGAAGAATTAGAGTCCCTTCCTCAATAATCAACTCATTAGCAGACTCTACTTCACCCAGGTACGCTAGCCTTCCCAAGGACTTGCACGATCCGATGCAAAATAGTTCCAATGATTCAAACACCGCAGCAAATTGGATCTCAACTAGCTTTGGGCAATATTGTATTCTGACGGTTTTGAGCTTCCTCATGTTTGATAGCCTGAATCTCTCAAGAGATCTACCGAATAACAGAACCAACTCTGCTAAATTTTGAAGTAGAAGCCCGTTGAGTTGAATTTCTTGCACTCCACACCCAGAGAGATCTAATCTTGACAAATTTTCTAATTTGGACGAGAGTGATATGGTTGAATTGAAGTTACTAAGGGTTAAATTTAGCAGAGACGATGGAAGTCGTGTGAGTGTTCGAAAGTCCATATCAGACAAATCCAGTTCCTTTAATTGAGAAAGGGAAGCCAACTCAGAAGGAGCAGAGACATTGAGAAGTCTCAAGGTCAATTGATTCAGTTTGGATAACCTCCCAATCCACCCTAAGTCACTGTTATAAATTTTACCTCCTCGTCTCCCACCGAGTTATCGAGATAAGTACAACATAACCAAATTAGTCAAATTTGAAAGGTCTGGGACCACCCGTAACGAATTGGATGACACTTTTAGATTCTTCAAACTTGTAGGAAGTGTTGGTAGTTCTTGAATCTCATCACATGCCATCAACTCGAGAGTTTGCAGGCAAGGAAGCAGATTTATTGTCTCTGGAACTTCACTGATGCAAGTGTCCCCCAAGCATAGGATTCTTAAATTAGGCAAACTTCCTATTGCTGAAGGAAGTCGACCTTCTAAACCTGAACTACAAATTCGAAGCACTTCTAGATTCTGAAGCATTATAGGACTAGGTAACTCCCGTGAATTTACTCTAATGTCAAAGTGCAACTCCCGTAATGATTTCAACTTCCATACGGAAGCTGGGAGTCGAGTAAGTGGAAAACCTTCAACAGAGAAGTGTTTCAAATTCACAAGGTTCTCGATCTCTTTAGGCAAATCTTCAAGAGAATGGCAATACCTAATCTTCAGATCAATCAAAGACTCCAACTTCCCAATAGAGCCACCAATTTTCCTCAAATTATCACATGATTCAATTATAAGCCTCTCTAAATTTGGGCATCCGGAGAAGTCTGGCATTCTGTTTATGTTGCGACACCCTTTAAGAGAAAGAACTTTCAATTTTCCTGCCATCTGTCAAAATAAATGCAATATTCAATTGATGAACATTCAAATATTACTTTCAAAGAAAATAAAATAGAAACAAGCACATTACATACCTTGACTAAGCTCTGTAGCTTCGAATTACCTATGCAGGCACCGTTTGAATATTCAAGAACGACCACATTTTTTAAGCAAATATTGGCTGGCTTAAAAAACAAGTGAGGAGGATTTCTCCAAACAATCCACCTTAAATTGGTAAGACTATTCGCTAAGTTACCACTGAAGGTTCCCGAATCCAATTTGAGGTACCTTAGACGTTCAAATCTTGCAATCTCTTCGCTTTTAATAGCGACCATAGGTTTATCGCCTAGATAAAGATCCAGTGCTTGAACGTTCTTCTTCATCTGCAGTTAAGAGCAAGAAATGAGGGATAGTTAGTATTTCGTTTCAAAGGAAAAGGATTACAATGGGAAAACGAGGAAGGAGAAAAGAAAATCCTTGTGCAATTTAGAGAAATTTTAGTAGTGAAACTAATAGTTTTTTCCTAAGGTATATTACCTCCTTTGTTCTTATTGCATCTAGGACCTCCTCGTGAATCCATATCCTACTCCGCTCTCCAGGATTTACTGGATTTTCTTGACGAACTATTTCCCTTCCAAGATCTCTGAGTTGATCATGCATCCAAGATGCATTTTCCACAATCTTTACCAACGACATGCTAACAAGGACATCAAGTCCTGTATCCGGGAAAAAATCACAATCTTTCCACATGTAAATTGCCTACATCATATGCTCACCAATGAAAAAGCATGCAATATCGAGGAAAATTTGTTGTTGCTCGAAAGTTAAGGCATCATAACTGATCTTCAACTTTCCAAAAACATCTTCGTGAGGTGCTTTGCTTAACTTATCCAATGTTTCGTTCCATATTGGTTGGCTTCTCTCAAAGAGGAATGAACCAATTACTTCAATGAGAACTTTCTTATTGTTAAGTGCTTCTTCAATCCTCTTTGTTCCATAATCAATTTCGTCAATGCTCCTTGCTCTTTCAGGATGGCCAATTTCAGATAATAATTTTTTTTGCAACTCAATTAAGCCATTAGTACTTGACGACTTCAAGTGAATGTTTTCAAGGAAACAACAACACTTTCCAAAATGAAAAGAGAGTTGGTTGAAAACCACCTTGGCAAGAGTTGTTTTACCGATACCTCCCATGCCATAAATTCCAATGAGCTGCACACCGCTAGAATCAACGTCTAACAATTCATTTACTGCCATCACTCGATCATCAATTCCAACTAAATTTTCACTCACCGATCTATGTTTTATCTTCAGCTTCTTCACGACCTCCTCAACTACCAATTTAATCACATCGACATAGCTGCCACAATGGGGGGATAAAATTAGTGAGGGAAAAATGCAAAATCACAATTACCCAATTAGAAATGATGTTATTCAAGCACCAGATAAGCTACAAATTATTCAGACAACAAATGGGACCTTTAATCTAGAAGAGACCTTCTAAACATATTGGACATTAACGTCCCACCAAAACATACTTTTAATGCATTTGGCAATGCATCTGTCTTTCCATAACCCAAAACATAACTTGATTCCAACATGAGATTAGCAATCTTGGAACTATATAGGTAAACATTTGCAAAAATAGATATATAAATATTTAGGCTGTTAAAATTGATATTTTGTGATTTATGTTGGAGCGAAAACTATAGAAATTGGACCAGGTGTATCCAAGAAGAGAAATGTTTAATGTATTGACAGATTAAACATTCAGATAGGGTTGTGCACGGCATTTCATTATCCCATTCTTTTTCTTCCCACTGCCAACAATCAATTAATAGTTTAGCTACCTAGCTATTACAAAATAGTTCGCCCACTATATAAGGTGACCTTGCTAAACAGTTTCACCTTTTGTGACTAATGTAGCATCGGTTTGTTCATTTAGTAATACTATAGTAGAAGTCCCACCTCAATCGTACACGAATCCTTCACATCTATCATCAAGTGTTAAGGAAATTGGGAAAACAAACATCTTGAAGCAGCCAGCTTACCCTTTGTACTTCTTCACTTCCCACCCCTTTATCGCATCAACCTCCATGAGAGCCTTTCTCCAGGCATCTACTTGCTCAGTGCTCAACTTCTTCTCATACTCCAAATTCAGTATGGCATCACGATACAACGGAGTTTTCAACTTAACATCGTCGGGTTCCACATCAAAGAAAATAGGTAGGATCTGTTTTTTACCTTCTGATATGGAAGTGTTTGCCACGATCTGCACGAGCTCGCAGAGGCACCATTGGCTCGAAGCATAGGTCTGAGAGAAGACGGGTATGTAGATCCTGGAGTTGTTGATCGCTTGCTGAAGCGATCCATCGATCCTTTCACCGGCACGAACCTCTTCATCATCTCGGAAGACGCATATTCCAGTGTCGGTCAAGCTATGAAATAAGACGTCAGTGAATCCAACACGAGTATCAGGTCCTCTAAAGCTTAGAAACACTTGGTACTTGCTTCCTAACGACATTCCTTTGTCTGAGATCGCCATAGCATTAGTTTACTCTGCTTAGTGTCTCTCTCTCACCGTTTGTGTGGGCAAGGGTGCGCCTGAAGAAGGAATGTGATCCTTCGTTGGCCCTTTGGTGGTACTGAGACTGACCTGATGTTTTCAATGGAGAATGTGGTTGTGTCAACATCAACATGTACTTTAAAAGAAATTATCTAAAGAACATTGATATTCTTTAATTCACCAGTGCGTAAAGAATCAAACATGAAATTAGAGGGATGGAAAGAAAATCTAATCTCAAAGGCGGGGAAGGAAATGTTGATCAACGCTGTGATACAAGCTATTCCTCAATATGCAATGTCAATTTTCAAACTCCCAGTATCGATATGTCAATCTACAAAGAAAAGAATTGCTGCATTTTGGTGGAAAAATAGTGAATCTAGAAGTGGTCTTTATTGGACGAGCTGGCAAGTGCTCAAAACTGGGAAAGACAAAGGGGGAATGGGCTTCAAGGATTTAGGGGCTTTTAATAAAGCAATGCTCTGGAAGCAAGCATGGAGGCTTTCTCAGAATCAGTCATCTTTATGCGGTCAAATCCTCAAAAGAATTTACTTTCCTACAAGATCCATTAGGCATGCAGGGAGGGGCTTTCGCCCCTCTTGGTGCTAGCAGAGCTTGTTGATGGGAAGAGATAATATTTCAGAATCAGTCATATGGTCAGTGGGTACAGGAAAAAGCATCGACATCCGGGAAGACAGATGGTTAAAAAGAGGAACCATAGGGGGTGCGGCAAACTTCAGTGGCCCAACTAAAGTTGTTGATTTAATCTTAGAAGAGGAGAAAAGGTGGGATGTTCACACTCAGAAGACTTTTTGATGAACAAATAATAAGTGAAGTCCTAGCAGTGCCGCTTAAGTCATGTGCTACACAAGATAGATTGATGTGGATGGCTACTAAATCAGGTGCCTACACAGTGAAAAGCGCCTATAATCTTATTAGAGAGTCAGAAAACCCACAACACAACATGCAAGCGACGTCGACATTTCAGCCATCCCACAAACTATGGTACCATATTGGGAACATGAAGACCCCCCTCTTAAATTAGGATTTTTCTCTGGAGTAAATGTCAAAATGCTCTTCCCACAACAGAAAATCTCTATGGGCGGAAAATCTTACCTCGGCCAGCATGCCCAATCCGTGATCAAGAAGCAGAATCAGTGGAACATCTATTCTCGCTTTGTCCATGAACGAACTCAATTTGATCGGATCCTGAAGTAAAAATCCAAATTTCTCGTCAAAACCTTTCGCGAATTGAGGTTTGGCTCCAAGGCATAGTTGAACAGCCAGGAAATTCAATGACGTCCGAAGAAATTGCAACCCTTTTGTGGTCCATTTGGAAAGCAAGGAATGACTTTGCATTTCGAAGGTTACCCCAAATTCGAGAAACCCTAATTGACTCGACAGAAGCATTACTCGGTAAGTTCAGCAAGTGGAACAAGCAAAGTTCGAAACTTTACATGGGAACGACTCAATTGACTCAAAATTGGATCCCACCGAAGCCTCTTACCTTCAAGAATCAACATCGACGGAGCGTTTATGGAAGGAGCAACGGTAGGGGCCATAATCTCGGGAGTTCTTCGAGACGCGTCGGGAACCCTTCTCGACGGTTTCGCAAAGACGATTCCAGCTTCATCGGCGATCGAGACGGAGTACTTGGCCTTGATCCAAGCTCTGAAATTTTTTCGGTCATAGAGAGAGAGAGATGAAGATTGAATCTGATTTGTCTGGAGATGGTGGATGCTATTCTGCAAGATAAGGACGTGCGATGGGAGCTGCCGTCTTTAACGGGAGAGGCCAGAATTCTCTCGATATTATAAGATTTTCAGATGGCGCATGATAATTGTTGAAGTGATGAAGTCACGACCTTCTCCTGCCGACCTGATCCGCTGTTCCCTCTGCCCCCTCTGCCCCCTCTGCTGTTGCTGCTTTTCTTCTTTTTTGCAAGCGCGCGCGAAGGACGCCCGGAGGAGGGAGACAGCTGGGGCATGGGCTGGGCCGAAGGGAGAGGGCTTGGGCCGAGCGCAGGGGAAAACAAAAGGAGACTGGCCGGACCAAGGCCGGATCCGGCCCGACCCGATCCCTGAGCGTTTTTCTTCTTCTTCTTCTTCTTTTGTTTTTTGTTTGTTGTTTTTGTTTGAAAATAGGTGTCAACGCTAATGTGTTGTCAATTTTTTCAATACCATGGGCATATACATGACCAATAATTAGTCTAGAGGAGGCCATTAATAAATGACCAATACGAGACCTTATAACATAACAACGTGGGCATATTATTAACATTTTTATAATTATTATTATCATCAATCTTCACCATCTCATATTTGATATCATCGGAGCAATTAATCAGTTGTACCCTCCTCGCCCGGTGGCACTGTGTCCGTAGCCAGCCTGGAGCAGCTTGCGTCCTGCTCATGAGATAATGAGCCAAGAAACGATAAGTTATTATTTATTTTACTGACTAGGGACATGCGAAATTTATATGCATAAAAATGGCCAAAGCCATACTGAAAGTTCTAAACCTTTTATACAAGACACACTCTAATACTTAATTTGTGTATAATCTTGTAATTTTCGTAAGATATGCTGCATAATAATTCTCTCAGTCGCGACCCTTCCTATTTTGCCCACGACATGGTGCTTTAAAAGGTTGCCTTGTAATAAAAAAATTGGATAACTGATGAGTCAAAGGAAACTTCATAAGGTGCGACACCTTTTTGAGTTATTGATACGTTCATTGACATATGTCAAAATTAAATGGAGTAGCGAAATGTAAAACATGCACAAATGTTGTCTTCATGCCTGTATATATGACGTTCACATATAGATAGAAAATGTAAATTATTCCAAACTACAGACCCAATTGAAGCTCTGGGACTATCTCGGCCACAACGGCAATGGCCAACTCGGTGGACACGAGCAAGAAAAACACAACAAACATTGCCATCACCACCACCACATTGATAGTCTTGAAGAGGCCATGATTTGCCATTGTATCTTACAATTTATTTGTTTCGGGAAAAATGAATAATTTAAAAATTATTTTTAAATAAAAATTATTTGTATCACTTAAAATAATTAGCTAATGAAAAATATTTTTATTATTAATAATAATTTATGTCTAAATATTTTTGTGGACAAAGAAAAAATTTTGTTACTTTATTTATGTAATTAATGCAACTGATTATTTTAAAAATATATTTTTTAAATCATTCATTTTCTGAAACAAAGCGAATCAAGTGGTTTTGAGAATATACGCTTGCTTTTGGGTCAAGTGTTTGGACGTGGAGACAACTAACTTTTTTTTTTTTTTTTTGTCAGTCCTACTCTATGCCTACTCTACACTCACTCGCAGACTTGTGCCCTACCTCTTGCAGGGCGTGGGAGTCGCAACCCACTCTCGAAACTTACACGTCCCTACCCCCTCATCCCCCTGAGAAGGTGGGGATTTGAACCCCTCACCTCCCCCTTCCAAGTTGGAAGGGTAGCCACTGGGGCGAACCCCCAGTGGTTGGAGACAACTAACTTGAGGACCAAGTTTTTATAGAGAAAGAGAGTGGCATGATTGGAGCTTGGCTTGATTCATTCCCTTTGCATCCTCTTATGATTTGCTGGAGGAGAGTGATGGATCATATTGACTTCTATTTAAAACAATCATGCCGGTCTCTACGAGGAGTTGGATATTTTCAAGTCATGTACGGTCTGATTTCATGCACCTCGACTAATCCAGCTCCTCGGTCAATCTTAAGGGCGCCAACCTCGAAAGTGACGCAATATATTCAAATTTTACTACTTGGGCGCTTCTAGTAATGAGGCTGGAATCTAATAGGCTAATACCACAAGGAGAAAAGCAAATTACTTCGTCATCCAAGCCAAATCGAACATATTCAACTTATTATATCTATATTATACGATAGTTCAAGCTTTAATTAATGTCATTGAACATATTAGCAAGCTCTGGTGGACATTTACAGCTTATTACCTAACATGTTCCTGCTGCATTACAGGCTGATACGAATCATATCAGCCATCTCTGGTGGAACAGGGTACACAGAGTCATCCGCTACAGCCAAAGGTCGCATCTATTCACAGGCCTGTTTAGGGTGGAAATTCTTGTTTTATTTATTATAAATCTCGCAGATATCATACTTTGGCTTTTATTCAACACGGAGGTAGATGCGAGACAAGGACCATGACAAATAGATTGCCATTCTAATACGACTTTGTAATGTCCATTTTAAGTGTTAACAAAGATGAGCTGTATCAAGGAGAATGAATCTTCTCATCTCTGTTTGATGTGGAACAATGGACTTGAACCAGTTTGGTCCCACCTGTTTGGTAACATAAATTAAACCAAACATTCCGAAAACTAGTTGATCCTCATTAGTTTTTCCTAATAGACCACCAAATTTGCTTTTTAGATAATTTTTTCTTTCTAAAAATGTAATCAAACACCTATGGATACAGAAGGCTCGTATAGAGTAAAAAGTCACAAAAGAAGCCGAATAATCATTACAAAGATCAGGACAACCTTTATCAGTCAAAATTGATGAGCCATTGTTTGCCCTTAAGAAAGCTTGAGAGACTGGAGGGCAACGCCATTACTGGCAGCTTGTACACGTCCCCACCGTCCTAGACGCGGTTCCTGCTCCAAAGAAACACAGAATCAACGTTAGTAGCACGGTTTTAGATCAGGATCATACAACTTTAGGCCATATGGACTGTATAGTGCCAAAAAGAGAGCTATTTTTAACTGATTTTGGCAAGTGATGATTAGTTCGAAGGTTGCATTTTGAGGAAGAAACAAACAACACAAATCTGATTTAGTATGTTCAAGTTGTCCATCCTACAACAACTTGCAAGTGATTTACGTCATTTTGTTATTGTGTGCTGCGATGTAAGGTTGTACAAAATCTACATGCAAGATGAATATACAACGATTTTGCCTTTTTACCGTGAGACATGAATAGAACGGTTAAATATGAAACATTTGTTTGATATTAGACAAAACTACAACAGATTGGAAAAATAGCAAATTATCATAATGAAATGGAGTAACTCTTGTATGGCTCAGGAGTCATCGGAATGACTCCACTGGTGGACATGTCAAATGGAGGATAAGATCGAATTTGGGAGGATGGAAATGGGTCCGATCGAAATCAATTCGTTTGACTTGTATGGACCAATCTTTATGCAATGCAATTTTGCAATCCATATCCGTTTGGTTTGGCTTTCCCAAGGGGCCCAAAGCCCCTTGAGGAAAATATTTTGCATTTGGCATGTATTTTTGAAAGCTCATTTGTTTAATGTCAGCATTCCCAATGCCGAAAGCCTAATGCTGGTCCGGAGCTGCTTTGGGCATTGGGCATTTGGGAAATGCAAAATTTCACTGCGTCACTGTTCATCTTCTCTTCCCCCTTCTTATTTTTCTTCTTGCCCGTCTTCTTCTTCCCGACCATCTTCTTCCCTATTCATCTTCTTCTTCCCAGCCCATCGGGCTTCTCCAGCAGCCGCCACCATTGCCTGAGGGTCACGCATCCCCGGTGACCACTGCTTGGGGGTGGCGTGACCCGCGACCCAGGCAGCATCACCTGGCGCGCATGAACCAGGTGACGCCACATGACCTTGACGACACCTGAGTTTGTGCAACCTCAGGCCACCAAATCTGGCAGTCTGAAGGCCAGATTTGGCCGTTCGGCGACTAGATCTAGCCTCTGCGACCTCAGGCCGCCAAACTGGCCTTTGCGACCTCAGGCGCCTAAGGTCGTGCCTCTAGGTGGCAACAACATCACTTGAGGTCATGCCGCCTGGGTCCGCGCGACCTCAAGCCGCTAGATCTGGCGGTCCGAAGGCCAGATCTGGCCTCTGCGCCTCCAGGCTCCTGAGGTTGCGCCTCCAAGCGGCAATAGCGTTGCCTGAGGTCGCGACCTCAAGTGGCCAGATCTGGCTGCCTGGCTGCCGATTTGATTTTTAGATTTTAAAAAATAAAAAATAAAAGCAAAAGCCCATTTGTAATGTAAGTTTTGTCAAACGATATTTAGGCTAAAGTTACCTTTCAATGCTATTTGATATTACAATTTACCAAACGATGTAACATTTTGAAAAACCCATTTACCTCAAAGGCATTTGTATTCTCTTAAGAGCATTTCCCTAAAACCGAACCAAACGGGCGACCTGTTACCAATTTGAGCTTCATTTTCGTCCCTTTCAAGAGGTTAAGTAATTTTCATATGACCACTCTTAGGAGGTCATATTTAATTATCTTCCTTGAGATGCAAATTAAGTTTCCTTCACAAAGCCAAAATGAGAATTTTTTTGGGAACCGCATAAGATTCGTCACGGACGACCTTTTCTTCTCCATTTGTTGCCAAAGAGAAGCATCCCTTTCACATTACCCCTGCCCACTCAGGAGGATTCCCCTGATATTGACTATTACAATGCCAGCAAAAGACAGCAAAAGTGATTTCTTCAAGCGTTTTGACCTATACACGTAACTATATGCTTATAGCGGAATAGACATTGTAGCAAAACAAACAACTTATTTGGACCAATCAACAACCATCTAGTTGGACTTGTCAAATGTCAGCGATACCATTTTCACCTAAATATGATCCGACCACGAGCAATCATATATTTGGCACATAAGCATGAATAGTCACATGGAAAAGCACATGAAAATTGACACATGCATCGCATTTTGTCAAGGATCACAAAGGATGATATGTGATCAACTGATGATGAGGGACATCAATGATTTATACCCACCTATAAAACTTCTAGGGATGAGTACCATAATCCATTGATACGAATGTCGGCGATGATATTAATGGTGAAATGCCGTCTGAAGATTCTTAAGGGCAGGAGAAATCAGCAAGGGGACGTACAAGCATAGTTACAAGACAAAACATTTGGAATTGGGAAGAAATGGACGTGCATATTTGGAGGGAACAATCGCCATATGAATATTGGACGAAGAGATTTGAAAGACAAAAACTGAGGAGCGGTACAATCGCAAGATAGTTATTAATGAGCAATCGCTGGTCATTATCAGAACAAAATCGTAGAGTCAGTTAAAACCAACAACAACCCAACCGAACAACACCCCCCAAAAAAAAAAAAAAAAAAACCTTCTTTTCTTTTGCCCATTTCTGAAGGATAACCGCTAGAGAAAAGTTAAGGATCATGGAATGCTAAAGAAAGGAAAACGTGGGGAAAACTGAGAACTACACAATCGCTGGAAACTGTCAAGAGGCAGTTATTGTACAACTATTATTAGGGGTGAGCAGCGGTCTAGGGTTGACCCTGGACCGGCCCAACCCCGCCGCTCCCGGTCCGGTTCCCAAGGGGCCAGGTCGGTCATTGGTCCTGAAATTCCAGGACCAACACATCGTGCAGTTGGTTCTCGGTCCTAAGAGTTTTTGGTCGGTCCAACCCTGGACCAATCCTGTATATTATATTATATTATTTATAATTCTTTTATATATTCAAATCTAAGTAAAATGTCTGTTATATTATATTATATTGAGATGTTCTATCAATAGCACTAATAGTAACTTCAATTTAAAACTTTTGTTGAGTATTAATTATGTGTTGTTTGTTTTTTTTTTAGGTGTTTAAAAGTTCAAGTGAATTAACAAGATGTGAAGTTATATATTTATCGTTTATATTAAGTATTTTGAACTTTTCATGGTTTAATTGTATTTTACTAATGAATTTCAGCTGCACTTTACTTTTCAATTTGTGTCAAATGGTAGAAGTTTTTGAAGAGTAGAGTAGTACTGCAGCTGCTACATTGATTTGTTAGTCAAGTGATGTGAAGCTCATTTTTTGGTTGAGTGGACTCTACATGATCAAATGCAGGAAAACGTTTTTGCATATGGTGTTATAAATATTAAAGATAGATGATTACAAGAACTTTCCATCTTGTATTGGTATTTATAGTTTAGTTGCACAATGCCGCATTGTCGATGGATATGTAATTTGAATTTGTAGGTTTGCTTTTTTAGGGAGTATAAAAAATAAGACAAAAAAATTATCGATCGGTCCTAGGTTGACCTTGGAACCGGACCGAACCCATTGGGTCGGTCCGGTCCTTGGTCCTAGGCTCAATAGGGTCGGTCCTCAGTCCTAAAAATTAAGGACCGACACTGTATGGGTTGGTCCTAGGGTTAGGGGGTGGCCCGGACCAACCCCGGACCAACCCGGACCATGCTCACCCCTAACTATTATAGATACCATTAGTCATCTACTAGAAAACGCTACCCCATTAATTTAAATGGTATGGACATAACTGATGCTATTTGTTGCAAACTCATTCAGAGACTAGGGGAAAAAAAAAGTCAAATGACTTAGATGGTGCGTTTTGTCGGGAGGATTAGCTATGGCTTAATGAAAAGTACATTTATTACTCTCATCATGCTAGAATATAAACGTTAATCTGTCCTTCTTGTGTGATATTGGCTTACTGATACGGAATCGGTTATGACTCGCAAGCTCTCGTGCTTTGAGAAAGATAAAAGTCGTATTTGATGGCTATTTAGAAGAGGGCCAATCTAATCTTGTCCATGTATCCTCCTGATTCTAATTAATTGAGAGTATATACATTAAATCATACACTCTAGTCACAAATATGCGATGTGTATATTTATAGTAATTATGACGTCAGTGCAATGGTAACATTGCTTTTATTCATAAGCTATACCAAGTCTATTTTTATACCTTGGACCTTATATAATCTCATGAAAAAAATCAATGGAGTCAAGTTTGCGGCACGGGATTACATGATGTAATAAACATGGCAAATTGAATCACTCGTCGATCGAGAATCTCTAAACATGTCAATAGATGCCGCTTAAGTAGTAAGCTTGCGAGTAAATTTTGCCATCCATAACCGATGATATTCAATATGATGCAATTACTAATCAACAACTTGAGGAGGAAAAATTCACACTAATCAGAAATTATGACATTAAAGTAGTGTCATCTTTCCAATACCATGGGCATATACATGACTAATACTTAAGCAAAGGGAGGCCATTTATAAATGACCATACAAGACATCATAACAAAACAAACCGGGGCGTCTTATTATTATTATTATTGGTCTTCATCATCTTATATTTGATATCATCAAAGGAGCTAATCAATTGTACCCTCCTCGTCCGGTGGTATTGTAGCCATCTTCGAGTAGCTTGCGTCCTGCACATAGACGATGAGTCAAGAAAAACGAAATTTTTATTTATTTATTTAGTTTATTAAATAGGGTAATGCAAAAATTATATTAATAAAAGTTGGCCAAAACTCTACGTAGCCTTCCAATGCGAAAATTTATTAAAATTATATTGATAAAATAATGTCATATCCAATCACATACAAAATCAAAGGAAAGACACGATGGATAGGATCCAATGTCAATATTTGAAAGTCTTAAAAGAGGAGAAACTTTTTGAATTGTATCTTTTCAAAACGGGTACCACATGGAAAAAAATTGGATAACTGACAAGTCAAAGGAACTGGACATGTATTGCATCTTTTTGAAAAGATTGAGGATTGTATTTCGTAATCAAAACGTTCAAAAATTTTATGGTACCCTATAAAAGAGATTTCGAATTATAAAAATGATTTTTGACAAATATTGTTTAATTGGTCTGGCAAAATCGAAAGAAAGTTGATCTTGCCTATATGATTAGCATCTTAGATAAATTCTATGTGTATTAAACTAACGACATATATGTGCATATAGAAAATGTAAATTATCCTGAACACGGACCAAGTTGAAGCTCTGAACTGCCTCGACCCACGCGTAAATGGCCAACTCGGTGGACATGAGCAAGAAAAACACCAAAAGATTGCCATCACCATCACATTGATGGTCTTGGAGAGGATAAGATCTGCCATTATATCTAGAGACGAAGGAAGTGTTTTTGGGAACAGATGCTTGCTTTTGGGTAAAGGGTTGGGGGTGGAGAGATCTTGTTTTAGGATAAAGTATTTATAGAGAAAGAGAATGGCATGATTGGGGCTTGGTTTGACTCATTCTCTTGCATACTTGGGGTTTGGTGGAGCAGAGGGATAGATTATATTGACTTCTAGGAGTACAATGATGCCGGTCTATTTGCGGAGTTGGATACTTTAACAAGTCGTGGTTTTCTTGCTTTATCTTTTTTAGGGAAAGAAAGAGTCAATTTTAAGCGAATAAATCAAGAACTCATCAAGTAATTCTCTAATTATTAAGTAAGACGCGAGCTAATATTCATGTAGATTGTCCCAACATTTAATGTTTTTTTATTTGATGATATGGGAATTTGATATGTCTCATGCGTGTAATTCATGCACATCTCTGTTCTTTATGGCTAATTAAACAAAATGGATAAACATGAGTTGCAACTTTATAAAAATGGCGCGTTTAGCATTATTTAACTTCATACAAACTATGTAGAGCTTAGGGCATTGACTAATTAAGAGCATTAGCATTATTTAACTTCATACAAACTATGTAGAGCTTAGGGCATTGACTAATTAAGAGCATTAAAGTAGCATGCTTTCCAATATGCACATGCGATTGTTTAAATTCATACGCTGACATATATATAGTCGTTTTCTTTTATATTGATGTTTGTACATTATGTACTTAAAATAAATGTCGCATTATTTTTGTAAATCAATTTTGTATACCAATCTTAAACATTATTTAGAAACTTCTCCATTGTCATTTTATATCGATGCTTGTATGTTACGTACTTAAAATTAATGCCACATTATTTTTTTAAATTGATTTCGCATACCAATGTTAAACATTATTCAAAAACTTTCTCCTCTGTAAAAACTTTCAACTATTGACAATACATCCTAGTTTTCAAATCAATCCTGAGGCCCCACATCTAAAAGGTCCCAATGAAAAAACCTGACCCGTCTCTCCAAGGGGAATGGAACGTATAGAGCTTTGTCCTTCTTTCAGGAATATCCTTTTCACATTTCTCTATTTACTAAAATGACACCACATTAGTGTCATTAGCTATGAACGATGCGAATTTATCCTCCTTAAGTCGTCGATTAGTGATTGCAACATATCGTATTTGGTCAATTACGAAGAGGAAAATTTACTCACATGCTTGCTACTTAAGCAAGTAAGTCAATGAGTTTTAAAAGCACATCACGTGACGCTCATATTACTATAGGTAATTATGTCATTTTAATATCGTGTACTACGATGTGAGGTAGTACAAAATCTACATGCAAGATGAATACAAAATGATTTTGTCTTTCCACCATGATACATGAATAGAACGGTCAAATATGAAACATTTGTTTGATATTAGACAAAACTACAACAGATTGGAATAATAGCGAATTATAGTGATAAAATGGAATAGTAACTCTTGTCCATCGCAGGAGTCATTGCTGGACACGTGAAATGGAGGACAGGATCGAATCTGGATGGATCCAAAATGGGTCTAACCAAAATCGATTCGTTTAATCTATATTGACCCATCTTTTCATAATATAATTTTGTGATATATGTCCGTCTTGACCCATAATCAATTCCAGCTCCATTTCCCCATGTAATTTTCATATGATGCGATGCTTAAGAGGTCATTTTTATAAAATTATTTTTCTCGAGTTGGAAGTTAGGTTTTCTTCACGAGCTAAGAGGTCATTTTCATAAAATTATTTTCCTTGAGATACAAACGAAGCTTTTTTTTCACAAGCCAAAATGAGATTTTCTTTTTCCTACAACTGCATAAGATACTTCGGGGACTAGTATTTCTTCTCTGTTTGTGGCCCAAAGAGCTATCATCCCTTTCACAGGGCTCCTGCCAACTTAGGAAGATTCCCCGGCATTGACAATTACAATGCCGGCAAAAGACAGCGAAAGTGAATTCTTCCAGCGTTTTGACCTTTGCCCGCAACCAATGCAATGCTTATAATATCATTACTTTGAAATCTTCAGAATGGATGCGCAAGGAAGGAGGTAACGACTTGTTACGGATATGAAAAAAAAAAAAAAGGAAGAAAAGGCCAAGCTATTTCTGGTTCAAACTCGATCGAAACGCGTTAAAAAGGGGCCTATGTCAAACCCATTTAGATTCATTTTTAACTACTCTTTGTTTTTTTAAACCTCATTTGTTTAACTCCTTCATAGAATTAGAGTGACCCATTTGAAATCTAGCCCAATAAATGAGTAAAAAAGGGGTTAACGGACCCATTTCGCCACTTTGAATGAAGATTAATATTTGCGAGGACAACCAATTGTGGGATAAATAATGTTGGAGGTGTGAAGATTAATTTATTGATGTAATCTGCGAAATTAATGTGGCACAAGACTCATCACATGCTCGAAAAGGGGACACTGTACAAAAATTCCCGAACCTATTATTCAACCATTAATCCAGCTCTAAATCTTTTAATTATGTCAATTTAATTTTAAACTTTTCAACGATTTGCCAATGCAATTCTTTGGCTCAATTTTGGTTGGAAATCATTAATATAAATGTCGGTTGTGTTTATGTGGTATGATCGGCGTTGACATAGATATTTTTTAATATTTTTCCTTTCCTTTTTTATTTTATTTTATTTTTCCTTTATCTTGATTGGCCATAGGCGAGGGCTGCATTTTTCAATTGTAGGCAAAGGTTGCCCTTGTTGGCCACAAGCAAACTAGGGCAAAGGTGCCTAGCAAGGGCGGCAACACCCTTGCCCATATGGTGAGGGTGATAACAACCCTTGCCCTTGCTAGATCTGGTGTGGGCAATGGTCTCTTAAAAGAGGGCTAGCTGCTTTTTGTTGATAACAGGGAAAAATGAAAAAAAAAAAGATAAAGAAAAATAAAATTATATATATGAAATGGAAAATTTAAAATTTGCAAAAATTATCCATGTCAACGTATCGGCTTATGACCAAAAAAAAAAAAGTACCGGCTAGCGTTCACATCAAAGACTTTTTTTTTTTTTATCAAAATTGACCAGAGTGACTAAATAGTAAATCATCAAAATAATTCCGATTATATTATAATTGAAGGTTGATTATTGAATTTATCGTCGTACATAAGTTTAAAATTTTTGGACAATTATCCCTGCTCGAAAATGACAAATCATTGAAATACCATATTGTGCACATTTGACACCGACATGTATAGGTACATTTTGGAGTAATTTCCCTCTCCACTCCGAAGATTGGGTCCCAATCAAATCATAAATCTATTTTAACTTTTCTTTTGATTCTTTTTGCACAAAGGCTTTTTCTTTCAAATTGGATCATGGATTTTTCTATAATGTGTTTGGTCATTTAGATTACTAATCGTAGATAGGACTGGTCAAAATAGAATTTGTAATTCGAGAATTTTACTATATTCTATCAATTGTTTGGTGAATTATAGTAATTAAATCGAATATGTTTACATCATATATATATATATATATATATATTTTGTATAAATGATATGTTAGTGTAAATGAACCTAAAAATTAACAAAAAAAATATGATAAAAATCTCTCGCGATACTATTCCCTAATTTATTTTTATTTTCTTCTCTTTTTAATTATTTTATATATTATTTCCTTTTTCCCCCTTTATTGTTCTCTAATAAAATTTTATTAAATAGTAAACTAAACTAGTATACCTAAAATACAAAAATATCTAAAATATGTAATCAATATAAATATAACTATATTTATTTATTGAATCTATATTATAAGATAGAATTAAAGTTGAACATATAAATGAAAATAAGATAAAATTAAAAAAACAATATTTTTAATTTTTGTTATTTTGAATTTCTTATATGAATTCAAATATTATTAATATAGAAATTTATATATATTTTGTTAATTTGATAAGTTTTTTATTTGAGAAAAAATAACTTTCCAATTTTTGATATTAGAAATCCTATTAACATTTATCCTACATCTCCCATGAAATAATTTTATCCGACCTATATTCCTCTTATATCATATTTTATCCTATATTAAGTAGGCACCAGATACAAGATATAATAAATTTTATCATATCTTAAATTTTATCTTGATTGACAAACTTACCTAAGGGCAATCGATCATTCAACATGTTAAAAGGTGCATTTCAATTGGATTGGGATAAGCTAACGTAAACTCTAAAGGACTTATCAGGCTTTAGGAGGAGCAATTTTGTCCCAAACACAAAGAAAAAAAGATTAGAAATATAGAATATACTCTTCACACGATCAAAGCAGATAAAGAAACAATTAAAAAAAAAAAAGGATGATAAGATAAATGATCTTTAAATGTTAACTAAATGCGTGATGTGATAAAATTTAAATTTATTCATTTTTATACAATCTATGGATTAAATGTATCAAAAGTTTGATAATCACATTAAATAGATTAAAAGTTTATGAACAATATTACACATTAGATTAAAATTTATGGACCATATTAAACAAATTTAAAGTTCAAGCCTTACCAAAAAAAAGAAAAATTTAAAGTTCAAGGATGACATTGCACATTAAGTCAACGTTTAAGTATCATTTATGTTATTTATCCTTACAAAAACAATTAAAGCCATTGGTTAGCAACTACCACACCACAACCTTCATCTATTGTTATGGCCATTATTGTTGTCACATCAGACATTTATTAATAAAAAGTCGTGATGTGACTAATAGCACCATTCTTTTCTTGTTGTATACTATTGTGGTATCATTGCTTGTGATCAAATGCAATCTTAATTTGACTTAATGGATTAGCATGAGCTACAACTTTAGAAACTATATTGAATTTAGCATTATTTTAAATTCAATTAGATTACGTAGAGCTTAGGGGATTGATCAATTAAGAGCACAAAGGTAGCGTCCCTTCCAATTATTGTCCAGTTGCGACTGCTGACTTTAAATAACAAATAACATAAACTGTTATTTATTACATCGCCTCACAAGTAAAATGAAAAAAAATAGGGAATAACAAATAGAAAAGCTTCAACTTAAGAGACGAGAAGCTTACATTTCGAGAGTTCCTTTTCTTTGCGTTTGAATTATTGGCTTCGGATTTCTAAATATCCACTAAAATAATTGCCATCCACTTCATTTCATTGTACGAACCACATCGGCAAAGTAACGATGCGGACTCATCGTCGAAGATGGACATTTTCCAACTAGGTGATTTTACCAACCAAATATTTGGAAGAAAAAGAATTTTTAACTCTCATCTGGACATTAATTAACTTTAGTCAAACTACGATTACCTGTCATGCTGAAACTTGTAGAGGAATGTTTGACATGAACTATGGTTCTTAACTCTTGACTTTTTACTTTAATTGTTCGAGTTAAATCAATCTTCAAGAATGTTATTTTTCCTTAACTTTTCCATGTTAAATTTTCAAATATGATTCAAAATTTTAATAATATCCTATCCCAATGTTTGTATGTTTCAAGGGTTTTACGCTAAAATCAGATTTAAACGCGTGCACCACAAAATTTGAAAGGGAAATGTTAAAATTATGAAGTAAAGCTATTCCAAACACAACAAAAGACAAGTATAGCATCTAAAGCCAATTAAACATATTTCATATTTTCTCAAGAATATCAATAGTTGGGCTCACTTGCTTTATCATATTTACTATTGTTGAGGAAGAGTTAAGAATCTTACATCCCAAGAACTATTAATACACACAAAGTACAGAATGCGGTAAATTGGCGTGCACTATCATTCTCGGCCATCACAAGAATTCATTCTTTCACAAAAAAGACATAATTCCTCACCTCAATCTACTCCTAACAAAGACAAACGTATCAGCAGCAATTTACCTGTACTTTTAATTCAATACATCAATATTATCAGCTAATTTAGATGAATTGAGATTGTAACATAAAGCATTGAAAACGGATCAAGGCCGAGGTCATCAGAAATGACTTAACGGTTAATATCAATTAGATTTATGCAACCTGCACAATAAGTACAGGGAATCATTCAAGCAGACAACATGAACTCAAGTCAGATTTGAAGCCAAATTCATGCTGATGCAATTCAGTCATTTCATCAAACATGTGGTGATCAGTTCAGACGAGATCTAACTCCAGCATCGAAGCATCTATTCCAATCCAAGGTATCACAACAGCATCAAACTGAGTTCAGATCATTAATAAATCATTAATCAGAGGCGATTTCACCCAAATCTCAATAAGACTTCTCCGCCTTTTTTTCTGTTCTATGCAAGAATAGCTGAGAGCAAAGCATATGAAGGTAACGTGCAATTACCGGTCACGAACTGTGATTGGACTAGAAATAGGAAGTCCTGGAAGCGCGCCCGTGACAATGCCAGCGAAGGAGTGTCCGACGGACCCTGAGTGCTTCAGACTTGTCAGCCAAAAAACAGAGTGAAATGGAGTATTGGCGGCGCGACTCCAAAACGGTGAACTGGCAATGGCGACTGTACTTGTTTGGTGACCGGCGTTGGAGCGAGAGAAATGAATTGACCAGAGGAATCCGAGAGGGAGGATTTTTCCAGCTTCCAATGTGTGCTCTCTGCTGCTTGTTCTCGGTTCTACGAATCTGTAACTCCAGGGGTCAGCGATGAGAAGCAAGTGCCGGTAAATGCTTGTGATCAGAGATGGTGGATTCCAGCGTCGACCAGTAGTAGAGAAGCTTCGAGGCTCCTTTCACGCCTCTGTTTTTTTTTTTTTTTTTGGGGGGCAGCAGGGCAGAGGGGAATTTGTGGATTGAGAGGATAATTTACTTCGCTCTATTTTAATCGCGAGAGAGAGAGAGAGAGAGATCTGTCACTGATGCAACCCAATCCATGTGCTTTCAAAAGTTGCTAAACTCTCTTGGGTGCTAACATGTGACACTAGTTGTCTTCAAAACCTAAGAGGCGTCTACAACA